>NC_039263.1:7251010-7557260 GCF_003368295.1 Carassius auratus | reverse complement strand
TGAATCAGGTGGCCCCTATTTAAGGATGAAGCCAACACTTGTTGAACATGCATTTGAAAGCTGAGGAAAATGGGTCGTTCAAGACATTGTTCAGAAGAACAGCGTACTTTGATTAAAAAGTTGATTAGAGAGGGGAAAACCTATAAAGAGGTGCAAAAAATGATAGGCTGTTCAGCTAAAATGATCTCCAATGCCTTAAAATGGAGAGCAAAACCAGAGAGACGTGGAAGAAAACGGAAGACAACCATCAAAATGGATAGAAGAATAACCAGAATGGCAAAGGCTCAGCCAATGATCACCTCCAGGATGATCAAAGACAGTCTGGAGTTACCTGTAAGTACTGTGACAGTTAGAAGACGTCTGTGTGAAGCTAATCTATTTTCAAGAATCCCCCGCAAAGTCCCTCTGTTAAAAAAAAGGCATGTGCAGAAGAGGTTACAATTTGCCAAAGAACACATCAACTGGCCTAAAGAGAAATGGAGGAACATTTTGTGGACTGATGAGAGTAAAATTGTTCTTTTTGGGTCCAAGGGCCACAGGCAGTTTGTGAGACGACCCCCAAACTCTGAATTCAAGCCACAGTACACAGTGAAGACAGTGAAGCATGGAGGTGCAAGCATCATGATATGGGCATGTTTCTCCTACTATGGTGTTGGGCCTATTTATCGCATACCAGGGATCATGGATCAGTTTGCATATGTTAAAATACTTGAAGAGGTCATGTTGCCCTATGCTGAAGAGGACATGCCCTTGAAATGGTTGTTTCAACAAGACAATGACCCAAAACACACTAGTAAACGGGCAAAGTCTTGGTTCCAAACCAACAAAATTAATGTTATGGAGTGGCCAGCCCAATCTCCAGACCTTAATCCAATTGAGAACTTGTGGGGTGATATCAAAAATGCTGTTTCTGAAGCAAAATCAAGAAATGTGAATGAATTGTGGAATGTTGTTAAAGAATCATGGAGTGGAATAACAGCTGAGAGGTGCCACAAGTTGGTTGACTCCATGCCACACAGATGTCAAGCAGTTTTAAAAAACTGTGGTCATGCAACTAAATATTAGTTTAGTGATTCACAGGATTGCTAAATCCCAGAAAAAAAAAATGTTTGTACAAAATAGTTTTGAGTTTGTACAGTCAAAGGTAGACACTGCTATTTTTTTGAACACACCCCTTTCAACTAATTGCCCAATTGCACAGCCTTAAGAGCGTGCATATCATGAATGCTGGGTCTTGTTTGTTTTCTGACAATCTACTGAACCTACTGGTAACTTGTTTGCCACGTAGCAATAAAAAATATACTAAAAACCTTGGTTATTCTGGTTAGTCACATTGTACTGCTATTATTTTGAACAATACTGTACATTTAGTCAGGAATTATAGTTTGGAAAAAGTCTTTGGAAAAATTCTAACTAGTAAAATGTTTACACATTATTTGAAAACTACGTAGTACAAGTATATACATAAATAAAGAGAGACTTACTCATGTTTATGATATCTGCTGAATAAAGTGCTCCATTCTTTTTTTTCTGAGGAAATCCAAATCTCAAATCCTCAACCACATCACATCTTTTTGGGGTGAATTATGTCTTATTCCACTCATCGCGAAGCAAACAGTAAAATAAAAATTTTTGCAGAACAGTCTCGCTGCTTTTTCTTCTGTGTGGGCGTATTCAAGCCGCGCGCTTCAGTTTGAATCTGAATAGCACGTTCAGCGCGGGGGCGTGCACTTAGCACTAACGCAGCACTAAGATCCAGTAGAACTAATAGAAAGATACAACCATGATCAGATGATAAGAGCAGGTCATTTGTAACGCTAAGGAGAGCAGTCTCAGTACTATGATATGGTCTAAATCCTGACTGGAAATCCTCACACATACCATTTTTCTCTAAGAAGGAATATAATTGTGAGGATACCACCTTTTGTAGTTTCATGAGTTCACGCTTACATATAATTAGCTGAGGAATGGTATGTGTATTTGGCGTGCCGTATTTTGGTCCCCGTCTAATTATAAAGTGAACTCAATGTGTGGAGATGGGGTGGAGGAGGTATGCTGATTAACCTTCAATAGATAGAGGTAAGTCAGTGATATTTATACTGTGGGATTGATTACTAGATTGTGGTCCACCTGTGTTGATTAGGCTAAGTATCTGACGCGCTCCTCCTGAACCTTGTTAACTAGAACATCATATCTTGGACAGAAAAGGGAGATTCGAGATTTGTCTATAATTAACTAGTTCTTTGGGGTCAAGTTGTGGTTTTTTGATGAGGGGCTTAATAAAAGCCAGTTTGAAGGTTTTGGTCCGACAAAAGCTGCACCACCACAGCCAATTTTCGAACTGCACAATTCAACTCAACACACAGGGATTTATTTCAATCATAGAGCACCTTAACCCCGCCCTAATAAGATGCCTGGAGTCTCATCTCCCGCTCCATTAATTAAATGATATAATAAGCCATCGAAACCAAGAAGTATAATAAGAAAAGGATTTATTAATTACATAAACTTAGGAGACAAACAAAAGAATAAGCTAATTACCTCAGAAGGGGGAAAAGACAAAATAATAAACCAAACTCAAACTATCTACCGCATTACACCTCTTTCCTTCTCAAAATAAAGTGCAAAAAAAAACAACATATTCTTACCTCCCTGCAAACCTCAAAACAGGAGAAAACGGAGGAAAAACATAAAAAGGCACCCACCTCCCTAGATACGTCTCCTTTTGTTACACAGGTGATTCAACAATTTTCACATTATGAACACAAACAAGGTTTCGAATAGCGTAGGTGGTACAGCAAGGCTTAGAAGAAAACTTAAAGTACAACACAAAGCCGGGAGAGAGGAGAGCTCCTGGAGGAAAAACACGCTTAAATCAAAGCCGCCATGCCACTTCTGACGTCATCATAATGCCATGCACCTGTACTCGCTCTAACAAGCGCCGCTAAAAGAAAAAGAGAGGGAGAGAGAACCACAACAAAAACCCATACACAAACACAATGGAAAAATAACATCATTCATCAAAATCATTATATAACATTTCTCCCCACCAAAGAAAGAGACAAATTTATTTTGTCTCGTCTATTTACAGATGGCATTTTCAGGACCAACTGCTCTGGACAGCGCATCAGAGAGTACCATCTCTGAGCCCCATTTGTGAACAATTTCAAGATTATATTCTTGAATGACCAGGGACAAGCGCATCAATTGTTGATTAAAATTTTGCATACGGGACAAGAATACCAATGGGTTATGGTCTGTATATACTTTTACAGGGAAAGGGTTAGCACTTAAAAAAAACATCAAAGTGTCGCAGGGCTAACCATAAAGCTAGAGCCTCTTTTTCCACTGTACTATATCGACGCTGACTTTTCACTGAATTTTTTTGAAAAGTAACAGACTGGTAATTCCAAATTAGTTTCTGATGTCTGTAATAATACAGCTCCCGCAGCAACCCCACTTGCATCCACCTCAAGCATAAAGGCTTTAGAAAAGTCTGGCGCGGCCAAAATCGGAGCTTTGCACAGAAGATCTTTTGCCCCATTAAAAGCATTTTCACATTCTGGTGACCAGACAAACTTTCGACACAATTTTAAAAGATCTGTCAATGGCGCCACCAGTGTTGCAAAATTACGACAGAATCCACGATAATAGCCCGTCATCCCTAAGAAGCGACGTAACTCTGTGATGGCAATTATCTTTGCGTCAACTGGTTTTTGCATCAAAATCCGCATTTTGCCAAATTCACAGTCAACACTGCATTGGCCAAACGAGCAAACACGGTCTCTAATGACTTCATATGTTCCTCCCATGTGGGGGAATAGATAACAATGTCATCTAAATATGCTTCACAGTTCGGTACATCCTGCAACACTAAACGCATTAGGTGTTGAAAAGTTGAGGGGGCATTTTGCATGCCGAACGCCATTAAGAATATTGACCAAAAAAGTCAGGCGTTACAAAGGCAGATATTTCAGCAGCTCGCAGTGTTAATAGCACTTGCCAATATCCTTTTAGAAGATTGAGTTTTGTTACAAACTTCGCTGGGCCGACCTTATCGATGCAATCGTCAATCCTTGGGAGTGGAAACGAGTCAGGTTTTGTAACAGCATTGATCTTTCTATAATCTGTACAAAAACGGAATGACCCGTCAGATTTTGGTACCAGAACTCAAGGCGAACTCCAAGCACTCTGGCTCGACGCAGCCAACCCATTCTGTAACATATACTTGATTTCAGATTTCATGATCTCTCTTTTTACAGGATTTACTCGATAAGGATGTTGCATAATCTGACTTGTGTTCCCCACATCAATATCATGAAATAAAACATTAGTTTGCGATGGAACATCAGAAAAAAAATAGGAAATTACTCAATCAAAACTATAACATCAACACGTTGTAGCTCGGACAGGTATTTTAGATATAAACTCAAATTCTGCAAAATATTAAAATTTTGCAGACTTCCAATTGGGACGGAGACAGTTTCCACACTATCCTCCTCACTTTCCTTTGGTGCTGAAACTACAACTACGGGAACTGGCACTGTTTCAGTTTCAACAGCCAATTTATTTCCTTTCTCTCTTTCATGATACTGTTTTAACATATTAATATGACATGTACGCAGATCTCTTCTGCGCTCAGGTGTACGAATCACATAAATGGTATCATTCAACTTTCACTCTACAACATATGGTCCGGTGAATCTATTTTGCAGTGTTGAACCAGGGACAAGTAGTAAAGCCAACACCAACTCTCCAGGCTTAAAAGAGCGAACAGCTCATTGATCATACTGGGCTTTCATTACTGCCTGAGCCGAAGTCAGATTTGCTCTGGCTAAATTACGTACATGTTTAAAGCGCTTGCGAAAAGTATCGACATACTTGGAAACAGACTTTGCCATAGGTTTAGTAGCCAGCAGTTGCTCACTTAAGAGCTTTAAAGGTCCACGGACAACATGTCCAAAAACAAGCTCCGCGGGACTAAACCCAAGAGAATTTTGCACGGACTCTCTAATAGCGAACATAAGCAAAGGAAGGCTTTCTGCCCAGTCTCGTCCAGAATCCAAGCAATGTGTTTTTAACATTGTTTTGAGCATTTGATGAAACCTCTCTAATGCTCCTTGCGATTGAGGATGGAAAGCTCCATCTAACTTACTTTTGTCAGATACTGCTACATCTACCCAGATTGCTAAGGATGAGTCAGTTTTCTGAGCAGCCGCTAGTTCTGCTCGACCTAACCGAACTATCGGAACTTCAGCACCAGCATCCTTATCCAGCTTAACCGCACTGTCCACGGATAACGCAAATTCAGTAGGACTCGAACGTACCAGAAATGAGTCAGATAAATCTACCTGATCTTCATTTTCACGCGTCTGAGAACGTGTCACAGCACAGACGGGAAACACGTTCAGATACTGCAAAGATATTTTTGAATCACACACCGGAATTGTAGTCACAATTGTGGAAGGAAAAACTTTACCTCCTGCTAGATCATTACCGAGGATGACATCAACATCATCCACCGGAAGTTTTTCACAAACTCCCACATTCACCATACCTATCACCAAGTCCGTTTTCAAATAAACAGAATGAATTGGAAGTTTAACACAACCTAACTCTATACCACGAACAAGAACGTCCATTCCAGTGTACGTATCAGCCGAGAGTGGCAAAACTCCCTTCCTAATAAGGGATTGGCCCGAGCCAGTATCCCGAAGAACGGAAACGTGCTGGTTACTTCCATTATCCGAGAGATATCGTTCCTCGTGTCAAAAATGGGTTAAAGCCGGGCAACTCCAGCTTAGTTTCTAACATTTCTTCTCTCGGAAGAACTACCACATGCGCTACTCTTTTTACTCTAGATGCATTCTTTTGTTTCCACGACTTACAGTCAGCTATGAGATGGTCAGATTCAAGACAATAGAAACAAGAACTCATTCTATCCGTACCTTTCTCTGGACTTTTTGGAACACTTTTTGTCCGCGTCTCCGATTTTTGCATATTTGAGAACACTAGAGTTTTATTCTGCACCGCTTTTACATTTCAATACAAACGTGTCACAGAAATGTTTTTTTTGAGTTAGTGCATACTCATCAGCCATAACGGCTGCGTCCGCCAAAGATGTAACTTTTTGTTATTCAATAAGCCAAGCTTTATCATTTGTTTATCCGGATTGCATCTGTTTTCTATTTGTTGAACCTCAATTAAATCATTAATCTTAACTTGGTTTGGATGTTTTTTTGTGTGTATTTTCTAGTTCGGGGAAAAGACACAGTCTATAGTGTGTCAATAGAATGACAGTGACAGAACAAAAAACATAAAAGAATAAAAAATACAAAAAATATATAGAGAGAAATAAGTAGGTAAAGAATGACAATATACAAATTGACAATTGTATGGCAGGTATATTGCAAAAAGCAGTTATGTATGTACAGGTATATTATGTGCAAAATGTAAGTGTACACTAAGCATGTGTGTTAGATAAATAAGTGTATGTGTATATAAATATAAATAGTGTAGTGTTTTCCACAGTTATTATCAAGTGTTCATTAGATGGATTGCCTGAGGGAAGAAACTGTTCCTGTGTCTGGTCGTTCTGGTGCTCAGTGCTCTGTAGCGTCGACCAGATGGCAACAGTTTAAAGAGGGAGTGTGCTGGATGCGAGGGCCCCAGAGTGATTTTGCAAGCCCTTTTGATCACTCTGGATAAGTACAGTTCTTGAACAGTAGGGAGGATTGTACCAATAATTCACTCAGCAGTCCGGACTACCCTCTGTAGACTTCTGAGTTCAGATTAAGAAGCTGAGTTTAACCAGACAATTACTGAAGTGCAGAGGATGGATTTAATGATGGTGGAGTGGAACTGTTTCAGCAGCTTCTGTGGCAGGTTACATTTCCGCAGCTGTGAAAGAAGTACTACCTCTAATGGGCCTTTTTCACAATGGAGTCAATGTGAATGTCCCACTTCAGGTCCTGAGAGATAGTGAAGTCCACTGCAGTCTCAGTACTGTTCATGAGTACTGTTTGAGCATGTTAAGCTCCAGGTTGTTGAGAGTGCACCAGACAGCCAGATCTTTAACCTCCTGTCTGTAAGCAGACTCATCAAAGTTCTGAATGAGGCCAATAAGTGTGCTGTCATTTGCAAACTTCAGGAGCTTCAGAGGGGCCGTTGATTCTCCACAGTGTTGGGGGGTGGTATCTTGTAGTTGTCATTGTTGTCATTGTCATTGTTGTAAGTTAGATGAGTCCTGCTAGGAATACACATATCCTCACAGAAACTGATATAAGATGTCACGTCCAGATCAGTGGCAGGAGCTTCAAAAACACTCCAATCAGTGGTCAAAACAAGATTGTAAATCCTGCTCTGCATCCTTCTTCCATCTTTTTACAGTCCTTAATACAGGTTTAGCTGATTTTAGTTTCTGCCTGTAAGTCAGTTTAAGATGAACCAGACAGTGATCAGAATGTCCCAAAGCTGCTTGTGGAACAAAGTGATATGCATCCTTTATTGTTATGTAACAGTGATCCAATAAATTGCTGTCTCTTGTGGGACATGTGATGTGCTGTCTGTATTTTGGCAGTTCGCTGGAGAGATTGGCTTTATTAAAGTCCCTGAGAATGATTAAAACAGAGTCTGGGTGTTGTTGTTCTGTCTCTGTGATATGATCAGCTAGTTTCTGTAAAGCTAGGCTTACATGCACTTGCGGAGGAATGTAAACACTCACTAGAATGAACGAGTGAAACTCCTGTGGTGAATAGAATGGCTTGCAGTTGACAAACAGCATTTCTAGATCAGGGCAGGACATCTTATTTAACACAGTTACATCTGTACACCACCATTCATTGAATTAAAAGCATGTTCCGCCGCCGTGCAATTTCCCCATTGATTCTGCATTGCAATACGCTCTAAACAGCTGAAAGTCTGCCCCTACCTGGCCGTACTAACCTTATTCAGCACCATATCGAGACAGAGCCAGGCGTGGAAGTTCGCAGCCAGCTCTATCGCTTGCCTGAACACAAAAAAAGTAGTTCAGGCTGAATTATGCTCTATGCTTGAAATGGGAGTAATAGAAGAATCCAACAGTAACTGGGCGAGCCCGATTGTTCTAGTTCCGAAAACTGATGGCTCAGTCCGTTTCTGTGTGGATTATCGCAAGGTGAATACTGTGTCAAAGTTTGACGCATATCCAATGCCGCGGGTTGACGAATTGCTTGATCGGCTCGCTATGGCTTGTTTTTATTTGACACTGGACTTAACAAAGGGATACTGGCAAATCCCCTTGTCTCCATTGTCCAGACAAAAAGACAGCTTTCACAACGCCGTTTGGATTACAAAAATTTGTAACACGTCCGTTCAGGTTGTTGGGGCACCGGCCACCTTTCAGCGTCTCATGGATAAGATTCTTCGGCCCATGCTGCATATGCGGTTGCTTATTTAGATGATATCATTATATTTAGTAATGATTGACAGCGGCATATGCAGCATCTGAGGGCTGAGATATGCAGCATCTGAGGGCTGAGAAAGAATGCCTTGTCATGAGATGGGCCGCCCTCACCCTCCGCTATTATCTCCTGGGACAGGAATTCACCCTATGTTTGGACCACGCTCTACTGCAGTGGCTCGACCGCATGAAGGATACCAACGCTTGGATCACTCATTGGTATTTAGCTCTACAGCCTTTTAAGTTCAAGGTGATCCACAGGCCGGGTGTTCAGATGGCTGTGGCTGACTTTCTCTCCAGAAAGGGTAGGTGGGGGCTGCAGGCCGGATGGCTCCCTGGCCTGAGTTGGGCAGTGGGGGTATGTGGCAAGGGGGGCGTGGTTTAGTGAAGTCTGCAGTGGGAGAGAGAGCCAGGAGATGAACGGTGAGTGGGTTAAATGCAAATAACCAGCACCTGTGTCTTGTTTAAGTAATTGTTGTGGAGAGAGTATTTAACATCAGGAGAAATAGGGGTATGCGAGAGAGAGAAGGACTGCTGATAACCCATTCCAGAAGGAGAAACCTCACGAAAGTGATAGTTATTGAGTTGTGTTTATGTTGGTGTTGTTGACAACGTGAGCAGTTGAAGAGTGAACTGTGCAAATAAAAGTACTGTCAGCAGTCAAGTCAACCCCATCCTCTTCCTTCCCACTCATTAATGTGTTACAAATACGATAGAATGTAAAATGGAGGCAGCTTCTCTGCAGGTGGCATAAGCACTGTCAGTCAGGGCCGATGAGTACCTATAGGCCCGGTAGTGGTGGAGTTGAAAACCAGCGCAAGCCACCTCAAGAAACTATTCATCCAGCTATGAGAGTTTGGGACATGCTGGAGGCTTCCTAGGTAACCTAAAATTTGCATATTAAAATTTTTACTGTGTAGCCTTGTTAAGTATAGATTATGCCTACTGACATACTGTATACCTACCAACTTGGCTCACCTGCTTCAGCAATGAAGAACATTTGTGTCCAACCCTCTCAGCAACCCGGGCAAGCATAGCCCCCATTCCCATATTCGAAAAAGGTATTGTTGGCCACCCAGAAGGCATCAGTGCTGCTGGATCACCATCTCCAGAAAGGTCTGGCTCACCCTCTGTTGTGTCAAGGGGAGCGATGAAGGATACAAGTGGTACCCCACGGGAGGGTCCATCCTGTTCCCTAGGCAGCTCCACTTGCTACAAGGTGCCGGTTGGAAGGAGGAGCCCACAGGGTTGGTACTTCAGAGGGGAATTCCTCACAGTCACCATAAGAACAGTCTGGCTACTGCCAGAAGAACATTAGATTTAGGCAGAGGCATTGGAACCACTCCCTTTTGCGGGAAATGGAGCCTGGTCCAAAACTCTGCGATGGTCAGTTTCCATGACAGCATGACTTGGCAATGAACGCCACCTCAGGATGCTTAACACCCAGACACGTGAGGCAGTGATTGTGACCATCAACCGACACCAAGTGATGACCACATCCAGAAATGCAAGAGTGGAAATGTATCTTTAAAAAGCATTGGATGCTCTTTTAGAGATTGCTGAAGTGCACATGGAAGAAGGGCGCCAGCAACACAAACAGGGGATAGTGAAGCCTGATGTGTGCAACCCACATGACACAGGAAGAACCACCTCTGCTGAAGCGCCATACCGCCAACACCAGAGCTTCTTAAGAGCATGCTGAACTCGTTGAGTCTTCACTCTGTAGCAGGGAAGTCAGGAGCAGAATGATATAACTGCTCATCTCCAAAGCGAAAAGCTTAGTATGTGTTGCACCTGCTGCCTAGTTATACTCACGCTGCGATCAGCAGCAGCTGGAAGAAATCATTGCATGCCAATGTGCATTGGCTTGTTTCATTTACACTCAAAGTAGATTGGTCTCTCTAAGCGAGATCCCAATTTGTCAGTCATAACCAACATGACATCAAGAGTGACCGACTGAAAGGGTACTAGCTGCATAGCTATTCTAAAAAGATTGAAATTTACAGTGAGAGCAAGTGATTTATTCATGATTATATTAAGGAAAAGAGAAACTGCACTGAAGCCAGAAGTATACTTCAGTTTTTATTTGCATGCTAAGGTACACATACAGTGTGTGATGTAAATTTCATCAGCAGCATAGCACACATGTACTGTACTCACACAGGCAGAATGTTTGGAAGTTTGTCCAGTTTCTTTTCTATTTCTCAGCATGGGCATCTATTGTTGCAGTTTCTAGTATTCTAGTACATCACATATTTGTAAAAATAATAATAATAAACTATAATGGCTTCCTAAACATTCCCTCCATCTGTCCTTGGTCATTTAAACAGACAGTCATACCCCAGTGTCACACCACTGGTTGAGCTATTGCTGTGTCAGGCTGGATGGGGTATTCGAAAAATAGAGCTAGGTTTTGTTCACGAGTTCACCCTTACATCTAATCTGAAGGCGAATAGTAGACATATTTTGGCGTGCTGTCAAAGGATGATTATCTGATCGTGCTTCTCCTGAACTTTGTTAATAAAACCACATTTCACAAGTTCACCCTTACATCTAATCTGAAGGCGAATAGTAGGCATATTTTGACGTGCTGTCCTGGGGGAGGGGTCCGGGCCCGGAGCATAGCCAGAACCCAAATAACTCCCCAAAAGAAGCATAAAGCCAGACAGCAGCCAGAGAGCTAAATTTAGTTGCCCCCCAAAATATGCGTTTTGGGAAGAAAATGCAGAGCTGAATACGAGGCGCGGTTTGTTGCATCTGACGGAGGGCTCTCACTGTGACTGAAGGGGGCCTGTGGTTCTGCTGCACCGGGAGGCAGAACCCCGTCCGCCGCTGAGCGCGCAGCGCAACTCAATGACGGACGAAGGGCTCACGCTGCGACCGGAGGGAGCCACTGCCCTGCTGCACCGGAAGGGAGAGCCCTGTCCGATGCTGAATGGCAAGGAGATTGTAACGACAGCTGGAAGGCCTTTACTTTGGCCGAAGAAACGATAATTGACTGAGTTGGGAAGGAGAGGCTTCAATATATATATATATATATATATATATATATATATATATATACAGTATTGTTCAAAATAATAGCAGTACAATGTGACTAACCAGAATAATCAAGGTTTTTAGTATATTTTTTATTGCTACGTGGCAAACAAGTTACCAGTAGGTTCAGTAGATTGTCAGAAAACAAACAAGACCCAGCATTCATGATATGCACGCTCTTAAGGCTGTGCAATTGGGCAATTAGTTGAAAGGGGTGTGTTCAAAAAAATAGCAGTGTCTACCTTTGACTGTACAAACTCAAAACTATTTTGTACAAACATTTTTTTTTCTGGGATTTAGCAATCCTGTGAATCACTAAACTAATATTTAGTTGTATGACCACAGTTTTTTAAAACTGCTTGACATCTGTGTGGCATGGAGTCAACCAACTTGTGGCACCTCTCAGCTGTTATTCCACTCCATGATTCTTTAACAACATTCCACAATTCATTCACATTTCTTGGTTTTGCTTCAGAAACAGCATTTTTGATATCACCCCACAAGTTCTCAATTGGATTAAGGTCTGGAGATTGGGCTGGCCACTCCATAACATTAATTTTGTTGGTTTGGAACCAAGACTTTGCCCGTTTACTAGTGTGTTTTGGGTCATTGTCTTGTTGAAACAACCATTTCAAGGGCATGTCCTCTTCAGCATAGGGCAACATGACCTCTTCAAGTATTTTAACATATGCAAACTGATCCATGATCCCTGGTATGCGATAAATAGGCCCAACACCATAGTAGGAGAAACATGCCCATATCATGATGCTTGCACCTCCATGCTTCACTGTCTTCACTGTGTACTGTGGCTTGAATTCAGAGTTTGGGGGTCGTCTCACAAACTGCCTGTGGCCCTTGGACCCAAAAAGAACAATTTTACTCTCATCAGTCCACAAAATGTTCCTCCATTTCTCTTTAGGCCAGTTGATGTGTTCTTTGGCAAATTGTAACCTCTTCTGCACATGCCTTTTTTTTAACAGAGGGACTTTGCGGGGGATTCTTGAAAATAGATTAGCTTCACACAGACGTCTTCTAACTGTCACAGTACTTACAGGTAACTCCAGACTGTCTTTGATCATCCTGGAGGTGATCATTGGCTGAGCCTTTGCCATTCTGGTTATTCTTCTATCCATTTTGATGGTTGTCTTCCGTTTTCTTCCACGTCTCTCTGGTTTTGCTCTCCATTTTAAGGCATTGGAGATCATTTTAGCTGAACAGCCTATCATTTTTTTGCACCTCTTTATAGGTTTTCCCCTCTCTAATCAACTTTTTAATCAAAGTACGCTGTTCTTCTGAACAATGTCTTGAACGACCCATTTTCCTCAGCTTTCAAATGCATGTTCAACAAGTGTTGGCTTCATCCTTAAATAGGGGCCACCTGATTCACACCTGTTTCTTGACAAAATTGATGACCTCAGTGATTGAATGCCACACTGCTATTTTTTTGAACACACCCCTTTCAACTAATTCAACTAATTGCCCAATTGCACAGCCTTAAGAGCGTGCATATCATGAATGCTGGGTCTCATTTGTTTTCTGAGAATCTACTGAACCTACTGGTAACTTGTTTGCCACGTAGCAATAAAAAAATATACGAAAAACCTTGATTATTCTGGTTAGTCACATTGTACTGCTATTATTTTGAACAATACTGTATATATATATATATATATATATATATATATATATATATATATATATATATATATATATATAATTATTATTTATTTTTTTTATATAAATTATATTACAATATTTATTTATTTATATATCTATATGATATATTTTATAATACTATATTATATAATATAATATATATTTTTTTTTCTTTTTTTTGCATTAACATAAATTATATACTAATAATTATTTATCAGCTGATCAGGACTGCATGGCCTGCCTTTATGTGGCTTTGATTGTACCTGATGTAACTTTTGAAAGCTTCTGATGACCAACGACCCAGAGCCTGTATCTGATTTTGGGAGAGTCCTTTCTGAGCTGCTGTAGTTGCTGCCCCAATGCGGAATGAGTGGCTGGAAAAAATTTCTGCATGAAAGCCTGATTGCATAAGGATGAGCTTTAAATGTTTTTGGAACAAAAAACGTGTAACGGGATGGTTGGAGTCGTCGACAAAGAGAGGGTCCAGTGCGGCTTTAGATTGGGCGTTCCTGAACTCGATATAAGAAACGAGAGCCTGATAAGGTTGAATTGGAGACGGGAGATTGAAAATGTATATGTAGTGGCCTTTCCTTTCTTGGTTTGTCATACTTTGTTTAATGGAGTAAGCGATGGTTTCGTCATCCATTATGCACAAATCAGAGAATGTCGGGTGGAGTTTGGGGTTGAATTTCGAGGTAATTGCAATATCTGAACATCTCAGAAAACCGAAAAAAGCCAATAGGAACATGGTATCTAGGGTACGAGCGGTATGGATCGAATGATACCCTGTGTGGAGATTTTGGATGCAGTTTGTGAAGATGTCGAGAGTTATGGGTTGTCTGGAATCCGGGTTTGATGGGCGAGCTCTCTGAATTCCTTTGATTAGAAGAGAAGTTTACAAATTATTTATCTCGGAGGAGGGGAAGCCGTGGATTAGTTTGTGAAAAAATTGAACACCACTTAAGTAACCTTTAATAGAACCTGCTTGGAGGTTCTTCACGGTACTGAGGAAAGAAATAAATTAATTAATTGAGAGGAGAGGAGAGAAAAATCGGGGAATGGCAAGTGATAGGAGAGGTGAAAAGTTTTGAAACATCTCCACCCTGTAAGATACGACTGGATGGTTCTGGGAGAAACTGCATGTAGGATAGAGTCGATGGATGCGTCGAGAAGGGGTTTGAGGGGATGCGTTATGGGAATATGAGTTGTGAATAGAGAGGTACTGGGGTTGGTGATGTGTCTGCCTCCGGAGCCAGTGTTCTGAATTTCTGAAACATGAAACGAGAGATAGAATCAGCAATTAGATTTTTGGATCCGGGAATGTGTTTAGCAATTATGATAAATTGATCACATGCTGAAATCCATATTAAACGTCTTAGTAGTGGCATGAGAGCGAGGGAATTGGAACGGCCTTTATTTATGCAATGCACAGTCGCTTCGTTATCGCAGTATACTAAAATGCTGCTTGACGTCCAATTTTTTCCCCATAGAAAGGCTGCGACAACTAAGGGGTAGAGTTCGAACAGCGCAGAGGATTGGGGAGACTCGAGCATCTGGGGGGGCCACGGAGTTGCGAACCAACGGCCTTGATAAAATCCCCCGAAACCGACGGATGGGGCTGCATCGGTAAACAATTGGATGTCGTCGGGGGGAGACACCAGATCGCTGTAGAAAAAAGTTAAGCCATTCCATTGTCTGAGGAAGGTGATCCATAAACTGAGTTCAATGCGACATGCCTGGTTTATGATAATTTGATTAACTAAGGCATGCACGGAGGATGCGAGTGCGAGATGATGAGAGATAAAAGGGTGGCCTTGCGGGATTATGCACATTGCGAAGTTAAGATGCCCGAGCAAAGAGAGGAGATCGCGCTTTGAACAACTCTGGCACTCTGCCAAGGAAGAAGCCACTAAAATTATTTTGTCTATTTTTTTCCTTTGGCAGAGAGGCCTGGAATTTGATTGAATCCAGGTTAATACCTAAGAATTCAATTAAATGGGTTGGTCCCAAAGATTTCTCGTGCGCAATGGGGATTCCTAGCTCTTAGATAACCCTGTGGACAGTTGTGATATTTTAGGCTGGAATTGCATCGGGAGGTGATACGATAAGAAAGTCATCGAGCAGGTGGATTAGGTCAGGAATTGAATAGTTATTAGAAAGAATCCAGCAGATTGCCTCTGATAACATATCGAAAATTCTTGGGCTGCTTTTACATCCGAAAGTAAGGCGTACTGACTTCTTTTTTGATTAATTTATCTACTGTGTCTGGTTCTGCGAGTGCGGATTGAAGATTTTTGCAAATAATGTTCTGTGAGATTGGGCATGTAGTGCCGGGATTAAATCCCTGTTTGAGGCCAGATAGAAGAAAATTGGTAAAATTTTTGTCTGGGTGGTGTGAAAGTTCAGAGGAAAGATGAGAAATATTAATCGGAGTCGATAAGTAGTTTCTAGATTTTTTATTGGTAGCTTTCATGTGTGGGCATACTGTACGAGCGTGAGCTCCACCACAGTAATTACAGACATGGGGAAACCTGCATTGCTGTCTCACGCAATTTCCTCTGTTGAAATTACCGCAGACCTGTTGGTTACCCTTGGCTGAGAAGGATTCTCTCCTAAGATTTGATGCTGGATGGGTGGTAGCCGGACGTGGAACGTAGCTGGTTGACTTGATTTGCGTCGGTTCTGGGCAGGGAATAATAGCTGGACTAATTTGAGGGCATGAGATGGTCGAGTGAGCTACTGACCTGCAGACTGCGCATGATATATTGCGACAGCAAAAAAATATGCGGCTGTGAAGATCAGCATCCAGGGCACCCCAATAGGGGCATTGATTCCACTGGGCTACACGTACTGCACATTTGGCTGAAAATAGCTTGTGGTATGTGTAAAAAGGGGTTCCGCCATAAGACAGCGCGAGTTCCACGACTATAGCCAGATAGTCATTGAGTCCGCGCCGTCTATAGGGAAAAGCAGAGCAGATTACCTCCGTATAGCGGCTAAATGCGATCGTGAATTCGGAAAAAGAAAGGGGCGGGATGAACTGGGAGTCTAATTTTTTAAAGTTACTGAGAAATCTCCCCAATCTATTTGTCGGTAGGAATCAGCCAGAGGGAGCAGAGAGAGGAGAGATCAACATCCGCACCTGCGAGAATCTGTGATTTGATGGAACTAGGCACGGGGGGTGGTTCCATAGCGGTGGCATTCAGTAGAGTATGTAGAGGGTCGCTGTGAATAGAGTATACTGCGGTTTAGCTTGGGAAGAGGAGTTTGAAGGAAGATGAGGAGGGGCCATAACCGTTTACGGAGGCATCCTCACGCACGGATTATCCCCTGGAGCTAGGATCGGCCCGTAGGGAAAAGGATGGAGGGAGAAAGGCGGAAATGAGGGAGGGGTTGTACCCGTTTGCGGAGGCATCCTCACTCATGGATTGAACCACGGTGCTTGGGGAAGCCCGTAAGGAGAGGAAGAGGAAGATGGAAAGGAGGAAGGAGGCCAGCCTGCTTGTGTTGCTGGCTGAGGATTCCCAGCTTGGGTGTCTGCAACTGGGGCTGCTGGCCATTGGTGGGGAAAAGAAAAAGTGGAACGGTAAAAGTAAGGAGGCTAGTTTTTGCAGCCGAAAGTAAAGTAGAAAGCAGTGGAGGTTGGAAATTCACACCTGTGGGCACTGTCTGCATGCGGCGAGGCAGCTGAAGGAGCTGCAGAGATAGGTTGTGAAGAGGGAAGCAGTGCGATGGGAGGAGCGGGCGAATTTGGGGCGTGGCCCCGACCTGCTGATGATCTGCCATGTCCTTACGCTTGGGGGGAGCCGGAACTTGAGCTGGAAGAAGATGACATTTGTGAGACAAGTTGTTTAGACCTGTAGGCTTTGGTTACCTTTTTGGAGCCAGGTGAATTATTTCCCATTGTGCTATAAAGCTCATAGAGTCGAGATTTGCTCATGTTACGAGAAAACCTAACATCTGAATTTGACAGCGCTTGTCTTAATCCTGCGACGGTCCATTTTCCAATGGGTGGGATGGATGGTGAAGCCAATGCATGTGATGATGATGGTGATTGGATTGGCTGTCTCGATGGTGGAGGTGAACGGAGACTTCGAGGCTTAGGTGTGTGCGTATCAGACCTAGTTCGTCATGCTCGTGCTGAGGCCTGGGGCTCTGCGCTGCATCCGGGTTGAGGAGGTGCCATGGGGCCAGCAGAGGAAGGTGCTTTAGAGCCGGTGGCTTGCTGGGAAGCTTCTAGCTCGTTGTCTGAAGGGAAAAGTTTGAGTTCCGACATCTGGCAGACGAGTGGATGCCGAAAAACTGTTGTGGGACAGGAGGTAGGAAGACTGGATATACATACGCTTGTGTGCTATTTAAAGGGGGGGTGAAATGCTCATTTTCACTCAATCTCCTGTTAATCTTGAGTACCTATAGAGTAGTACTGCATCCTTCATATCTCCAAAAAGTCTTTCGTTTTATTATATTTATAAGAGAAAAATAGTCTGTGCCGATTTTTTTCGGAAAAACACGAGCCGCTGGAAGCGTGACGTGTGGGCGGAGCTATAGAATCACGAGTGCGAGTAGGCTTTTGCGTTGAGAGCGTTTGGAAGCTGTGACATTACCGTGAGGAAAAAACCATCATCCAAAACAAACCATGGCTAACAGTCAGATTCAGCCGTTTATTTATGATCCAGAATCAGATCCCGAGGCTGAACGAGAGCAGCAGCAGCAACGACTACAACAGGAAGTCTCTATGTGGTATGTATTGAAACTGTATATATTTGCTTATGTAAGCCCTCTCTCCCGGGTCCTTTCTGACGCTCCTGGCTCTTGCTCCGAGCGGGGCTCGAACCCGGGTCTCCGGCATGGGAGGCGGATCTCTTGAGATCGGGGAGTAAGGTTTACCTGCACAGCACTACTCGCTGGCCTCCATTACACTTAGCGGTTTTGGAAAATAACTAAGTTCCACTTTATGTCGTCTTTTTTTTTTCTTTAAAGGTGTACAAGGTTTACTTGATGTGCTTACGCGCCGATAGCTAAGTTAACAACACAGAGATATTTTAAGCAGTTTTACTCACCGCCTGCGGTTCCAACACACGATCGTGACCCTTTTTCGTTGGGATTGCATCATCCTTAAGAAATAAACGATACGCAAATCCGGCGTCAAACTGGGCCTTGTTTGTAAAACAAGAATCATCTTCGAAATGCAGGGAACAAACAAAAACACTTGCACAACTCCGTCGATGCTCTTTAAAAATAAACTCCATCCACTGGTCCCTTAATGTTTTTTTTTTTTTTGGTAATCTGTGCAGGGTTGTCTCGCAACCAAAAACACACTTATTTTGTGACATTTCGCTCTTGCTCTGATCAGTGAATGTCTCTGCTCTGATATACGGGAGCGCGCTCTTCCGGGAGAAGTGCCCTTAGGACCCATATAAGGAAATTCCGCTCCATCTAACGTCACACAGACCCATACTCGAAAAAAACTTTCCGAAACTTGTGACAAACCGGAAGGAGTATTTTTGGAACAAAAATACCCCTTCAAATGCACAACTTAATTTTTGAAACTTTGTCCATGTTTAGCATGCGAATCCAACTCTTTAACAGTATAAAAAACTCAGTGTGCATGAAATAGCATTTCACCCCCCCCCTTTAAGATGATTAGCTAAACAAGATGCACCTGTGCCAAATTGGATGATTATCTGATCATGCTTCTCCTGAACTTTGTTAATAAAACCACATATAAATCCATAGAGATGCCTATTATGCTATTTGGGGAAAATTACCTACACAAAGCTTACTTATTGTATAACTGACACTGGATTTTTTTTTGTTTAAATGAAATATTATATTAAATTGGAATTTTAATGGTTTGAAAAAAGGAAGCCTGACACTGGATTTTTTTTATTTTTTTTTATGGGAGTATTATATTTGATTTTTTTTTTATGTTTTGAAAAAGGAGGCATTACTTGTTTGTTTGTTTGTTTGTTTGTTTGTTTGTTTGAAAAGGGAAGTGAATAAAAAATGAGACATGTTCGCTCAACTGCAGGTAGGCAGTAACAATAATAGTATTTCACCTGAACCTTAAACCAAAATATATGTTTGACATGCTTGGCTAATTCATTGTGGCCAGAGTTTCACAATTTACAAATGCTCTTCATTGCTGAAGTAGGTAACCAAGTCAAAGAAATGTCACCTGCCAGTAGACATAATGTCTAATGTTCACACTGTATAAAAAAAATAAAATAAAAAACAACTACTTGGTAATATGTACATTTTAGGTTACCTAGAGCATTTTTACAGTATGTTAGATTATTACAGTATGTTGGAATATTTTTGTCCATAAAAAGTCAGTGCAGTCCAAAACAATATTGGATCCCACTGGCATTCAATGTATGGGTGAAACACTAAAACTAAATATGTTATTTTGTGTTCCACAGGATAAAGTAGGTCATACGGGTTTGGAATAACATGAAGGGTGAGTAAAAGTTTCAGAATTTAAATTTTGGGTGAACTATCCATTCAAGATGTGATAAATAATAATAATAAATAATAACAAATTGAAGTATACATTCGGAGTGATTTAAAAACGATTTGAACCACTATTAATATTTACAGCTTCATATCATGAAAGCATGTTCTACTTGCTAACACCCAGATAGATATGCACACAAGTTCTACTAATCTTGTGACTTTTATTTTGTGCAGCATGTCAGTTTTCTGCTCATGTGAGCAATCCAAAATATTTAATTGATAAGTAGTTGGAGCGAGGATGCACAGAGGTTAGTCTTACCATCTCATGTACCATGTGCCTCATTGCTGATAAGGAGCCAAGCTTGAACATCCAGTGGTCACTGGGGATGCACCAGGGGCCGCGTTCTGTGTCAGATCCCTGGAGTTCCTTTTGGTTAAGTTACCTCGCCTAAAAGCAAGGGAAAACAGTTTTAACTAAACATCTTTCTCAGTATCTTAGAGGACTGTTTTGACATTCATGACAGAGTCACTTTGCTTTCTCCCTCCTTAAGGGAGGTGGACAGTCTCTTAGGACCAAGCCAGACAGACTCAAAAATCTCATTAACCTTTAAGTGATTCAGATGAATATGCTATCCTTAATTTGTGAGTATTCACTCTGAATTGCTGTATGTGTGTGGGGTGTGTGGGTGGGGTGTTGGGCATTTTATATACAAAAATATTGGGGACACAACTCAGTTCTTGAATTCAGGTGTTTCAATCAGACCCATTGCCACATGTGTATAAAATCAGATACTTAGGCATGCATTCTACGATTCACAAACATTTGTGGGGAAAAAGGATGCCACCTTTGCAATCAATTTGTTAAATTTTCTGCCTGAAAGATATTCCACGGTTAAATATTAGTCTTATTAAAGTATTTTAGCACTTTATTAATATGAGAAACTCAATCAAAAAGTAGAAGACCATGTAAAGTTACAGAGAAAGGTCATCGGGTAAATGTTGCCAACGCTAATCCGACTTCCACTGGCATTAATGTGAGCTCAAAAACTGTGTGGCGGGATCTTCATAGAATGAATGTCCATGTCTTGTAGTATATGCGGCTGCATTCCTTATAGGTAATTAAAAGAACTCAAGTCTGTGAGTATTGATGCTAGTTACATTAAGGTCCCGCTAGAGGGAAGTGTTATGTTGTGGATGTGTAGAAGTTGTTGCATCCTGTTGGTGCGTGTATGTTCTAGTGGCGGTATTAAAGCTGATCAACAGTCACAGTGCTCTCCTCTGATGTTTCATATAAACAAACCCACATAACAAGAACATGATAGCTGAGCATTTGCATGTAAGCCTCATAACACCTAATGCCAACGATGTTAGGTGAAGGCAGGTTGCCAAAATGACAGCTTGTGAATTTTTTTTTGTTTTGTTTAAAAAAGTTTATTTGTATAGCGATCTTCATGAATTGCAAATCGTTGCAAAGCAGCTTTACAGAAAATTAAAGATTCTACATTATATATAGTAATAACTTATCAGTTGGGGACTATCTCAAGTTGATTTCAATTATAGCAAAATTTGGTAGTCTTGTGTGTCTGAGGGTTGGCATCATCTGAGGTCCTCTGGGGTTTGGCATGATCTCTTCTCAGGTGTTCGGTTATCTCAGGTCTTTGTAAAGGCTGGACCCAGACTAAGCTTGTCTAATTCCTAGTTACCATGGGATGGCAATCCTGTGACAGAAACAGAGAAGGTAATATAGAAAAATTTGTGTAGCTGCTGTTTCAACTAACCAAAAAATTATGTCGTCAACCCAAGCAAATGAATGAAAATGCGCATTTGATCAGATATAAATGAAGTACAAGGGTATGAGCAAGGTTCTGAACCGGTTCATGAAATTAAAACAAAATCCGGAAACAAACAAAATTTTGACAGGAACAGAAACAGAATCAGAACCAGAAACTAATCAAAATGTATAGTTCCAAACAGAAATAGCCATTAACTGGTTAATAACATTATTTTAACAATCCATTTAATATTTGAAACTTGCTGTCAACCAATCAGGAATTCAAGTAAGACCTGCAAATGTGACGCTGATAAATCCAGCGACTGAAATGCCCACTAAGCTGTGAACTTTGAATAGGTAAGTCACAATGGCAATGCATTAGAGTTTATCCGATTATCGTGTAAGATGGATTCAACAGATCACACATACAACTGCAGCACTTCTGTGAATGGAGAAAAAAGAATTAAATGATAGGGTTACATTAAAAGGAACATATACTGTAGTTTCGGTTCACTGACTCAGTCCAAAATTCTTTGAAAGGAAAACTACAGAAGAAAGTAGTTTTCTTTATGTTACAAAAGGTTTACAGTCTTTTTTACTTTTAAGTTTATTTTGCAAAAATTTTGAACGATATATGATGTTTTGTTTGTGTTACCTTGACCACCGCCTCACTGTGCTGAAATAGCCGATGTAAAGGATGATGTTGATGTGGGTAAAGTACAAAGCCTAGCCTATAAAAAAGTATATTTTAGCACCCAGATACATCACTAATATGTTAACATTTGGATTCATTCCAAATTAAAGAGGTAGGCATCAGTTTCAATTTGTTTTTTGATTGATATTTTTAGCCTAAACCCATAGCCTTAACTTTAGATTTGTTGTGAAGAGAAACTAATAACTCTGTTTATAATGTTTGTAAACCTTTAGCTTTACCGGCATTTTAGCCCATATTATTTCTAAATGTAGCCTAATAATAAAATGATTCGTGAGTCTAGCCTGCACAATTATGTTTTTTTTTGTTTGTTTTGTTTTTTTACTCTCAAAGTGCAATCTTATATTCTACAAGTAGTGATTTTTTGTTTTGTTTTTGCTTTTAACAATGCAGAAAACACAAATATGTTTAATCTTACAAATATTTTCATGTTTTTAAAGTGTTAATATGTTTTTTCTAGGGCCGGGACTCGATTAAAAAAATTAATCTAATTAATTAGAGGCTTTGTAATTAATTAATCGAAATTAATTTTAATCACATATAAATATTTGATCTGAGAACAGTGCGAAGTATTTTTTTTTCACATGGATATATATATTATAGTATACCATTGAATAATGACTGAATACATAAGCTTAAGCAACAAAATATTATTTATTTTTGTTCAACCAAGTCTAGCAGACCAGTGCAATTTTTGCCATTAAGTGTAGCAATAGCATATTTAGAAACAATTTAGAAATAGTACATTTCAGAAATTCAGGAAGCTTATATGT
Organism: Carassius auratus; assembly: GCF_003368295.1. Taxonomy (NCBI): domain Eukaryota; kingdom Metazoa; phylum Chordata; class Actinopteri; order Cypriniformes; family Cyprinidae; genus Carassius; species Carassius auratus. Next base: position 7,534,413 of record NC_039263.1, on the reverse strand, counting down.
GCTGGAACCTTCTGTAAATTGTTTTTTAAGTAAAACACAATACTGTCAGTTACTTTCAGAACATTGGAAACACTGACTATTAGAAAACATCTCTCTGTTGCTTCAGAGGCCATAACATACTAAGTCCAACTCTCAATAACCTTGGCCAAAACAATAAAGAGTTTAACATAAACTGCCAGTTGCACCAACAAAATAATACATAGTTCAACATAAAGTGTAAAGTCCACGCTAGCTGCTATATGTTTTGCGTTGAGGTGATACTTGAGGTTCGATCATGTGCTGCGGTGATATGCGAACGCTAGTTGGTGCTTCAGTATAATTGGTCCGCCGAAACTCATCCAGTGAGAAACGTTCCGCGGTGCAAAAATAAGTTATAAAAAATGCGGCAAATTTTTTTCTGTAACTAATTAATCTTAATTAACGCGTTATTTTTTGTGTAAATCTAATTAATCTCAATTAACGCGTTAAAGTCCCGGCCCTAGTTTTTTCTTTTGTTTAGTAGCCTACATTTTCCAAAAATATAGAAAAGGTTATGATGTATTGGCCATGACTAAGTACAGCGGGTTAATCTACCAGTTGTTTTTTTTCAAAAATAATCTTATTAATCTGTATTTCTTCTTCTCAAACCGGTTTCAGAATGGTAATAATAAAGAGGAACGCAGGAATAGAAATGTTTAAGTAATGGTTTTGCTCGGAGTGAACCAATATACAGTACAGACCAAAGGTTTGGACACACCTTCTCATTCAAAGAGTTTTCTTTATTTTCATGACTATGAAAATTGTAGAGTCACACTGAAGGCATTAAGGTCTATTTGACCAAGAAGGAGAGTAATGGGGTGCTGCGCCAGATGACCTGGCCTCTACAGTCACCGGACCTGAACCCAGTCAAGATGGTGAGCTGGACCGCAGACTGAAGGCAAAAGCGCCAACAAGTGCTAAGCATCTCTCGAGGAACTCCTTCAAGACTGTTGGAAGACCATTTCAGGTGACTACCTCTTGGAGCTCATCAAGAGAATGCCAAGAGTGTGCAAAGCAGTAATCAAAGCAAAAGGTGGCTACTTTGAAGAACCTAGAATATGACATATTTTCAGTTGTTTCACACTTTTTTGTTATGTATATAATTCCATATATAATTCCACATGGGTTAATTCATAGCTTTGATGCCTTCAGTCTGAATCTACAATTTTCATAGTCATAAAAATAAAGAAAACTCTTTGAATGAGAAGGTGTGTCCAAACTTTTGGTCTGTACTGTATATATATATATATACCAGATGGTGGATCAGCACCTAGAAAGGACCTCTGCAACCCTGAAAGACAGCGGAGACCAGGACAACTAGATGAGCCCCAGACACAGATCCCCTGTAAAGACCTTGTCTCAAACGACCACTGGGACAAGACCACAGGAAACAGATTATTCTTTTGCACATTCTGACTTTGCTGCAGCCTGTAATTGAACTGTTGTTTTTTTCTGGTCAGAGGAGAACTGTCCCCCTGACTGAGCCGGGTTTCTCCCAAGGTTTTTTCTCCATTCAGTCACTGATGGAGTTTTGGTTCCTTGCTGCTGTTGCCTCTGGCTTGCTTAGTTGGGGACAATTAATTTACATAGATGTTGTTGACTTGTTTGCAAATGATTCCAAAGATACAATTTAAATTAAACTGAGATGTTGACATCACTGAATTCAATGATGAACTGCCTTTTTTTTTCATTATTGACACACTGTTTTCCTAATTAATGTTCTTCAGTTGCTTTGACACAATCTTTTTTTGTTTAAAGCGCTATATACAGGTGCTGGTCATATAATTAAAATATCATCAAAAAGTTGATTCATTTCACTAATTCCATTCAAAAAGTGAAACTTGTATATTATATTCATTCATTACACACAGACTGATATATTTCAAATGTTTATTTCTTTTAATTTTGATAATTATAACTGACAACTAAGGTAAATCCCAAATTAGAAAATTAGAATATTGTGAAAAGGTTCAATATTGACGACACCTGGTGCCACATTCTAATCAGCTAATTATCTCAAAACACCTGCAAAGGCCTTTAAATGGTCTCTCAATCTAGTTCTGTAGGCTTGACAATCACGGGGAAGACTGCTGACTTGACAAAAGGTCATGGCAAAAGAGGCTGGCTGTTCACAGAGCTCTGTGTACAAGCACATTAATAAAGAGGTGAAGGAAAGGAAAAGATGTGGTAGAAAAAAAGTATTCAAGCAATAGGGATAACAGCACAATGGAAAGAGTTGTGAAACAAAACCCATTCAAAAATGTGGGGGAGATACACAAAGAGTGGACTGCAGCTGGAGTCAGTGCTTCAAGAACCATTATGCACAGACATATGCAAGACGTGGGTTTCAGCTGTCGCAGTCCTTGTGTCAAGCCATTCTTGAACAACAGACAGTGTCAGAAGCGTCTCACTTCAAAAAGGACTGGACTGCTGCTGAGTGTTCCAAAGTTATGTTTTCTGACGAAAGTAAATTTTGCATTTCCTTTGGAATTTAGGGTCCAAGAGTCTGGAGAAAGAGAGGAAAGGCACACAATGCAAATTGCTTGAGGTCCAGTGTAAAGTTTAGCTGGTGTTGGTCCACTGTGTTTCCTGAGGTCCAAGGTCAACGCAGCCGTATACCAGGAAGTTTTAGAGCACTGCATGCTTCCTGCTGCTGACCAACTTTATGGAGATGCAGAATTCATTTTCCAACAGGACTTGACACCTGCACACAGTGCCAAAGCAACCAGTACCTGGTTTAGAAACCATGGTATCCCTGTCTTTAATTGGCCAGCACACTCGCCTGTCCTTAACCCCATAGAAAATCTATGGGGTATTGTGAAGAGGAAGATGCAATATGCCAGACCCAGCAATGCAGAAGATCTGAAGGCCACTATCAGAGCAACCTGGCCTCTCATAACAACTGAGCAGTGCCACAGACTGATCGACTCCATGCCACGCCGCATTGCTGCAGTAATTCAGGCAAAAGGAGCCCCAACTAAGTATTGAGTGCTGTACATGCTCATACTTTTCATGTTCATACTTTTCAGTTGGCCAAGATTTCTAAAAATCCTTTCTTTGTGTTGGTCTTAAGTAATATTCTAATTTTCTGAGATACTGAATTTGGTATTTTCCTTAGTTGTCACTTATAATCATCAAAATTAAAATAAATAAACATTTTAAATATATCAGTCTGTGTGTAATGAATGAATATAATATACAAGTTTCACTCTTTGAACTCTCAGTCATAATTACTTCAGAAAGGGTAAAGAAAGTTGGCTGAAACTTAATAAATATAAGATTATTATTTGTATTTTTATTTTTATACCATGTATTACTATAAAACATAGGTATATTTTTAGAGAGGGCATGGGATCTATCTCATTTCTCAAAAACACATTGATATCTATACAGGCCTTCTCAAAAAATTATCATATTGTGATAAAAGTTCATTATTTTCCATAATGTAATGATAAAAATTAAACTTTCATATATTTTAGATTCATTGCACACCAACTGAAATATTTCAGGTCTTTTATTGTTTTAATACTGATTATTTTGGCATACAGCTCATGAAAACCCAAAATTCCTATCTCAAAAAATTAGCATATTTAATCCGACCAATAAAAGAAAAGTGTTTTTAATACAAAAAAAGTCAACCTTCAAATAATTATGTTCAGTTAAGCACTCAATACTTGGTCGGGAATCCTTTTGCAGAAATGACTCAATGCGGCGTGGCATGGAGGAAATCAGCCTGTGGCACTGCTGAGGTGTTATGGAGGCCCAGGATGCTTCGATAGCGGCCTTAAGCTCATCAGCTCAGAGTGTTGGGTGTCAGGGTTTGGCAAAGGAGGAACTCAAGTGCAGACAGGATTCTCAACACGAAGGGTTTATTAAACACAAAAGGGGAAAAACAAAACCCACGAGGGGGAAAACAACGGCTAGGGCAGAAACTAAACAACTTAACAGGACAGGATTGACATGATAAACAAACTCTTAAACACTAACTACAAACAAACACTCACGGTTACACAAAGACTACTCAAAGGGGGTTACAGGGATAAACTTCTCTCACAAGGGCTGACCAGTAGGAACACATATGAGGTACAATCCCAATGGAACACATATGAGGTACAATGAACCGACGAAAGACAGAGCACACTAGGAGATCTAAATAGGGGAACTAATTAAGACATGACAGGTGGCACAGATAGGACAATCACGGCAAGACTAGGATAACAAGGAGGGCGGGGCAAGGGAACGAGACAACACAAGCACATGGCCCAAAGACAAGGCCATGTGCTTGTACACAAAACACGGGTCTGTCATGATCCTGCCTCTAGACTAGAGAAAAGTCAGGACATGATGGCAGAACCATGACAGAACCCCTCCCTTAAGGATCGCTTTCCAGACGCTCCCTAAGGGAACATCAAACGCGGGACATGACTGACTGGGACAGAGACAAAAACCAACAAGACATGACAAATAACAACAAAGGCAAACATGAATACACAACGGTAGGGTTGGGGTGACAAATAAAAAAAAAACAAACAGGGAAGGGGAGGAGGCGGGACCACAAAGTTCATGGGGGACAGACCAGGGTGGGTGGGTGGGGCAGGAGTCTTAGGAGGACGGGACGAAGGCTGTCGACGAGGGGTCCGGGCAGGTCTGGGTGGGGAGAGGTCTCAGGACAACTGACAGAGGACTTGGCAGGAGAGGTCACAGGACACGGGGCAACATCTACAGGACGAGGGGCTACATCGACTGGACGAGGGGCTACATCGACTGGACACGGGGCTACATCGACTGGACACGGGGCGACAGCTGGACACGGGGCGACAGCTGGACACTCGACAACATCAACGGGACACGGGGGGACTATATCAATGGGACACGGGGGAACTATATCAACGGGATGCCGGGGGGACAACAGGACACGGGGAGACATCTACGGGACACGGGGCAACATTTACGGGACACGGGGCAACATCACTGGGACACACGACAACATCAGCTGGACACGGGGCAACACTTACGGGACATGGGGCAACAACAGGGGAGACTGAAACTGGGTCAGGAACTGCGCTAACTACGGCGCGCTCAGGATTTCTGGGGACAGGGTCTGGGGACAGGACAGGACTGGTAGGGACTTGCAGGATCTGGACAAGACGAGACAAATAATCAGACAAGGCTTTAGCGGCTATAATAACCGGCATCTCCTTACGAGATGAGACAGACTGTATTAGAGTTTCTGCTGCAGAGTCGGCCGCGGCTCTCTCCTCCGCCCTCACGACTTCAGACTTGAAAACAGTTCTCTTATTCGCCGGTTCGGGTTCAAGGGTCACCGCTGCTGGCTCGGGCACGCCAGCGCTCACCGCTGCTGGCTCAGGCACGCTCACCGCTGCTGGCTCGGGCACGCTCACCGCTGCTGGCTCGGGCACGCTCACCGCTGCTGGCTCGGGCACGCTCTCCGCTCTCCGCTGCTGGCTCGGGCACGCTCTCCGCTCTCCGCTGCTGGCTCGGGCATGCCAGCGCTCTCCGCTGCTGGCTCGGGCACGCCAGCGCTCTCCGCTGCTGGCTCGGGCACGCCAGCGCTCACTGCTGCAGGAGGAGTCAGAGTCGCAGGACCGGAAGACCCCTTCTTCTTCCTCTTCCTCCTTGACCGCGGTGCAGAGTTCACAGCTGGAACCGAGACGGGTTGGGGGAGTTTGGCCTCAGGCAGGGCAGACTCTGACGCCGACGACTCTGAAGCTGACTCCCACGACAATCATCTCCCTCGCTTCCTGGGGAGACTGCTGGCTGTGGAAGGCGCCTCAGGACTCTGGGGGGGATCTGCCTGTTCCCCCAGTGTTGTGACGGCCAGGAGACGACCCTCTAGGATCATTGGCAGCTGGGTAGGTGGGGGGGACCTCTGCGGCTCCTCCTGGGAGAGACTCTCCCACAGCCAGGCATAGTTGCGGAGGATCCACTCCCCCTCGGGCGAGTATGGGAGGGTGACCCCCTTCCTGTCGGTGGGGGATGACGTCCAGCTTTGCCTCCGGAACTCCGCCTGTCGCTGAAGCTCGGAGGCCCTCCTGCCTGCTGAGTTCCTTGGTGGTCGGTTCATTCTGTCAGTGTTTGGCAAAGGAGGAACTCAAGTGCAGACAGGATTCTCAACACGAAGGGTTTATTAAACACAAAAGGGGAAAAACAAAACCCACGAGGGGGAAAACAACGGCTAGGGCAGAAACTAAACAACTTAACAGGACAGGATTGACATGATAAACAAACTCTTAAACACTAACTACAAACAAACACTCACGGTTACACAAAGACTTCTCAAAGGGGGTTACAAGGATAAACTTCTCTCACAAGGGCTGACCAGTAGGAACACATATGAGGTACAATGAACCGACGAAAGACAGAGCACACTAGGAGATCTAAATAGGGGAACTAATTAAGACACGACAGGTGGCACAGATAGGACAATCACGGCAAGACTAGGATAACAAGGAGGGCGGGGCAAGGGAACGAGACAACACAAGCACATGGCCCAATGACAAGTGCTTGTGCTTGTACACAAAACACGGGTCTGTCATGATCCTGCCTCTAGACTAGAGAAAAGTCAGGACATGATGGCAGAACCATGACAGTTGGGTGTTGCATCTCTCAACTTTCTCTTCACAGTATCCCACAGATTCTCTATGGGGTCCAGGTCAGGAGAGTTTGCAGGCCAATTGAGCACAGTAATACCATGGTCAGTAAACCATTTACCAGTGGTTTTGGCACTGTGAGCAGGTGCCAGGTCGTGCTGAAAAACGAAATCTTCATCTCCATAAAGCTTTTCAGCAGATGGAAGCATGAAGTGCTCCAAAATCTCCTGATAGCTAGCTGCATTGACCCTGCCCTTGATAAAACACAGGGGACCAACACCAGCAGATGACATGGCACTCCAGACCATCACTGACTGTGGGTACTTGACACTTGACTTCAGGCATTTTGGCATTTCCTTCTCCCCAGTCTTCCTCCAGACTCTAGCACCTTGATTTCCGAATGACATGCAAAATTTGCTTTCATCCGAAAAAAGTACTTTGGACCACTGAGCAACAGTCCAGTGCTGCTTCTCTGTAGCCCATTTCCTGCACACGCCTGTGCACGGTGGCTCTGGATGTTTCTACTCCAGACTCAGTCCACTGCTTCCGCAGGTCCCCCAAAGTCTGGAATCGGTCCACAATCTTCCTCAGGGTCCGGTCACCTCTTCTCGTTGTGCAGCGTTTTTTTTTGCCACACTCTTTCCTTCCCACAGACTTCCCACTGAGGTGCCTTGATACAGCACTCTGGGAACAGCCTATTAGTTCAGAAATTTCTTTCTGTGACTTACCCTCTCGATTGAGGGTGTCAATGATGGCCTTCTGGACAGCAGTCAGGTCGGCAGTCTTACCCATGATTGCGGTTTTGAGTAATGAACCAGGCTGGGAGTTTTTAAAGCCTCGGTAATCTTTTGCAGGTGTTTAGAGTTAATTAGTTCATTCAGATGATTAGGTTAATAGCTCGTTTAGAGAACCTTTTCATGATATGCTAGTTTTTTGAGATAGGAATTTTGGGTTTTCATGAGCTGTATGCCAAAATCATCAGTATTAAAACAATAAAAGACCTGAAATATTTCAGTTGGTGTGCAATGAATCTAAAATATATGAAAGCTTAATTTTTATCATTACATTATGGAAAATAATGAACTTTTATCACAATATGCTAATTTTTTGAGAAGGACCTGTATAATCTTGGCTTGACTTCAGCATTACAGCTGTAACTGCTTGATGTTCATGAGGAGAAGATGTAGGATGTTGAATTTGATGAGAAAGTGACATCTTTTGGGAGCTTTGAGAAATAGAGTCAGAAGGGGTGGGAAAAGTCTGAGTCTTTGTATTTGTCACATATGTCAATGAGTGTTTCATTTCAAGAACATGGCTTAAATTTGCCCCGAGTAATCTGGAACCACGGAATTTTAGAACGATTCCCTCCTGTTTAAAATGGCCTTTACAATTCCAGAATAGGTTGAAATTATCTTCAACTTAATTCCATGGACAGGGCATGCTTCTGCGAGCCAGGTATTCAGGCAAGAAGTTTGCTCAATCAAACCAAATTTTGTGAAAAACCTACTCTGTGAACTAGTCCTAAGACCTACTTTTGTTCCAAAATAACTCAAACATGTTATGCAGCTTTTTTTATTTTTATTTATTTTAATTTTTTTGTCTAAGGTGCAACGAGTCTCTTTAAGGATATTTACATATCTCAAAAAACATGGCCACCATCGGCCAATTAATTTTAAGCACCTATTAGACAAGGTTAATGGAGGCCAATCGGAATGAAACTCGGCATGTTCGACTCATGGCCCTAAAGGTAAGAATTTTGGCCACAAGTTGGTGCTAATGAGTTTTATGCTTCTGGAATCTGGAAAAGTGGTGTTTCTGGAAAGTGGTGTTTCACAAATTCACACAATATTGATGGAATTTGATAGATCTACTTAATGAACAACTTCAAGAACCACTGCTGTCATTCAAATTGTTCACTTAATATTCTGCTATTTACTATTGCTAACTAGTCCTAGGTTTTTAGCTTAAAATCACTGCAGCACAATTCTCTCAACTCTCTAGATCAATAATTATCAAATGATTGATAATGTCCTTTGGTTAGTTATAACGTGGTTATTCAGAAAATGGGTGTGGTCAAGTGCATTCAAATGCTATCTCCATAACAAAACTCACAATACTAGATGAGAACATGCAACATGTGACTCTAAACAATCATGCAAAGATTCATGGAGATCGGCCCATAGGTGGCACTACAACATTTAAAAAGGCTTCAAAAACAAAAAATTTCTCATAAGATAGATCTCCTTATTCTGAACAACTTTGCCTCTGGGACCACTACTGTCAATCAAATGGTTAATTAAATATTCAAGATTATTTAAGTATTCTACTTTTGCAAACTAGTCCTAGTAATTTAGTTCAATCTGAACAAAACCACTGCAGTACAACTCTGGACCCTCTAGATTCATAATTATAAACAAATGAAAAAAAAATATAATAATAATAATTACTTTACACTTTGGTTAGTTACAACAGTGTCATTTTTAAAGGGGCATGGCCGAATATACCCACAAGTTTATAAATCCAAAACGAAAACTCAAAACCCCATGAAACTAAGTAAGTGTATGTGAGAGATAATTATAAACAGATGAAATATTTTATGGAAATTCAACCTTAGGTGACGCTATAACAGTCATAAATATAAAAAATCAAGGATGCAACATTTCTAGTCTCAGGGTTACCCGGGGGGTCAGCCGACCCAAACTCCAGGCACGAATCATTGATCAAACTGCGTGCAGGTTCCTTACTCTCTTGATGGAGGCCGAAGCCATTTTCATTGACAGAAACTTCAACTCGACTGTCTCCAAAATGCTAATAATGGGCCCTGCTGTAGTGCTGTGAGCTGTACAGACGACCTTGTCGGTTGATGTACTCAACAGTCACAGTGTTTTCCGTGTTGACTAATACATGATTGCCTCATAAGCATTCTTTGAGATGGTTCAAGGCAAGGTGCACTTCCAGCAACTCGAGGTAGTTGATGTGCCAGTGCCTCATCCAAACCCCTGAAACTGCAAGCCCATTGTATGTGCCCCCTAGCTGATGGTAGGGGCACCCATGTGAATCACAACATGTCTGGAGACCCGTTCAAGGGGCACTCCTGCCCCGAGAAATGCAAGGTCTGGACATGGGGTGAAGGTTTGGTGGCAAGCCGGTGTGACTTGGACCCGGTGATTGCCATGTTTCCATGCCCACCTCGGTACTCGGCCATGAAGCCAGTGCTGAAGTGGTCTCGTATGAAGGAGCCCCAGTGGTGTGACTGCCGCTGCAGCTGCCATATGCCTCAGGAGCCTCTAAAATTGTTTCAGTGGGACCACAATCCTGGTCTTGAATGTATTCCAGCAGTTCAAAATCTACTGAGCACGTTTCTGCGTGAAGCCTGCTGTCTGTTTCGACCGAGACCAGCTCCATACCAAGAAAGGAGATCCTCTGCATCAGGGAGAGTTTGCTCTTTTCCAAGTTGACCTGAAAGCCCAACTGGCTGAGGTACGAATGAACATAGTCCCTGTATTTGCCGCACTGTGAATGTCCTATTCTCTCATGGGAACAAGGGGTGCCTCCACAACTTACGGGGCAACAGGGGCAGTCCGGAGGGCAGGACCACATACTGATATGCTCATCCTTTGGCCGCAAACTTCAGCAAAGGTCTGTGGTGTGGAAGGGACAACACATGGAGTGAGAATCCTACAGGTCAAACCATCTTGGGGACGGATGCACCTGAAGATGTGTTTCTGCATCAACAACTTTGAATGGTAACCATTGCCTTTCTTGGGCACAATGAAGTAGGGGCTGTAATGCCCCATCGTCAAATCGGCTGGAAGGACTGGCTCTATCACATCCTTTGCCAGTAGGACTGTGAAAGATAGGAGCACTGCCCGCCTTCACTGTTGTAAGCAGAAAGCAGAAGGAAAGCCTTCAAAAGATTTCCAGATCCATAATGTATAACATAATTCCTTACATTTTTATAGCGCTTTTCTAGGCACTCAAAGCGCTTTACATAGTCAGGGGGTATCTCCTCATCCACCACCAGTGTGCAGCATCCATCTGGATGATGTGACGGCAGCCATAGTGCACCAGCACGCCCACCACACACCAGCTTACCGATGGAGAGGAGACAGAGCGATGAAGCCAATCGGTGGATATGGGGATTGACAGGAGGCCATGATGGTCAGAGGCCAATGGGCGAATTTAGCCAGGATGCCGAGGTCACACCTCTGCTCTATTTGAAAGACATCCTGGGATATTTACTTACCATAGAAAGTCAGTTTCTCATCTTTCTCTGTTTAGAACATGTGGCTTTGTCTGGCAGGTCTGGTATCAGTCATGCTGTATAAAGGTGTAAAGGTTAGCTGAAACTAATTATGATTTAATAGGACAAAATCAGTTTCAGAACAACATTGATAAATTGACTTACACTGAAGGAGTTCTCAAATTACAGTCAGCCACTGTAAGACATTAACAATTTATTGTCAGATTCCAGCTATTATGTGTAAATAGCTTATAACTGTATTTTAATAAATCATTACTGAATGTTAATCTCAAAGGGGCGGACTAGCAAATTACGTATAAAACAGAAATCATTAAAAGGTATAGATTACCCCAAAATTGTGTCATATACTTATACTTAAATTGACACAATATTTTTAAAATGTAGTGGGATTTTATCTCTTAAAGTGATGTTACATAACTTTACTTTTACGGAGCACATAGGTATTTCTTCAAAGCAACAGCAAATACGGATCTAGCCCTGACCTGCAAAAACAATAAATAATAATAATAATCATAATGGTCATAATCATAATCTTATGAATCGGTTTGGAATAGGGTATCGATACAATGCTAGTGTCAAGTACGGTGTTACAAGAAGCAAGGGAGAGATCCAAATGCAGGTAAACAGGTTTATTTAGGGGCAATCCAAAAGAGTAAACAGTCCAGGCAGGGTCAAAAACCAGAAAATCCAAAAAATAAACACAAACAAAAACACACGTGAAGAGCAGACTCTGGAAAGTAACATTCATACGACAAGGACTCCGTGACAAAGACTCAGACAGACCTGGTATTTATACACAGAAGGATAAAGGGGAAACAGGAGACAGGTGGGGAAACAATCAATTAACTAAAACAAGGAGGAAGGTGACCAAATAAGGGAACAGGAAGTGATAAGATGACAGACACCGTGGGAACGGAGGACACCTAGTGGACACCCAGGGAACACAACCCAGACACTGTGACAGAACCCCCCCCCTTTACGGAGCGGCTTCCAGACGCTCCACAATAGACAACACAGAGACCAGGAGGGAGTCGGACAGGTGGAGGCTCAGGGGGAGGGACGGAGGGCCAGAAAATAAAAACATGGGGAACAGGTACCAGGATGTAACACAACACAGGAACACCAGGAGGGAGGAGGACAGGTGGAGGCTCAGGGGGAGGGACAGAAAAGAACAACATGGGGAACAGGTACCAGAATGTAACACAACACAGGGATACCAGGAGGGAGGAGGACAGGTGGAGGCTCAGGGGGAGGGACGGAGGGCCAGACTAACCGAGGGGAACAGGGACAGGAGTGAAGACACAAGACAAGAAAACAAACAATAACATGAAGCCCCCCCAGGGCGGAGCAGAAGACCACCATATCCGTGTGGTCAGAGCAGAAGTCCCCCAGGGCGGAGCAGAAGACCACCATATCCGTGTGGTCAGAGTGTAAGTCCCCCAGGGCGGAGCAGAAGACCACCATATCCGTGTGGTCAGAGCAGAAGTCCCCCAGGGCGGAGCAGAAGACCACCATATCCATGTGGTCAGAGTGTAAGTCCCCCAGGGCGGAGCAGAAGACCACCACGTCCTTGTGGTCGCCGCCAGAGTCCCCCAGGGCGGAGCAGATGACCACCACGCCGCTGTGGTTGATGCCAGAGTCCAACAGGGCGAAGCAGAAGACAAGTACGCCCCTGTGGTTGAGGCCGGAGTCCCCCAGGGCGGAACAACAGACCACCCAGTGACTTGACTTGACTCTGGAAGTTCAATGGTGACCCGCCTTGTCTCTGAAAGGTCATCGGTGACCCGCCTTGTCTCTGGAGGATCATCGGTGACTGGCCCTGACTCTGGAGGGTCATCGGTGACTGGCCCTGACTCTGGAGGGTCCACTGGAACCTGACTCGACTCTGGAGGGTCCACTGGAACCTGACTCGACTCTGGAGGGTCCACTGGAACCTGACTCGACTCTGGAAAGTCAATGGGCTCCTGACATGACTTAGGACTGCCTGTGGAGACGTGAGATACCTCGGCTTCGGGCACCGCCTCGGTAATGGCCTCGGGAGCGGTCTCGGGCACCGCATCGGGAACGGCCTTGGGAACGACCTCGGGCAATGCCTCGGGAATGGCCTTGGGCACCGCCTCGGCCTCCGGAACAGCATCGGGCACTGTCCCCCAGGGCGGAACAACAGACCACCCAGTGACTTGACTTGACTCTGGAAGTTCAATGGTGACCCTCCTTGTCTCTGGAAGGTCATCGGTGACTGGCCCTGTCTCTGGAAGGTCATCGGTGACTGGCCCTGGCTCTGGAGGATCAGCGGTGACTGGCCCTGACTCTGGAGGATCATCGGTGACTGGCCCTGACTCTGGAGGGTCATCGGTGACTGGCCCTGACTCTGGAGGGTCATCGGTGACTGGCCCTGACTCTGGAGGGTCCACTGGAACCTGACTCGACTCTGGAGGGTCCACTGGAACCTGACTCGACTCTGGAGGGTCCACTGGAACCTGACTCGACTCTGGAAAGTCAATGGGCTCCTGACATGACTTAAGACTGCCTGTGGAGACGTGAGACACCTCGGCTTGGGGCACCGCCTCGGTAATGGCCTCGGGAGCGGTCTCGGGCACCGCATCGGGAACGGCCTTGGCAACGACCTCGGGCAATGCCTCGGGAACGGCCTTGGGCACCGCCTCGGCCTCCGGAACAGCATTGGGCACTGCCTCGGCCTCCGGAACAGCATCGGGCACCGCCTCGGCATCGGGCACCGCATCGGCCTCCGGAACAGCATCGGTCACCGCCTCGGCCTCCGGAACGGCGGCGGCCTGCTCGGGAACGTCCTCCTGGACGGCAGCGGCCTGCTTGGGACCGTCCTCCTGGACGGCAGCGGCCCGCTCAGGAACGTCCTCCTGAACGACAGTGGGCTGCTCAGGAACGTCCTCCGGGCTTTGTGGAACGGTAGACACCTGTCTCCTCCTCCTCCGACCTCTATGATGGCGAGTCGGTGGCCCCTTGTCTGGAGACTCAGGCATTGAGTCGGCCATCTTGTGCTGTGGCGCTGGGCTGGCGGCCATCTTGTGCTGTGGCTCTAAGCTGGCGGCCATTTTGTGCTGTGGCGCTGGGTTGGCGGCCATCTTGTGCTGAGGCGCTGGCTCAGCAGCCATGATGTGAACCGTCTTGGGAACCTCTAGGATCCTTGATAGCATCTCGAAGTAATCGAGAAGGGTGTCAGCGGCCATCTTGGGCGTTGGTGCTGAGCTGGCAGCCATCTTGCACTGTGGGGTGAGGCTGGCTTCCATCTTGCCTCGTGGTGCGGGGTTGGTGGTCATGCACCACAGCGGCGCTGGGTTGGCGGCCATCTTGTGATGTGGCGCTGGACCTGCGGCCATCATGGGCAGTGGCGCTGGCTTTCTTCTTCTGCCCTGGTGAGATGGCGGCTCTGGTCCCTCCCACGTGAGCCCTGAGTCGAAGGGGGGCCGTGGTGGAGAACGATGCTGAGCTTCCTCTCGCCCACCTCCTCCTCGGCGACCTCCCCTGGTCCCGTGAAACACGACCAGGCGGGTTCCCTCAAAGCGATCGCCTCTCTCCCGCTCGGTGGCTGGGGAAGAAGCGTGAACCGGCATACCGCTGGATCTCTGCTGGACGAAGTCCTTCTGTCACGTACGGTGTTACAAGAAGCACGGGAGAGATCCAAATGCAGGTAAACAGGTTTATTAAGGGGCAATCCAAAAGAGTAAACAGTCCAGGCAGGGTCAAAAACCAGAAAATCCAAAAATATAAACACAAACAAAAACACACATGAAGAGCAGACTCTGGAAAGTAACATTCATACGACAAGGACTCCGTGACAAAGACTCAGACAGACCGGGTATTTATACACAGAAGGATAATGGGGAAACAGGAGACAGGTGGGGAAACAATCAATTAACTAAAACAAGGAGGAAGGTGACCAAATAAGGGAACAGGAAGTGATAAGATGACAGACACCGTGGGAACGGAGGACACCTAGTGGACACCCAGGGAACACAACCCAGACACTGTGACAGCTATAAAATACAATATTATAACACATATAAGTTTCACTGAAGAATTTTTTTTTTGTATTATAAATATATATATATATATATATATATATATATATATATATATATATATATATATATATATTATTTTTTATGAATTGTCATGTTGAGTGAATCATAATATTTTCTAATTCCACATATTACTAATTCCAGCCATAGATTTTAGAGAAAACTTTTTGAAAGGAAGTCTTATATTGTCTGTGTACACCACTTATGCACCACAAGAAAGTTTATATGGATAAACTGTCAAAAATGTGGCAGGACTGCCGTAGCTCTTTGTTTTGTAGGGCCTGGGACATCAGGCTAAATTCTCACTTGAAGAGTTAGACTGGGTGAGCTGCTGAAATGGGTATCACAATGGCAGAATGTAATGTAATGAGATAGCTCTTATCATAGCTCAAAAACTTTAAAGAAAAGAGGAAACTCATTTCAAACAGCCATAATTAAATGACACAGTTGACTTGATAGTCCTTAGACCATCTGAAATTTAAATTACATAAATGAATGGGGCAAAAAATCTATCTTTATTGGCAAATTGAAGTAGGGTGCCTTTTGTGATGGTAACGGCTGCCTCTTCTAAATATTTTTTTTCTAAGGGCATAGTCTTGGAAATGATAGAGATAATCATGAGAAAAAGAAGGATATTTTTAAATACAATATTCATATGTGCTCATTTAAGAAAGAGCATTGATCAGCACTGTTTCGGGTGCTCAAGAAGCAAAACCTTCAGCTTAATACAATTATGAGATTCAGAACATACAGAATGACACATACAGAAACAGACATGTAAAAAAAATAATAATAATAAAATAAAAACCTTTTCTTGCTGACTGAGGGGCAGAACAAAGTTCTATAAGATTCTACAGAAGAAGACTCTAGCTTTAAGATTAGAGATATAAAACATATTTTGTTTGGACAGTGATTAATATGTAAGCCTGATAAAAAGTTGTTTCCTTGAAATGATTTCAAACACCACTCATATATCCTGTCTTCCTGAAATTCAATTTTATATCCTCATATAACCAATCACTCAAACTGTAAACAAATATGTCACATCAACGTCGTCCTCTAGCAGGTTCTTTATTTAGATGTTATGTGAAATAGTGCTGATCTGAATTAAACTTGTTGCTTTCTGCCTTAATTATGGCTTCACTCAGTGTTTTCTGGTCCTTTGCCATTGCTGTGGTTCCCTTCAGATGAGAGTCTATTCTGAGTGAGAAGCAGGGGTGTGGACTCAAGTCTTGAGACTCTCCTCGAACTCGAGTCTCAAATTTGATGACTTGCAGAACGACTCGACATAATTAAAGAAGACTTGAGACTCAACTTAGACTTTACCAGCAATGGCTCAAGACTTGACTTGGACTAAAGCCCTGTGACTCAGAAAGACTTTATCAGATCAAAGTCATTATAGACACGTCCCTGCAGTGTGCTTGCGCTTGACTGGCAATAAGCCAGAGATAGGCACGGCTGTGATCACTGGTGCTCGCTTCATCATCACCGTGACCGCTGCTGTTAAATAACTGCTGTTAAACTCGATGTGCTTTAATTTAATAATAATAAATTATATTTGTACTAAAGATTTCTCTGAGACTATGTGCATTTTATTTTATTCAAACCTCCATTAAGTTTAAAGTTAGTCCATATTCGAGATTTAAATCTGAGTTTAAAGTCATGGTGCATAACGGATTTAAATTAATCTAGGCTTAGACCAGATTTGGACCAGAATTATGGGCTAAAATGTAAACCAGATTATTTGAAAATGTTTAAAGTTTGGTGCAACAGAATTATTAGATAAACCTTGATTTAATCTAGATTTAAAATTAATAATAGCTATAATTTGAAGAATAATAATGCACATCAGGCCTTATGATCATTTAAAATATAATTTGAAGAAGAATTTCTTTCACAAAATGAGTATTGTATACAGTTGTCGAATTGTAAAAAAAAAACAAAAAAAATGAATGGACCGTTGAATCTCTGGCTCACATGATTCCTTCAACAACAGATTCATTCAAGGAATGAAACACTGCATTGCTCTAAACTGTTGTATGAAATTAATTATTAGCATATTTATATGCTGATATTCAGTAAAGTACATTGCTTGTGCAATGAATATAAAAACATAAAAACTCATACATGGGTATTTTTTCTTTCTGCTTCTGGAATCTCAAGATATGTCTGGTGTGTATAGTATGAATACATTCTCATACATACTACATCTATCATATTGCCATATATATTTTTTTAAATAATAGTAATAATAAAAATAAATATAGCATTTGAACCCTGTGGCTGACAGTAGGTTTGTGTGTTTTTGACTTTTCTTTCTATGTTTTATTAAATAATCATTACTAGCGAGGTTATTATTTTTTATACGAGAGTTCTTTCTTGTCCTTCAATCTGGTAACATAACTCCAATTGTGTCACCATTTGCATCACTTCACTTGCAGTATTTATCACAGCAAGTGTCATAATGGATGCCTAAATCCACTGTAAATTTATGAATAATAACAATTTTGGTGTTGCAAAATTTGGTTTTAAGATAGGAGTGAAGGTAGTTGTTTAGACTTTAGATAAGCAGTTTGTTACAGTTTTTCTCAACTGCTTACACACAAAATTATTACTTGTCACACAATTTCTAAAACCTGACACTCAAACACCAACCACACACTAAATCTGCAAAACCATACACAAATTTTTGGCTTTTTACTCAGTTTTCAATATCATTAAACACTTTTTGCAAAACACAACACACAATTTTCTATGCAACACACAAAAATCTGACAGGAAGTTTCTTGATTTTCTTTTAAAAACATAACCAATCAAAATGGCACACTAATTCATCAGTGCCTCACAATAAATCCTCACAAGACACTTGTTGCTTTACTTAACAACCAATCATAACTTTAATAGTGGCCTATAAATAAGCCAAAGGTCAAGTAATAGCTTTTGGACAATGGATGCAAACAATGCAGACAGAGTAAGAGAAGTTGGAGGGAGAGCCAGAGGACGAGTTTGACTAAGAGGAGTTGGAAGGGGAGCAGGGGGAGGAAGAGGATGAGTCAGAAATGGAGGACAAGGAACAAGAAGAGTGGTCTCAATTCAGATTAGGGCTACAGTAGTCGATCATGTGATAAACCACGGTTTAATAATGAGAGAGGCTGGACTGAGAGTCTAATTTAAGTAGATTTACTGTGGCGGGTATAATTCGAACCTTTAGAAATGAGAACAGGTATGTACAGTAACAATCTAATGTAATGTACACATATTCTAATGTACACATAATAGTTTTTTTCCCATTACAAACAATAGGCCTATACTATAATTAATATATTTTACTGTAGTACCCTTGCATTCATTTTCTACAGTGCATTGCATTGGTCACAGTTTGGTAAGGTATCAAACTGTACAATAAAACAGCCAACTTTAAGACAATCTGACCATATTGTTAAATATTATATATATTGTTACAGTTTATGGCACACACTTACTGTTCCTGAATCTTTTGCAGAGTGGAAAGGCAAATGATTCATGGTGGGTGAGGTCACATGCTCACTTAAGTGCAGGAGACGGCTATTGTGAATTTGGTTTTGGCCAATAATGCTATTACAATCCATGAAATACGCAACCATATCCTTAAGGTGATGCCACAATTTATATGAACATAAATGCTGTGAGTGCCTCAACAATACACCGCGTCCTCCAAAAAAATCTAATGAGAATGAAACTGCTGTACAGGGTCCCTTTTGAAATGAACTGTGACAGAGTGAAGAATCTTCGTATGCATTTCTTTGTATGCATTTCTCCAATATATCAGACTTGCATCTACAAAACATGTGGAGACACTGATGCTGCCTCCATCCAAGGTTGGATATGCCATACAAGAAGGTTTTTCCACGGTGACTGGCAAGAGAGAATATAGCATGTGACGTGGAAGAAGTATTGTGGCCGGACCCAGCCCGGATGAGAGATGGTGCCTAGATACACCCAACCATCTCCACATACAAGCACACACATTATGTTTGGTTTTACACTACATGCTACAACACTATATATTTTTGATGTGTTGTTTTTTTTTTTTTCATTTCAAACTGTGTACACTAATACTACATTTACAATAAAAAATTATAAAAATAAAAACATAAAAAGTTTGGTTTAAATTTAACTTTTGTTTTTACTTTATATATTCAACAGCTCTCTCCCAATTACATTCAATCATTTATATGTGAGCTTTTAAAAGAAGAGCTTTAAGTTTTGAATAACAGTGTGTATATGACATAATCAAAAATATAACATTGTGGTAAAGGTGTTTACAATGTAAGACAAATGTTTGCTTTTGAAATATGTTTGTAATATTTTGACTGTGGTGTTTCATTTTGAAAGAGATGTGCATTATTTTGCATCTTGTGTGTGCAATTCTTGAATTTGTGTGTTAAGTTTTGAAAAAAAAAGAGGAAAACTTTGGAAAATGTGTGTAAGCAGCTGAAAAAAACTGTAATAAAGAAAATGCCTATTTGAAAATTTTGCATTTAATCTATTATTTGTTCTAGAGCAAATAGTTTTGGCAAATTCTCACCATGTTTATGTAACTTCAATGCTATCAGCGCTGCCTTTGCACTTTTCACTGAATTGCCTAGCAACTTTTATAATGACTGTTGTTGTTAATGAATTATTATTATTCAATAAATAATATTTTATACAAATAGAATTTTGTATTGAGAAACAGTGTGTGTGTGTGTGTGTGTGTGTGTGTGTGTGTGTGTGCGTGTGTGTTTTCGTGATGGTGATTTTAGTAACATTGTTCCACAATAAGGCTAGATGGCAACAAGTGACTGTTTTTAAGAGACAACAGTAAAAACTTTAAT
This sequence comes from Carassius auratus, assembly GCF_003368295.1. NCBI lineage: Eukaryota > Metazoa > Chordata > Actinopteri > Cypriniformes > Cyprinidae > Carassius > Carassius auratus. The sequence continues at coordinate 7,514,603 of NC_039263.1, read as the reverse complement.
ATTAAAAGAGACTGAAATGCTGTTGTAAACAAGTTAATTATTTTTATTTTTAACAACAGCTTGTGATGGAGCCAAGAAATACGAAGTGCTTTCATCAGAAGTTACCCTTACTGGATGAAAGTATAGTGCGACATAGAGCCTATCACTTTCTTTAGCGGCAATGCAAACTAATGTTTTATTGTTAATATAAGATTGAGCTGAAAAATGAATGCCGTGTCAGATAAAGCTAATCACACTCATTCAAGCTCTCTCTCAAAACATTCTACTCCACATAATGCACAGCTTTTAATATAGTTGTAACAGAAATGAGTCGAACCAGACAAATTAAAGAGTCTATCAAAGCAGTGTTTGGAACACGAGCCAAATACCTCAGGAAGTCATAAAACATTCTGTGCCACAAGTCCCAAGGAAGATAACCAACCAACCAACTTGTTCACACAACAGCTTTCAACATTAACACCACTAGAACAATTATTGACAATTTTAATTCGCAGAAGAGATTGTCAAATTTGTTGTTCGTAATTGAAATGCAACGCTGGACATCACATGGAAACCCATGAGTTAAACACTTCCATTGACTTCCCCCCACCTAGCAGAACCAGACTGAAATTCCTAAGGGGGGAGGGGCTTTAAACATCTGTCTTCACAGAACATCTCTTTGTCATGAGAATGGCAAAGAAACTGCTTTTTGTACATATATATGGACCAGAATGAACTCAAAAAGACTTATAAATGAATCAGTCCATCTCTTCACTCCATATTCATTTATGTGTAACCCACACATTTGAGTATCATGTTATAATCACTTATTGTGTATGCTTTTTTTAATAACTATGGCATAGCTTAACGATTAATAATCGTGTTTGGTATGTGTGTGATCGAATTTGCTTGCTTGATATTGTCCTGACAATCATTTATTTGTCAAATATATCATAACCTGGTAATAGGAATCATGTCCAAAATTTGACCCTGCAAGGCAGGAAAATTCGGACCACATGCTTGGTAAGATAAACATATGATTTATGATACCCCCGAGCCAAGACAATATCTGAGGTGTGGCCAACAGGTGTGGCCAACAGGCCAGTTTAAATAGTGAGGACACCATAAAATCTTTGCTTTTAGTCTCTAGCTATGCTGCTGCTATCAGTCATGCCAGCCTTTAGTCTCTAGCTATGCTGCTGCTATTAGCCATGGCTGCTTTTTAGTTCTAGCCTTGCTTGTGCTATCAGTCATGCCTGCTCTTAGCTTTTAGCTTGTAGCTTTGCTACCTAGCTTTAGCTTTTAGCTTCTAGCCATGCTGTTTAGTCATCACTGTTCTTTGAGCGCGGTTCCAGCGTGCTTCGGCCTGCAAGCCTGCTGCTACTTAGCCACGATGAGAAGGAACACAACCTTGTCTCGTCAAACTTTATTTCTCTTCTTTTCCGTTTGAGAGTTTCGTGTTCTGAGTTAAGTTTTGTAATGTCGAGTCTCCGACGCCTGACCTCGGGTGCCCGTTCAACTTCAACCAGCACACACGACTCTGCACCTTCAGCCAACGCCCGACAACCACGGGCTTCCCAAAACGTCACTTCAGCCACTACTGAACTTCAAGCCAATCTGCGACACCAGGATACCCCTTTCAACGGCAGTCCCTTTCACAGGAAACCAAGGCAATGTATCCCCAGATATTTATTGTGCTGGTGTATCTAATATAATTTTAACCCCATTGAGGAACTCAACTAAATGATTGATTGTTGCTCATGTCTATGCAATGCAACGGGTGACAATCAGGTCTAGTAACTGCATTAACACGCTGATAATCAGTACAAAACCGAAGCATACCATCAGATTTTGCCATCAAGAGACATGGAGAACTCCATGGACTCATGCTATATTCCGCAATGTTGTTTAAAAGCATGTACTGTACTACCTTATTTAACACAGCACGTTTAAAAGGATTTCCCCTGTATGGATGATGCTTTATCGGTGTTGTTGTTCCCACATCGATGTTATGCTCGATAACGTGAGTTTGTTTTGGAACATCATTAAACAACTCTGGAAAGTGTGGGAGGTGATCAGCTAAAACTGAGAAAATTTCAGTGTTATTAAGATGACCCTCATTTAGAGAACGAGATGGATTACTTTCAGTTTCATCACTCTCTTCCACCACAATAGACAACAGCATTTATTATGTATTTATTTAGTAGACCTCGACAAATCCAACGCCAGCTCAACTGGAGATGAACCTAGGCAAACAGAAGCATGCTCAAAATAAGGCTTCAACATATTAATGTGACAAAGACGCTTCTGCTGTCGTAGGTCTGGAGTGGCGATTACATAATCATGGTCAGAAACTTTATGCACTACCAGATATGGGCCAGTAAAACGAGCTTGTAAAGCAGATCCAGGAATGGGAAGTAACATAAGTACTTTATCGCCCACTTCAAAGAGTCGATCTGTGGTCTTACGCTCATACCAGTTTTTCATCTTGTTTTGTGCTCTTTCAAGATTTTCTTGGTCTAACTGACTGGCTCTGTGTAAACAAGAACGAGAATGTAACATAGCTCAGAATGTCTTTTGCAGGGAGTTCATTTAAAAACTGATCTTTCAATACAGCCAATGGACCTCCTGGAGTATGTGCAAAAACAAGATCAGCGGGACTAAATCCAAGTGACTCCTGTCTCACCTCTCTACAGGCAAACAGCAGCCAGGGAAATGCATCTGCCCAATCCTTACCAGTCTCAAGCCAATATCAACATTATTCATGATTTGTTTTGAGATATAAGGAGAATGTAGACAAATACTGTAGGCCTACTATAACCTTACCAAGCACTCCACAACACTTGATGCTGCAGACTGAATATTTCAAGTATTTATTTCAATACTTACAGTATTTCTTACCATAATCAGTTACAGTAATCAACAAACAATGATATCAATTACTGTAAACAAATAAAATCTATAGACAAATTAAAATTACTTCATGAATTACAGTACATACACTTTGACTCTGAAGAAAAGTAAAGTAAAAGTAAACAGAAATGAAAGAAAACTACTGTAAAAGCAACAAGAATACTGTAACTATCCGTCTCTCCATCTGGCTGGATCAGATTTCATCCACATCACAGGCCATGTCTTCATTGGCAAGGCACCGTTGGAAGAGTCGCCTTGTGTGACGAATCCACCCCTGCACTGAAGCTGCTTCAATAAGATCACATGCCTGTTCCGTGGCCTGAATGAGGGGCAAACGGTCATAAGGCCACAGCTGTTTCATGTATCTTATAACATTATGTAGTTTTGTTTCCTTGGCTGTTTCCTTATAAAAGTTCAGAAATTTGTCAAGTTTTTCGTCAGGTGTCGTTTTAAATTATATGACGTCATTACATTGCCGTCTTGCCACCAGCAAATCGCTACACTGCTGATCATGGTTTCGAGTATCGATACATATCACCCTTTAAACCAACACATGAACGCGCAATTATCTCAGATAAGTGTTTATCCAATTCGTTCATTAGTGTGGTAATTGGCAATCTGGTGCTTTGTAATTACAAGGAACCTCACAATCCCTATCTGTGTCTAAGGTGTGAAAATGTGTGTAGAGTTTTACAAATCACTGTGTGTAATGTTTTGACGCAATGTAATGACGTCATATAATTTAAAACGACACCTGACGAAAAACTTGACAAATTTCTGGACTTTTATAAGGAAACGGCCAAGCACACAAAACTACATAAATGTTATAATAGACACATGAAACAGATAATAGATACATGTTTTTATTTTATTATAATTTTTTTCATGATTCCCAATTATTTAGATTCGCAATTTATAATAGTTGTGCAGTCTTTACATTTTTATTTCAATGTAGAAATTATCTATTCATTTCATTTTATATTTGGAAAGATTTGTTACGTGACAGCATTAATCAAATTTCTAAAGGGTCAATATCATGTTATCTACATCTCCTGCGCTCCATCAAGCCACTCTTATAATAGCAGTCATCACTCAAAATAATGCACGGCTCTATTATCTTTTTAGCATGTGTGTAAGACAAATATTTTTTAAGGACTACACATTTTATATTATTTTTAAATACATTTTTAAATGATTATTATTTTAAATTATTGTCCCTGGATCAGTACGATACTCTTGTAATAAAGTAGCGGTGGTAGCACACATATTTTGAGTATCAGTTCTGGTTGAAAAGAAGCGATCTAATCATGTTTACATGAAATAAGCCTGCTCCCGAGCAGGTTTAAGCTGACGGACCTGTTGCTATGACAGCAGCTCCGGGATGAGCTTCGAAGAACCAAACGATCCAAGATCATGCTAAATCATCAACAATCAAATCCAGCTAACTGAGTTAGCGACGTACGAAGAACAGGCCCCTGGTGTGACTAAGATCAATATTTTCATGTCTAGCTCTTAAAGACATTGACCGTAAGATTAGCGTTAATCTAATTACAAATCTTCTCCACTAGATGTCACCCTCTCATGTGCCTTGTGCGATGTTACCAACAAACCTGTCATTCGTTCATTCAGTTTAAAGCAGTGGTTCTCAACCCACGGCCCATCACGAATTTAAATGCGGCCCACCATAGGCTGAACACACACACACACACACACACAACTTTTGCACGTAAAAATCGCCAACGGAGAGTGTGTGCCGAGGCTCTGAGCAGACGACCGCGCGGACAGGTGCGCGTGGTAAGTAGTCTTTAAAAGCACAATTGCACATGTTCAGGCAGTGTGAAGAAGCCCATTGCCAATCGAACCTATGCAATCCGTCAATAAAGAATATAAAGACAGCGATGTGCAATGATTATGGGCAATTGTTCGTTCACATGTGCATTCGGAAGTATAAATGGAAGAAGTCCGCGTCCGCACTGGCCGTGTCTGCGTCTGGATTGCTCAGGCGGAAACCGCAACTTCATTGTGCTTTTACTAATTCGAGCCGAGTTTCACAAAATTGTTCAGCTCCCGACAGAATCAGGTGTTTTATTTATGGGGAGTAGAATTATTTATTTATTTCAATTAATCTAATTGATTAGATATCATAATATTTAGGCTATAATATTATAAATCAGGTTGGTTTGTATTGGTGACGTAATGTGCGTGCGGCCCACGAGACTTGTACTTGGACCATAATGCGGCCCGGTGGAAAAAAGGTTAAGAACCACTGGCTTAAAGGGTTTCAGGTGCTTTGTCGATGTTGATGCCACCTTCAGATAAAAAGTCAGAAGTATGGAAGCATTTTAGATTTCGTAAGCAATACGATGATAGTGTTGTGGACAAGAACAAAGAATTTTCATCTTGCATCAAACTTGTATTTATTTAACATAATTGCAAGCATTTGAAAATTAGAGATGGGTTCTGTTTTAATGTACCCAAGTGTGCATAAAATAAAGGAGTTAAATATACAGGTTTGTGGCTCTTAATTTCTTTTTATTAATTACCCAATTGTAAACTTATGTTCACTGTTCTTTTTTATACATATAGTATTTGTATTAAATCTATTCATTGACTTGAATCGAGAATCGAGTATAAAAAATAGAGCTTAAGATCTTTACCCGAACCCGACGTGACCCGATCGGAGTTCATTTCGATTCGGGCTTCATTTATATCATTTTACACGGGCTCGGGCTTGTGCGGTAAATGAGCGGTCATGTACCTAATGTGTTTTGATTGGCACAAGAAAGATGCGAAAATGTATGCTGAGTAGTTGAAACGGAGGCTTGCCTCTGACGATTACGTTTTGGTAGCACCAGTAACTAAAGCAAAGTCTGAGGTTTGGAAAAGGTTTGACCTTGTTTATAATGAGAATCCTCTAATAATGAGCCAGAGGGTTATATTACTGGACGCACCATCAGTGAGCGCAGGAACGCACTGAAGCCATATACAGTGGATTCAATCATTTTCCTCCACAAAAACACTTATGCCTTACCTAATCTTGGTGAGTAAATATTTTCCAAATAATAACTAAATATTGTTTGACTCTTAAATGCATAATGTAGACAGAGTAGGATATATAAGCTAATGTTGGCATTAATATTTTATTATGTCAGCTGCTATGGCGAAGCAAATCCGGCAGAGCCTTTATCTTAATTAATTTCATTATTGCCAAATACCCATCTTAATTTAGAATTTGTCTTAATTAAATTAACTTGTTTTTATTGGTGTGTTGGCCTATTTATATGCTAAATGAGCATATAGGCTACCTAGGGCTATTTATAGAGTGCTGAGATATTATGATGTTACAGACTTCCAAGTGGCCTATTACGTTAGTCATGTATAAATTATGTTAAAACATGTATAAATGACTCATTCCTGACAAAAGGCAATAGAGCTACATGCATGCGTACATATGAATAATGTCGGTTGTAGCATTAGAACATGGGTTTGGGCTTTTAAAAAGCTGTCAATCAAAATGTACTTGTCGGGCTCGGGTCGAAATCTGCCGGGCTCGGGACCTGTCGGTATTAACTTTTAAGGCCCGATTACAGCTCTAATAGAAAATCGAATCGAGAATCGCAATCGATTTGATTTGAGAGATTGTGAAGTGAAATCGAATCGATCTGGAACATCTGAATTTATTACCAGCCCTAATGAATATGATGCATGACCGTAAACTGAATACGCCTATGTCTAGAGCTAACTGAAGAAGAATGTATCCTTTTTAAGACAGAACCCCAAGTTTCATTTTCTAACATAATATCTAAGTCATCCTACCAGAGAGATTTTAATGACCTACTAGATGGGGTTTGTTTGTTATTTATTATACTAGAAAAATATTTGATATGGCACCCCTAGTCTCAGCCTCTGACTTAATGCCCACGGACCATTGGCTAAATGTCTGATGCATATGGGATACAAAAGTGGAACCACTTCAGGAGTGTTGAAGTCATCATCGGATTGTTTGAATTATAAAGGATTTCTGGAAGACATGTGTGCTGCATTCTTTAACATTCCACCTGGAAACAAAGATGTTGTGCCGCCAAACCCCCTCACGACAGAAAAAAAGCTGTAGTGTTTACAGCTGTGATGATGAGTGCTTATCAGGAAATTTAATGTTGGGTTTTCAAAAGTATGTGAAATCTTTAAAACACGTCTGAGAGTTTTACACACCCATCTGTACTGTGGTGACATTTTTACTCCCCGAAATGTGATGCTGTATAAAATGAACTGTGATTGGTTGTTTGACATGTTGGTCAAGTGGCCTCATGGGCGGGCCACATGGGAGCAGGTGATTTTACATTTGCTACGGGCGGGAGTGGGAGGTCAGAACATTTTGTGGGAGACCCACGGGAAACGGTGGTGTGTAGTATAAATGGTGTCAACTCAAGAAGTTGTGTAAAAAATAAAAGATGCTGTTTACTTGACAAAAGCAAAGCAAGTCAGACATCTGGAAACAATTCTCATTTGTCACAGAAAAAAAATGGGAAAGAGTGATTTCCTGTACTCTCAAAATTCACACGTTTTATTTTGAACATTCCAGCATCTAGTGCACCATCAGAAGGGCATTCAGTGTATATGGGTGGATCTTGGAAGAAAGACCCACAAGTCTGGGACCGCAGTCAGTCAGCAATATACTTTTCATTCATAGTAATATGGAGTAAGCAAAGCAATAAGGCCCAGTGATCAAATTCATTTGTTTGCTAAGTAGTCTGAGACTAGACTCTACGTTTTATGCACACACACACACACTCACAACACACACACACACACACACACACACACACATATATATATATATATATATATATATATATATATATGTATTGTTTATTTTCATTTTGCAACAGCCTGTTAAGCAAGCTATTGTGAATGTGAAATGAGAGATTTTTTTAAAAGCATTCTATTTTGTTTATTTAGTTTTGTATTTATTTTGTTACAATTATACCTAGTGTATTTTCAAAGTTCTCTGTGTTTATTTATTTAATGGTAAAGTTGTTTCCTAGTTAATAGCTTGGTGCATGTATGCAGTAGGCCTAGTCTGTGTTTAAAAATGGAGGTGCCACTAGTTGCGTTTTTTTGTTTGTTTTAACGGTTAATGTATTATAATTCTAATAAAAGAAAAAAAATCCAATATTTTGTCATGTGTGGTTATTTGGTTTAGCATTGGAAATTTAATATTATTTAAATGCAATCATGTTTAAAATCTGTTATTCTGGATGTTAACGTGAACGAATTTTGCTCTGAGATAAAGTCCGCGGGAGCGGGCAGGAGTGGACACAATCATTGCGGGTGCAGACGGGAGTGGAACACATAGGTTGCGGGAGCGGGCGGGCCTGGTCATATATTCAGCAGGAGCGGGCGGGTGTGGGTTTAAGAAAACAGTCCCGTGTAGGGCTCTACTTGCAACTTCCAAATAATAAAGGCAACTTCCAAAAGAGAAGGTGGAAATAAAACATTCCTGGTAATGGGTGCAACTTAAGAAAGACCCTAAAGCTGGAGAGTCCAAATCCTCAAAGAATGTTTAACAATTAGATTCTTAATCAAAATAATTTGAGTGGAAGGGATATGTGACCAGACCAAAGATGATAACTTGACGGGGGATAACTAGCATCTATTTGCACCCAGAGATGTTTACACGATTGCATATCATGTTGCATCCAGTATAATACGTTTCTAAAGTTGGCTTCCAAGTAGTGTTGTCAAAAGACCAGGTACTTCGGTACTAAGTCGGTACAAAAAAAAAAAAAAATCTCAAATCTCAAAATCCAGTCATGAAAATGAAACATACATTTTAATATGGGCAATCACGGAATTTGTCAAAGTTAGCATAAATTAATCAAATCAAATCTCGATATGAACCAGTATCTGTAAATGTTAAGCCGCAAAAGTTGGTTGAAATATGAATCCTCCATGTCCTGCGCATCTCTGTGTGAATGAATGAATGGCAGAGACGTGCGGTTTTGTTTACTACATAGACTGAAGCGCGTGACGCAGCCTCAATGAATAAATACGTAAACAACAGCCCATTAAAATAAAAGTTAATTTTTACATAAAGGCATTGTGCTAGAAATATTTATATTATTTTAGTAGAATGTATGTGATACTGCTACTACTGTTGAAAAAATTTATAAAACATTATTTTTTTAAAGAAATAAATCACAAAATTGTTCTTCCGTTTTAATTTTAATATAAAGAATACACTTTATTTACCAAAAAATTAAATTAAATTAAATTTGGGTGAAACTTGTTTACTGTTTTTTATAATTATATTACTTGCAGAAAAACTTTAAACACAATTGTAAATAAGTATAAAAATGGAATTGGTTTTATTTTTAGTTATAAAAAGTGTATGTTTTTTTATTATTATTACTATTTTTATTAGCATATTTTAGTGTTTTGCTTTGATACCGAAATTGGTACCAAGAACCGTGGATTTTCACTGGTATCGGTACCGAATACTGAAATTTTGGTACCGTGACAACACTACTTCCAAATAGTAAGTTTGAAACCTCTCACCACCTTTGGATTAACCAAATTCTTTAGACCAGTGGTGCCCAACCTTTTTCAGCTCGCGGCCCACACAACCACACACATATGTTTGCGCGGCCCACTTAAAAAAAAAATAACTGACCCCGGTATTGTTGGCTTAATAACTAAGTACTCAGAAGCTAGATTGTTAACTGTATTTATTGAATGAACTAGGGCTGTACGATATGGACAAAAAACAAACAAAAAAAAATCGCGATTTCTTTGATCAATTTTGCGATTGTGACACACACCGATATACTTTTACATTCATAAATGCATTCAGGATTAATTTGAAACATATTTCCAAAAGAAAACCAATTAGAGCTTTATAAAAAAATTGTAACGTCTCCAGAACAGACATAAGTCAAAATTATCACTATAGTAAAGATGTAACAAAATGTATAGACTTATGGCACAAAAAAAAAAAAAAAAAACCTGTGTCCAGGGACTTTTTTTTTCTTTTTTGCCATGCATTGTTCATAGAGCTCATTGACTGTAGCGGTGCCTCAGGTGTTTGCAGTGTGTATACAGTATGTGTATGCGGTCAGCAGCAAAAGCGCATAAATATAACACGAAAGCACATTAAAATAATGCACGAGCGCGAATCTCTCTGCTCGCATGCAGATTTCCTTTTCGCTGTCACAAAACCAGACGTACTTGCTCAGATACACGCTGCTCTGCGCGGAGAGAGTGTGCGCACTTAAAACGTGTCTCCTCTCACTTAAACTGCTTCCTGTGCGCTCACAACTCTCTCTGTGCTCATGTTTCAGATATTAATTATTTTCGCACGTTTTTATTTCTAGCCTTTTACCGCGTGCAGTGTGAATGCTCTGATCCGTTAACATGGACTTGGAAAAAAGGCGCATCACAGACAGTCTGTTCTGTTCTCGCTCTAGGGGTGTTGCATTCTGATTGGATCAGATAGCATACAACGGGAGGTCAGGGCCACGGAAAATTGTGCTACAAAGCTATTTAGATATCGTGCACGCTCAAATCGTGATTTTATGACGATTTCTATTAATTGCACAGCCCTAGAATGGACTGGAAATAACAGAAAATAACTCTGGCTGGCACCGCTCAGCAAAACGGGAAAACCAGATCCAGGCAAAGCTCGGCAGCGGGTAGATAGTCACCGGAGCAAGCAGTCAGGAGGAAACAGCAGCCATTTTGTAACGTTTTCACACTCTCTTTGTTTTGGGTTGTTTTCTTTTATGCTGGGGTTCCAGACAGAATTTCTGTCATTAATTTAGTTCAGTTTACGAAAACATTCAAAGGTCTTGTGCAGTCTGGTTTGTCTTTCACAAAACCCCTCACTTATATGAGAAAGAGTGTACCACTCTTAAGTCTTCTCCAGTGTCCTCCAGGACAATTTCATAGTTCAAAGGACCTAATTTCTGGACTATCCTGTAGGGCCCTTGCCATTTTGGAGCAATTTTGGCTGAAAAAAACTTAATTGCCTTGGAATAATGGTGAGTGTGCATCCAGACTCTGCCCTTCTCCTCAAACACCACTTCTCTCCGATTTTTGTCATAGTAAAGTTTTTGACGTTGACGAGCTGAAAGTAGTTTCTTCTCAACATACTCCTTCATTTGATTTAATTCTGTCAATTTGTCATAGAAAGAATCATCAAGATACACATCTCATGGTTGCAATAGGACATCCATGGGACAACGGAGCGAGCAATTGATGTTCAACTCTGCTGGGGTTACTCCTGTGGAATCATGGACAGCAAAATTAAGAGCAAATCTGAACTCTGGTACGAGCTTATCCCAATGTTTATGATTGTCACTGACATACGAGGCCACCATCGTTTTGAGCGTATGGTTCACTCTTTCAGTGAGGTTAGTCTGTGGATGGTAGGCAGTTGTCATTTTACGTCCAATGTTCCATTTTTTACAGAGCTCCTGGAACACGGAGGAGACAAACTGTGATCCTTGATCAGACAAGATGTAATCTGGGATCCCCCATCAGGTAAGTATTTCCCTGATGAGTATCTGGGAGACAGTTTCAGCTGTGGCCTTGCGCAGACTAAAAAGCTCAATCCAACGAGAATAATAGTCCACAAAAACTATCAGAAAAACATTCCTAGAGGAACTCCTGGGGAACGGCCCCATCAAATCCACTCCCAGCATTTCCCATGGACGTTGTACAATGGATTGTTGCAAGAGACCGGAAATTCGACGACATTCAGGCTTGTAACGTTGACAAATAGTACAGTTTTGTACAAACTCTTTGACATCTTGGTTCAAGTTAGGCCAGTACATCGAGGCTTGGAACCTTTTGAATGTTTTGAATCTGCCAAGATGACCAGCAAGAGGGTCTTCATGAAGAAACTGGAGTAATTGAGATCGGAGAGGTTTTGGTATGTAAACTTGGTACACAATTTTGTGTGGAAACTGGACAACTCTGTAGACTTTATCCTCTAATATGGAAAATTTGGTAGAGGACTTGACAGTGATTTCTTCTGATTCTACTATTTGTTCGTACAGATGGTGAATGTCAGTATCCGTCTGCTGTGCCTTCCAGATGTCATGGTCAGAGATTGGCAGATCTTCTATTTTTTCGGATTTCACTTTTAACTTCAAAGATAGAGCAGTGGAACAAGTCAGAAAGCCTGGTTCATTAATGTCAACAGGGGCTCGAGACAAAACATCAGGAACCGTATTATACTTCCCCTTCCTATGCTCCACTGTGAAGTTGAATTCCTGGAGTCGAAGAGCCCACCGAATTAAACGAGTGTTAGGATTCTGTGTTTTGAAGACCCACATCAAGGAAGAGTGATCACTAATGACTGTGAAGAATTTTCCTTCCAAATAGTACCTCCATTTTTCGAGGGCCCACACGACTACCAAACATTCTTGCTCGGTGGTCGTGTAATTTCTTTCTGCCGGGTTTAAAGTACGACTGGCAAATGCCAGGACCTCCTCAGTGCCCAGTCCTGTTTGCTGCACGAGAACAGCTCCTAAGCCAACCTCACTTGCATCAGTGTAGATGACAAATGGTAAATTCAAATTAGGATGTCCCAACACCGGTGGAGACACAGGGAGCTGTTTCAGAGCTTGGAAGGAAGTTTGACATTCCAAGTCCAAAGGAATTTGACACCTTTCCTTTGTAAGGCATTCAGGGGTTCAGCCACTTGAGAGAAGTGTGGTACAAACCTATGATACCAACCAGCCATGCCTAAAAATCTCTGGACTTCATTTATGTTCTTTGGCACAGGACAATCTTGGACTGCTCTGGTTTTCTCTGGATCTGCCTTAATTCCTGTAGCAGTCACAATGTGTCCAAGAAACTTCAGAGAAGTACGGAAGAAATGTGTTTTCTTTATATTAACAGTCAGGTTTTTATCAGTTTTTTCAGCATCAACATGCAAGGTGAGAGTATCCATAGTGTTTTTCAGCTCTTCAACTTCAGTAAACAAGGTGTCTTTTAGACTCTGGTATTGTGTTCTGGTCATTTCACTCACTTGCGGAAGAGTCAGAGTGTCCATAAATCCAGTTAATCCTAATGAGGGTTGAGATGAAGATGATTTTGGGGGTCTGAGATCAAAACTTCCTTTTTGGTTTGAAAAAGAAAAAACAACAACAAATAGTTCACAAATTGACCCACCACAAAACTACAAAAAAGAAACAAAATTATTCCAAATCACAAAATCAGTAGTAATTCCAACAATTTAATGCATATAGTTCCAATAATCAATAAGGGAGAACATATATAAATACATTTCCCCCTGATGAAAAAACAGTCAAAAGTCAAGTCACTTGAAAACAGTCATCAGAACTGGCCTAGTATTGTACTCACGACTCTGTTTACTTTTAATAGTCTGGTCCACGTTTTGCTGAAACTTCCCAGACGTTAGTATACAGGCTGGAGGCTCCCAATCCATCAATTTCGCCCAGGTTTTAGAACTGCTCACTCGTACTGTTAGCCCTGCAGCGTCTAAACGACCATCCGCTAGTAACACAATGACATGTGGATATCATGCTTTCCTTTAAATGATCCAGAGCGCGATTGATTAGAACGCAGATTGTACACTTTTGCCGCAGATAAAACAATAAACCGCGGGAGTCTTCGAGCGGAGCTCCGCAAGGTGCACTCACTGGCTTGACTTCCGCCAGCCGCTTCAACTTGCTTGAGCAGCGCACGTCATCCAGGGCTGCGTTCAGCCCCGACAAAACTTTGCATTTTAACGTTTTTTAAACAGAAACGGTGGTGCGTTGAACACACTGTTCTGATGACGCAAGAGTTGCAACTATGGCATCTGAGAAGGCCATTCTTTGTGTTCTTTGTGAAGAATTTTCGGAGCCATCTATTTAGCCTCACATTCTGACTTTATTTGTAGTTCATATGGAATACCCTGTATTTTCTTTCTCATTTTTTAGGAAAAGCACTTAATTACCATTGTTTATTTCTATACCAAATGTCATACACTTGCAATGGATACTCTAATATCCTCAGTTGTTGCGAATACCGAGCTGCAACGAACACATTTGTACATTATTTTCCTTGAAGCCATTGTCTGAGTTCACTTTAATACCGCGTGCTTTATATACATGTTGCTGCTGATTGGACTGCAGTTCTGACACACCCACCAAACAAGAGAAAACGCATCTCAAACCCTGTTGCACACCGATGCACGCCGTTTCCAGGAAACATGACGTTCAACATGGAAACCGTACATGCCCCAGATAAAAGGCTTGTTTGAGATGCGCCTCGCCTCGCTTGAAATGTAAGCGAGAGTAGGCGGCTTGAGTGAGGGGAGGAGTTAAAAAAGTGCAGGCAAGCTGGACAGATCTCTCTTTTCGTAGTGGATCTGACACCTGTGAGATCAAAGATGGAAATCGCTGGATTCACGCTTGTGCACAGTGTTGCTAATAAACTGGATGTAATTCAAGTTTTGTTCCTTTTATATGAATGAATAAAATGAACAAGACCCATTTAATTACATACCAAAGACGTGTTTATCAATTTATTTTTCTTTAATACAGACATGTGTTTTTATTTATTAGATTTTTTTTTAATAAAAATTAAATTACATAAACCAAAGAGATCGCACTGTCAGATAGTTTGGGAATATTCAGACATAACATAAAACACAAAACATGATATTAGAGTATTAAAAACAAACATTTTAAAAGAGAACATTACAACACAGTTGTTTAAACCAATGAGCATTAAGCTGTGTCGTCAGCAAGTCGTTTCCCATCATGCTTTTGGTCAGCACAGTCGGTGGAGAGCAACTGCGCTCGACTGCAGAATCCGACACATGCACCTTGCGCTCGCGAGAGATTTTTGACATACGTCAGCATGACATCAGAGCAAGGCGGACGTCACTCGGACACATTTCTAACCGGCATGCATCTCGCGCTGATCACCGGTGATCAGTTCTGCGCAGATTTTGCTCATCTCAAACAAGCCTAAAGGTAACTGGGCCGTCCCCCAAGACGTCACCATCTTCATCGTTATCCTATGACGACCGCAGATTCACATACTATATACACGTCACTTCGATTCCCATGGATAATGAACTCGGATCATTTTATAAATTAAAAATGACTAATAACTAGGATAAATAAACATTTTATTGCTTAATTCATGATGACATCGTCACAATTTATGCATGTTTGAATTTGTTATTCTGTAGCGTATGCAGCAAAAATATCTACGATAAATTGGTGGTTTATTCTTAAACCAATCAGCGAGCTCGAATAGTGGAAGCATAGTAACAGTTTAATATTTATTTTTTGTTATTTAATTATATATATGAAATGATGTTATGTTATGACTTAGACATTTATACATATATTAACAATATTATTTATTTTAATAGTAATTGGCGGCCCGCCTGCAATACCACAGGCCGCGCACCACAGGTTGAAAACCACTGCTTTAGACCTATTCGCCTAGGCTTGTTATCCCAGATACTGACTTTTCTAGACAGTAGAAATATGATTTGGGAATAAATATGGGTAAACATTTAAATAAATATAAAAATTCAGGAAGAATGTTCATTTTAATTGCATTTTACTTTACTATTAGTGAGAGATGAAGGAGTTTCCATGATAAACGTTTTAATAAAGGGCTAAAATTAGCTTTAAACAAGTCACTTTATTAAACAAGTCAACTCTTTCAATTCAATTCAAGTTTATTTGTATAGCTCTTTTTACAATAAAATCGTTACAAAGCAACTTTACCGAAAATTATGTTTCTACAACATTTAGTAGTAGCTTATAAGTCGTGACTCAGTTTGTGCACGTATGACAGGATTTTTAGAAAAATTAATAGAAGACGTAGTCAGCCAGACGATGAACATTATTAATAATTATTATATGATGCAGTCACACTTGTAGCAATATTTGTTAGTTCTGTTTGTTGATTCAGGGCTAGCATCATCTGAGGTCCTCTGAGGGTCAGCATCATCTCTTCTCAGGTGTTCTCGATCCAGACTGGAGCTTCCTAGTTACCACGGGATGTAAATCATAGAAACTCTTAAGTACCGAAATTGGTTATTAACAACTCTGAACTGGATATCTGAATATGAGATACTAAATGCAGCAGAATTCAATGGGAATAATTCACTCCCAGCTAACAATTTTTGGTTCCCAGAACGTTAGTTTTTGGTTCCCAGAACGTTCTCAGAACGTTAGTTTTTGGTTCCCAGAACGTTATTTTTTATGGTTTGTTTTTGGTTAGCCAGGAAAGTTTTCTTAACGTTCTCAGAACGTTAGTTTTTGGTTCCCAGAACGTTCTCAGAACGTTAGTTTTTGGTTCCCAGAACGTTAGTTTTTGGTTCCCAGAAAGTTTTCTGAATGTTAGTGTTTGGTTCCCAGAACGTTAGTTTTTATGGTTTGTTTTTAGTTTGCCAGGAAAGTTTTCTTAACGTTCTCAGAACGTTAGTTTATGGTTCCCAGAATGGTCTCAGAACGTTAGTGTTTGGTTCCCAGAACGTTCTCAGAACGTTAGTTTTTGGTTCCCAGAAAGTTTTCTGAATGTTAGTGTTTGGTTCCCAGAACGTTAGTTTTTATGGTTTGTTTTTAGTTTGCCAGGAAAGTTTTCTTAACGTTCTCAGAACGTTAGTTTTTGGTTCCCAGAACGTTATTTTTTATGGTTTGTTTTTGGTTTGCCAGGAGTTTTATTAATCCCAGAACGTTATTTCTAGCATTCAACTAACAATTTAATTTACTTTAATAACATACGACTGTATAGAAATAATCAGCTTACAGTCCATTGTTTTGTCATTTTTTAACTGTTGATTAAAAAAATAATAATACAAACACAATCATTGGGTTGTAGGCTGAGCATCACATTCAAAACATGGCAGAAAGCGAAACAAAATCAAACTACTTCAAAAATTTTATTATTAGTGTAATTGTAGATCCTGCACTCTTCCATCTTCACAACAGTCATCTGTAAATATAACAAAGAATAGTAATATTATAACAAATAAAAGTGATATTCTTGTTTCATTCAGTCATTGCCATTGCCTAGTACCTCAATTATAACGTAATAACAGTTTACCGCTAGATGTCACTGTTGAAGAGGGTATTCAAAGGCGCGTTTGTTGTAAAATATAGATGTCAGCGAGCAGCGAGATAAAAATTAGCGATAGATGCCATTTACACAAAGTAGGCTACATTAACTGCAAATAGCAATTGATTATTTACGCTAAAAGGGTTTTTGCAACAAGGTCGTTTACCTGACTGTCGGACCATTTCCCGCTGACACAGGGACATAATACGTACACTACGTACGCTGGCAGCGATCAACCATGATGAGAGGGAACCCGGCATGTTTGATGAAGAAAGCTGTTCAAAAGCTGTTGCCCAGCTGTTCAACTCAGACACAGAAGATGAGGACTTTGATGGATCTGTGGGAGAAGATTGATTAAAAAATAATGTGAGTGTATTGTTAAATAGTAGAATAAAGTTCAACTAAACTCACTGTTTTGAGACTGTGCCTTATAATCCAGTGCAACTTATGGTGCAGAAAATACGGTAGACAGGAGAGTAGATTAACTTCGGTGGACTTAAAATTTGAAAAATGTTGTAAAAAGACGTGTGACATCTTTTATTTTGCGCTTCAATTAAATATGAATCAATCGGTTCATGTGTGCTGCTTGAACTGAGGCACTACAGCGATCTGTAACACATTAAATCAGCACAAAACACTATTTATTGTTTGAATTTCTTAAAAAAGAAAAAAAGAAAAAAGGGGGGCCAAATTTAAAAGCTGAACACTTGTTTCATACCAGAAGTGACCTTCTCTGTCTTCTTCTGTCTGTGTGTTGTCAGTTTCCTCTTTGGTCCACAATGTATATTTCGCTGTGTGTGAACAAGGTGTGTACTGTGAGAGCAGCATGGCTTGTCAGACATAGCTACAGTATTTAAGGAGGGACGCTTGTTTTGCGAAGGGTCAGTTGATTGCTATGATCAAAGCTGATTTTTCAGCATCATTACTTCAGTCTTAAGTGTCATATGATCCTCCAGAAATCATTATATATGCTGCCAAAATAAACACTTCTGATAAATATGAATGTTAAAAAAACAGCGCTGTTTTATATTTGTGTAAACCGTTTATAACAGCATAGAGTTTATTTATTTATTTTAAAGCTTGATTCTTATATAGACCCCAGACTTCTAAATGGTAATGTAGACTACATTTTTAAAAATAAATTCATATTTTTATTCAGCATGGACACATTAAATTAATCAAAAGTTAGTGTCAAGAAGAATTTTCTATTAGCAAAGAATTCTCTCTCTCTTTCTCTCATATATATATTGAGCAGCACAACTGTTTTCAACATTGATAATAATCAGAAATGTTTCTTGAGCAGTAAATCATCATATTAAAATGATTTCTGAAGATCATGTGACACTGAAGACTGGAGGAATGATGCTGAAAATACAGCTGCACATCACAGGAATAAGTTACATTTCACCAAAAACTGCTATTTTTAAATTGTAATATTATTTCAGAAATTGGTAAGGATAGCATTAGCGTATGTTTGGGGTAAACCTGCTAGTCATATGGATCAGTGTGCCTTGGAGATGTTGTTGGACAGGAGGTTTGCTCATCATGGGATGCAGAAGATCATCAAGCACTAGAAGAATATAGAAATATAACAAGCAATCTGTCACAGAGACAACAATATTCAGTATACAACGACAGTTTTATCTAAATAAACCAAGCAACTAGAAATGTAGAAAATAGAAAGAATATGTATTTAATAAATATCCTGAACAGTTTTTATCAATATTTGTTTATCATTAGACTAGATCAAAATGCGTTTGAACTGTGACTCTGATGTAATGACGTCACTGATTAACGGTAACGTTAGTGTATATTTAGGTTAAATAAATAAGAAAGCCTATTTTCAATCATCCATTGAAAAATGACCAGAAAATATTTTACAGAACTGTCAATGCCTCTCATCTACACATACATGTGTTATTAAAATCCCAAACTCTTCATAAAAGCTTAGTCAATGGAGTTAGCATGTTACCTCCTCTGATAAAGGTTCAGATGCTCACGGACTTGTTCGAAAACACTTAACCATTTCTATGAAGTAAATTCAACAGATGCTGGTCAAATACAAGCAAAAGAGATGTCAGGAACAGTGGCATATGATATTTGTGCAATTTTAATTTACTAAACTTACCGAAATCAGTGAAAACAGCAGCGAGACACGGAGCGTGCAGCTTGCCAGTGTTGTCGACCGCCCGTTTCCATGCCAACTCCCTCAGCTCCAGGGTTTGAATCTGAATGAACGCGCTCCAATGTTCAGCGCGCGCTCATTAAAACACGCAGAATTTACAGTAACACTCAATCCCCGATTAGCTCATTACAAAATCGGCTGTGTGCTCACAGTGTGTGTGTGTGTGTTCACTGCGTGTGTGCATTTCGGATGGGTTAAATGCAGAGCACAATCTGAGTATGGGTCACCATACTTGGCTGAATGTCACTTCACTTTCAAATTTGGTTTGTTTTCAGCTGCTATGAAAGGTTACATTTTTAGCGTGTTTTATCAGTTTATTGTAATTTCAAATCGCTTACATTGTATGTCTTATGAATTTCTGCAGCAACTCAGTTAACCAAAAATAACCTGCAGGGAACGTTCTAGAAACGTTCTCTTTAGGTTATAAAAAAAGCCAAAAAAAAAAAAAACCTGCAGGGAACGTTCTGGGAACATTCTCTTTAGGTTATAAAAAAATGCCAATAAATAACCTGCAGGGAACGTTCTGGGAACGTTCTCTTTAGGTTATAAAAAATTGCCAATAAATAACCTTGAGGGAACGTTCCCAGAACGTTCTCTTTAGGTTATAAAAAATGCCAATAAATAACCTGCAGGGAACGTTCTGGGAACGTTCTCTTTAGGTTATAAAAAAATGCCAATAAATAACCTGCAGGGAACGTTCTGGGAACGCTCTCTTTAGGTTATAAAAAATTGCCAATAAATAACCTTGAGGGAACGTTCCCAGAACATTCTCTTTAGGTTATAAAAAAATGCCAATAAATAACCTGAAGGGAACGTTCCCAGAACGTTCTCTTTAGGGTACTAAAAAACAACCAATAGAGAACGTTCCCAGAACGTTCTTATTTGGTTCCCCCAAAAAACCAAACGGGAACGTTAGGGGAACGTTCTGTGTTAACTATAGAGAAATTCAACTTATAACCTGAAAAAGTACTAAATGAGTTCAGTATTAAAATTACTTGAGGGATTGAGACAAGGGGGTTGGATATTGTCAGGAGATCGGCGATGACCCAGAGGTGAAAGAAGTTTGCACCGTTTATTCAGTCCAAAAGATAAAACACAAACAGACTGCCAGGTGCAGTAAAGAGGACACGCTGCAGCTGGAGAATTTTGGATTATACAGTTGCTTCCCGAGTCACAGATCCTCGACTGAAATCCCAGACAGCAACATAGTGTTGGCCCAGATCCGGCCCACATCTGGCCCGCATGAAATCCATGTGGGCCAGATGTGGGCCAGACCTGGGCCGAAACTGCTTGCTGTCTGGGATGCAGCCCAACTGGGATGAAGCTCAAGCCGGCAGAGACGGTCCAGGCTGGCAGATAGTGGCAACCACGTCTGTAGACTCGGCATAGCATACCAGGACAGCAAATACACGGTCGGATTCTGGAGTGGGACTGGGACTCAGACTCTAAATAATAGCTGCTAGCACACATACAAACCGTGCAAAGCGAGAGGGCGAGAAGCGCATCACACTCACATCAAATAATTCCCAGACACAGACAACAACAAAGAACAGGGAGAAGTAGGCAGCGCAATCAGTGCGAAGACACAGAACAGGTGCGTGCACGAGTGCACGAACACCAGCGGTAACAGGGAACAGCTGAACCCAATGCGAGAAAACAATAGGGGAGAAATAGGCTGCATTTACACTGCAGGTCTTGATGTCCAAATCCGATTTTCTGACTATATCCAATTTTTTTGACGACTCACTTACATCATCTTTTAAAAGTGTCCCGTATCCGATTTGTGCATTTACACTATACACTGCTGAAACTACCAAACGTAGACGTTCTGACCCAGAAAAGGAAGTAAAACAGCATGAAATACAATAGATGCAGATGTAAATAAAATTATATAGTGTTTTGCTTTCCACAATATTTTGAAAAGTCAAAAAAAAAAAAAAAAAATCAGCAAAACATTGGTCTCATATGGCGGAGAAAAAAAAGAAGACCCAGATAGCCACTGGACGCTGTAACGGAACAGGGCCGCAACCGCAAAACGATAGAGCCGGGTCTGGCACGCATCCGCCTCACGGACTCGTTCCTGAGTCAAAATGCACATCGGGCCGAAGCCGTTAATGGTCTGTTTTTAGGTGTTGTTGCGGATATGTGCCAGCGCCGATCCAGCACCACCTGATCATCCCGTTACAGATACGTAACGGGTGCGTAAAACGATTCCGCCTACCGGAGCTGTGCCGGATGTGTTACGAATCTGCTTAATTCACCACTGGATTGACCTTTTGCCTTATTTTCGGCATTTTTGTCATACTAAAACAACGTGAACAAAGTTAACAAACACAGAATTAATAACCACGAATTCATATATTTAATTATAAAAAACGAACAACAAAGTCATGAACAAAGTCAACAATTAACACAAAACACAGTCAACAACATACATAGAATGAATGGATAAAAAAACGCACAAGCTATAAACACAACGTGGAAAAAAAAACATGCACTTAAAATCACTAGGTGGGTGCTCTGGCAGCTGTTGCTGTTGCTGCTCCTGCTGCTGACGCGCCAATCTCTCCTGGCGCCCTCCTCTCCAGTCCGCCGAAAGGGCAAACCACCTTATAGCATGCCTCCATATTTCAGCTTCAGCACCTGGAAAACAGCATTACTGATTAGGATGAATGAGACATTTGGATCAGTGCTGGTCCTACATGACGACAAAACAGGCTTTATATTGCATTTGCTCAAAATGAAGATATGCCCATCCTTCTCTGCCTACTTCTATAATGATGTGTGCATTAGTTGATGGAACTGTAATAAAATAATAGCCTAATAATAATTTTAAAAAAAACTGGTCATGTAAAATTGAATAAGACAAATTAACTACACTCAAAAAAATTATTTTTCAGTTTTGTTCACTTTAACTGAACAATTCAGGTTGAATTAATGCCATTTTGGCTATTTTTCAGTTCAACATGATTGTGTTAAACTGACTTAAAACTGTCACTCGTTGGTTTAAAGGGGGGGTGAAATGCTCGTTTTCACTCAATATCCTGTTAATCTTGAGTACATATAGAGTAGTACTGCATCCTTCATAAATCCAAAAAGTCTTTAGTTTTATTATATTCATAAGAGAAAGATAGTCTGTACCGATTTTTCCCGGAAAAACACGACCGGCTGGAGGCGTGACGTGTGGGCGGAGCTAAAGAATCATGAGCGCGAATAGGCTTTCGCGTTGAGAGCATGTGGAAGCTGTGATATTACCGTGAGGGAAAACCCATCATCCAAAACAAACCGTGGCTTACAGTCAGATTCAGCCGTTTATTTATGATCCAGAATCAGATCCAGAGGCTGAAACTGAACGAAAGCAGCATCAGCAACGACTCGCTCCGAGCGGGGCTCGAACCCGGGTCTCTGGCATGGGAGGGGACGCACTAACAAGGAGGCAGAGATATTTGAAGCAGTTTTACTCACCGCCTGCGGTTCCAACACACGATCGTGACCCTTTTTCCTTGGGATTGCACATAAGGATGGCGCCGCAGATGGCTGCTTCAGTGCTTGGCTCTCCAGTGTTTGTGCTGTTTTTGTTCGTTTTTCCTGTTTTTTGTTTAACAAACACGATCAGTTTCACCAGGGATGAACTGCTGAACATTCGGCAGAACACACCACAAGATCTTTTACCGGATTTAAATTATTCAGACGTTTTACTGAACGTTGTTATCGGAGGAGCGGCGGCGCTGATCAAGCGCTTCAAGACGCGCAGACGGGGGAAGCGAGCGGGAGCGCTCGTCAGACTCAGGAAGCACGGATTTCGAACGCCGTTGCCTAGCATCCATCTCGCAAATCTCCGCTCTCTACCCAACAAAACAGCGAACTGCTTCTGCTCTCTCGGACAAATAAGGATTTCTCTCACTCTGCTGCTCTGTGTTTCACGGAAACCTGGCTGAATGACGCCATACCGGACAGCGCGCTCCATCTGCCGGGCTTTCAACTGTTCAGAGCGGATCGCGAATCAGAATCAACTGGGAAATCGCGCGGCGGTGGGACATGCTTTTACATCAATGAACGGTGGTGTACAGATGTAACTGTGTTAAAGAAGATGTGCTGTCCTGATCTAGAAATGCAGTTTGTCAACTGTAAACCGTTCTATTCGCCGCGGGAGTTTCACTCCTTCATTCTGGTCAGTGTTTACATCCCTCCGCAAGCGCATGTGAGCTCAGCTTTACAGAAACTTGCTGATCAGATCACAGACACAGAACAACAACACCCGGACTCTGTTTTAATCATTCTTGGGGACTTTAACAAAGCCAATCTCTCCCGTGAACTGCCAAAATACAGACAGCATGTTACATGTCCCACCAGAGACAGTAATATATTGGATCACTGTTACACCACAATAAAGGATGCATATCACTCTGTTCCATGAGCAGCTTTGGGACGTTCTGATCACTGTCTGGTTCACCTTATACCATCCTACAAGCAAAAACTTAAATCTGCTAAACCTGTAATAAGGACTGTGAAAAGATGGACCAGCGAAACAGAGCAGGATTTACAATCTTGTTTTGACCTCACTGATTGGAGTGTTTTTGAAGCTGCTACCACGGATCTGGACGAACTCACAGAGACCGTAACATCCTATATTAGATTCTGTGAGGATATATGCATTCCTACCAGGACTTATTTAACATTCAACAATGATAAGCCATGGTTTACAGTAAAACTCAGACATCTTCATCAGGTCAAAGAAGATGCCTACAGAAATGGGGACAGGGTCTTGTACAATCAGGCCAGGAACACACTGAACAAAGAGATCAAAGCGGCTAAAAAGACCTACGCTAAAAAGTTGGAAGACCAGTTTACTTCCAACGACTCAACTTCAGTGTGGAGAGGTCTAAGAGCCATCACGAACTACAAGACACCATCCCCTTGCACTGAGGCTAATCAACGACTTGCTAACGACCTGAATGAGTTTTATTGCAGATGTGAAACCCCCATCACCCATTCTGACCATCTCCCTACACAACCATTAACACATCCTGCAATCCCACCCTCCACACCTCCTGCTCTTCAAATCTGTGAAGATGATGTGCGCCAGGTCTTCAAGAAGAACAAAAGAAGAAAAGCACCAGGCCCAGATGGTGTTACACCAGCCTGTCTGAAAATCTGTGCTGACCAGCTGGCCCCCATCTTTTCACAGACCTTCAACAGATCCCTGGAGTTGTGTGAAGTGCCTTCCTGCTTCAAACGCTCCACCATCATCCCCATCCCAAAGAAACCCAAGATAGCAGAACTTAACGACTACAGACCTGTGGCTCTAACGTCTGTCGTCATGAAGTCGTTTGAAAAACTGGTTCTGGCTTATCTGAAGGACATCACTGGATCCTTACTGGACCCCCTCCAGTTTGCTTACCGAGCAAACAGGTCCGTGGATGATGCAATCAACATGGGATTGCACTTCATCCTGCAACATCTGGACAAAACAGGGACTTATGTGAGGATCCTATTTGTGGACTTTAGTTCGGCATTCAACACCATCATCCCAACAGCCCTTCAGACCAAACTGACCCAGCTCTCTGTTCCTAGCTCTATCTGTCAGTGGATCACCAGCTTTCTGACAGATAGGCAACAGTTAGTGAGACTGGGGAAATACACATCAAACAGCTGCTCCACCAACACTGGTGCCCCTCAGGGATGTGTTCTCTCCCCTCTGCTCTTCTCCCTGTACACCAACGACTGCACCTCTAAAGACCCCTCTGTCAAGCTCCTAAAGTTTGCAGACGACACTACAGTCATCAGCCTCATCCAGGACAGTGATGAGTCTGCTTACAGACAAGAGGTTGAGCAGCTGGCTGTCTGGTGCAGTCTTAACAACCTGGAGCTGAACACGCTCAAAACAGTGGAGATGATCATGGACTTCAGGAGAAACCCACCTGCACTTTCCCCACTCACCATCATGAACAGCACTGTGACTGCAGTGGAGTCATTCAGATTCCTGGGAACCACCATCTCTCAGGACCTGAAGTGGGACAATCACATTGACTCCATCGTTAAAAAGGCCCAGCAAAGGTTGTATTTCCTTCGCCAGCTGAGGAAGTTTAACCTGCCACAGGAGCTGCTAAAATAGTTCTACTCGGCCGTCATTGAGTCTGTCCTCTGTACTTCAATAACTGTCTGGTTTGGTTCAGCAATAAAATCAGACATCAGAAGACTACAGAGAACTGTTCGGACAGCTGAAAGGATTATTGGTGCTCCCCTGCCCACCCTTTAAGAACTGTATACATCCAGAGTGAGGAAAAGGGCTCAGAAAATCACTCTGGATCCCTCACATCCAAGTCACCCCATCTTTGAACTTTTGCCATCTGGCCGGCGCCTCAGAGCCGCAAACACCAGAACAGCAAGGCACAAGAACAGTTTCTTCCCCCAGGCAATCTACCTCATGAACAGTTAAATGTTCTCTACTTATGCTTATAAACGTGCAATATCCTTATATTTATTTGTTAACCCTCCATCCTAGAACATTCCTGCATCTCACTCAATCCTATTCCATTATCATTTATAGCACAATTGTTTATACACTTATTTATTAGCCAATCTTTTTTTTTTTTTTTTTTTTTCTGTGTGTTGTTGTCTCTGTGTACTGGAAGCTTATGCCACTAAAACAAATTTCTTGTATGCGTAAGCATACTTGGCAATAAAGCTCTTTCTGATTCTGATTCTGATTCCTTAAGAAATAAACGATACGCAAATCCGTCATCAAACTGGGCCTTGTGAACAAGCATCTTCGAAATTCAGGGAACAAACAAAAACACTTGCACAACTCCGTTGATGCTCTGTAAAAATAAACTCCATCCACTGGTCCCTTAATGCTGTTTTTTTTTGGTAATCTGTGCAGGGTTGTCTTGCCCTGGCAACCAAAAACACACTTCTTTTGTGACTTTTCGCGACGCTCTCGCTCTGATCAGTGAAATGTCTGTGCTGCTCAGCCTCGCTATACGGGAGCGCGCGCTCTTCCGGCAGAAGTGCCTTAGGACCCATATAAGGAAATTCCGCTCCATCTAACGTCACACAGAGCCATACTCGAAAAAAACTTTCCGAAACTTGTGACAAACCGGAAGGAGTATTTTGGGAACAAAAATACTCCTTCAAACGTACAACTTAATTTTTGAAACTTTGTCCATGTTTAGCATGGGAATCCAACTCTTTAACAGTGTAAAAAACTCAGTATGCATGAAATAGCATTTCATCCCCCCTTTAACATAAAGTTTTCACTTTGAAAGAACGTTTCAATCAAATACCTCAAAATAAGTTTTACACTTCCCATCATGCTTTGCACAGGACTGGATATAGGGAGAGAAAATGTTGAAATAAAGTGTTATTTTATGCAGTTTTTAGTAAAATGTGATAATAAGGAGACTTTTTCATGTCTAATGCTCTATTATGTGGGCATTTTAAAAGACTTTATATTGGTGTATTTTGTGCGAGTTACCATTGTGGTGAAGTGTGGAGCTTGTGGTTGGGTTGAGGACCTGCCAAGTTAGCTATAATTATAAAAATAGGGAAGTTGCGGCCCAATGGTTAGAGAGTCGGACTGGCAATCGAAAAGTTGTGAGTTCGAGTCTTGGGCCAGCAGGAATTGTGGGTGGGGGGAGTGCATGTACAGTGCTCTCTCCACCTTCAATACCATGACTTAGGTGCCCTTGAGCAAGGCACCGAGCCCCCAACTGCTCCCCGGGCGCCGCAGCATAAATGGCTGCCCACTGCTCCGGGTGTGTGTTCACAGTGTGTGTGTGTTCACTGCTCTGTGTGTGCACTTCGGATGGGTTAAATGCAGAGCACAAATTCTGAGTATGGGTCATGAGTATGCTCTGATCAGTGAAATGTCTGTGCTGCTCAGCCTCGCTATACGGGAGCGCGCGCTCTTCCGGCAGAAGTGCCTTAGGACCCATATAAGGAAATTCCGCTCCATCTAACGTCACACAGAGCCATACTCGAAAAAAACTTTCCGAAACTTGTGACAAACCGGAAGGAGTATTTTGGGAACAAAAATACTCCTTCAAACGTACAACTTAATTTTTGAAACTTTGTCCATGTTTAGCATGGGAATCCAACTCTTTAACAGTGTAAAAAACTCAGTATGCATGAAATAGCATTTCACCCCCCCTTTAACATAAAGTTTTCACTTTGAAAGAACGTTTCAATCAAATACCTCAAAATAAGTTTTACACTTCCCATCATGCTTTGCACAGGACTGGATATAGGGAGAGAAAATGTTGAAATAAAGTGTTATTTTATGCAGTTTTTAGTAAAATGTGATAATAAGGAGACTTTTTCATGTCTAATGCTCTATTATGTGGGCATTTTAAAAGACTTTATATTGGTGTATTTTGTGCGAGTTACCATTGTGGTGAAGTGTGGAGCTTGTGGTTGGGTTGAGGACCTGCCAAGTTAGCTAAAATTATAAAAATAGGGAAGTTGCGGCCCAATGGTTAGAGAGTCGCACTGGCAATCGAAAAGTTGTGAGTTCGAGTCTTGGTCCAGCAGGAATTGTGGGTGGGGAGAGTGCATGTACAGTGCTCTCTCCACCTTCAATACCATGACTTAGGTGCCCTTGAGCAAGGCACCGAGCCCCCAACTGCTCCCCGGGCGCCGCAGCATAAATGGCTGCCCACTGCTCTGGGTGTGTGTTCACAGTGTGTGTGTGTTCACTGCTCTGTGTGTGCACTTCGGATGGGTTAAATGCAGAGCACAAATTCTGAGTATGGGTCACCATACTTGGCTGAATGTCACGTCACTTTCACTTTTTCATTATAATGTTGGCATTCTTTTTTAGAGTTGGCATGGCAAAATTAGACCTAGTTAACCTGAAAAGATTTTCTCTATTAGGGATGGCAAAACTTTATCTAGTAGGAATAACACATATTTTTTTAGAAGTCTTGACTAAATGAATTCAAGTTCATACAACAAGACTACAACAAATCATATCAAACAAATTAGATCTTGTTGGAACAATGTAATTCAATTTCGTTGAAAACCTTTCCTTAATTTAATTAAGTTCGTTCAACAAATTTTTTTTGAGTGTATATCTAACCATTGAGGTTAAGACGTAGCCCCGATTAGGCCTAGTAATAAAAAGAATAAGAAGAATAACAGAAGGCATTATTGTTGGTGTATGCTGTTTTACGAAGACGTCAAAACTGGAAGAATTGAATCAATGGAAATCTGTGCGGGAAGGGTCGATTGTCATCCTCTTTTGTATTTTGTTTATACTCGTACTTCTTGGCGAGTAAAAGTAGGCTACTTCACTCATCTCCCTACTACTAGGGCTGTCACTTTTGTGAAAAAATCTTTTTCGATTTTTAAGACATAAGTGTTCATTGAATTGATTTTCCATGTCTAAAAAAAGACGTTTACTTTTTCAACATCAAATAACGGACGAACGTAAAGAGAGCGCTGGAAACGCACAGCACAAGTCAGCAATATTTCTTATTTATTGGCATGAAGTTTCATGCAGAATAACAGCAACAGGAGTGCAAAATTCTCAAAAATATACAGAGTATATACTGCCATAACAAAAGAAAAACATCGCTGCAGGCTTCCGGCTGCATTTATGATTTAGGCAATTCAAAAATCTCCAAGATTATTTTAAATAATGATTCAATCCATTTCAAACAAGTTCAAAAAATTAAACTTGGACTTGAGAAACAAGCCATGTGTGTTTTTTTATTTTATTGAACGTAACCGACAGTGCGCACTAGGCAAGCATATTAAAATGCGCAAAAAGTTTTTTACTCGCCTGGACATCGCTAAGACTAACTTTTAAAATTCAGCACATTAGTGCAAATATATGATATGATATTAAAAAGTTGATTCGGTTATCCTATAATTGGTCTATTCTGTGCTACACTCATAGGCTATTTGTATAGCGCAGTAGCGCTATAGCAGATGCGGCTTTAACATAACACAGACTGGTGCGCAAATAACAGCCTGGTAACTGCTATCTACCAAGCAAACAGCATTTCACTTGCACGTTTAAGTAATAGACAGTAAATTAGAATAAACGCATACAAATAGATGTACATAATAAATACATAGACACATAAAAACTTACGTGTGGTAGCCTAGCTGGTCAGATAAATCTCCGTTGACAGCTTGGTTTGATGATATTTTTTATTATTTTTTGGCGCTTCTGACTGAAGTTCGTAGTATGGATGTGGACCGTATCTGCAAGACGACAGTCACGCGAGACCCAACGTTTACTTGGCACTTTTGGCGCTATCGTAAAACGGACCTAAAACGGAGCTCAAACTCAAACACTGATAATATTGCTCAGCTTAATGACAATGCATTTATCTCATGCTCTAGATAGAAAAAAATGCAGACAGGTAACCATGTTGTTTTGAAAATGTTTATTCCAAGGAGTTTTTCACACAGTTTGAGAAAAGTTTTTTGGATGTGGTCCACATCAGGTAGTCTCTGACAGTCTAGGTCAAAACAGTGTTGGCTCAAATCCGTTTTGCAGATATGGGCCAGAGCAGTTTTTAGCCCTTTTTTAAATGCAGTCGGCTCAGATATGTATCACAGATTCGGGCCACACCAGTGTAGCCTATGTGAAAACAGTATCAGCTCAGATTCATATTGCAGATCTGGACCAAATCAGTGTCAGACACAGCTAATGTCTTTCGGTAACCTATGGGAAAAGTGATCTGGGCCAGATCTGTAAAATGATATAAATACTGAACTGATGGCAGTTAGAATTTTTAAGCTGAAACCTCTATCTGGCACGGATCTGGTTCACAATCAGAAAACATCTGTAAGATAGTAACAGAGGCAAGGGGCTTAAAACGGATCCGGGCCAAATGTAATTGCTATCTGGGGAGCCCTTTATTTCTGTAACAACCTTGCATTTTTGCCCCATCTCTTCGCCCCAAAGACTTAAAAGACATGAAACCTCAGCATTGCTCCACTATGTGTATCCTTCGTCCTCCATCATGCCTATAATAAGTCATGTGATCTCAGTTGACGTCACTTTTTTAATGATGTAGGGCTCGCATTTACTGGGGAGTATCCGATTTCTCTGCTTACATGGCACATGTAAATGCACGTATCCGATTCATATCCGATTTATTACCACATATGAATGAGGCCTGAATCCGATCTGAGAACATCGGAATCCATGCAGTTTTTTCCTGCTTACACGTTCACCGGTCATATCCGATCTGTGCCACATGAGAGCAAAAAATCGGATTTGGGTCACTTGAACCATATGGGGCCATAGACACCCAAAACGAGTCTAATCAAACCTGGCTCATAACAGATATAAATAAAATAAGATAGCATATAACAAAACATTCTGTTCTAGGCCAGCATGAAACATCCCCTGTTAAAGGACCTGAAATAATATTATTAGACTGTACAGATGCTTTGGGAGTGGCATATAGAAGCTTTATCCAAGAGATGAATTTTAAACCAAATCCAAACCTCTCCAAAACGTTAATGAGATTGTCCCACTCAGTACTGTCAAATGCTTTTTCAGCATCCAGAGAGACCAGAACTTTGTTCCGCTGGAGTGAGGTGAATACAAACATTACAGATATATAAACAATCTCGAACAAAACCAGTTTGAACAGCTGAAATTACTATTATGAAAAAGTTTTTTCAAGCTGAGTAGACAATATTTTAACTAATCTCTTATAGTAACAATTTAAGAGCAATATGGGATGATAAAACTATAGGTGGTGGCGGTTTTATCTTTCTTAAAAATTTGTGACATAATAGTTTGATAAAATGTTGTAGGCTGTCGGCATCCTACCTCCTGTAGTTTGTCTCCATGGCTGTAGAGGTCCCAAGATTTTGTCTCTGCCTTATTACTTCTACAAGTCACATGTGCCTCGTTTTCAACAGTGTATTTAAATCGTATTAATTTTTCCTTGGTTTTTCAGTTGTTTCCTGGCTGGTCTTGCTAAAGCCTCCCTAGCTGCCCCAAGTAAGATATCCTGAATTTCTTTGTTTGTAATTGTTTACTGGTTTTGTTTTCTCCCCTCGTGGAGTTTTTATTTTCTCATGTGGTTTTCCTATTGTTTTTACTATAGTTAATACCTCAGTATGAGAATAACTTTTGTTGTATTTTTCTGGCAATTACCTTACTTCTCTGGGAAACTACCTTAAGTATTTCTTCTCCCCTAGCTCAGTGGTAGATCTCTCACCCATCACGCACGGTCCTGCCATGGAAAGTTGGAACTCAGTGACCGCCAATGAAACTGAAGCATTTCAACAGAAATTGTGTCACAGCCAATAATATTTTTTCAGCATTTATTTGGACCGGGGTTTGAATCCAGTGTAGGCAGGTCTAAACCATTATTTCACACAGTTTTGTGCTTTTTATAAAACAAGTATCTAAAATGAAACAATACAGTACAGCTGCAAAGTACTTTAAATTTATGTCTTGCCTTTTTGGATTACAAAGAAAAGTGTTATGAACAAATAATTTTTATTAAAACAAATACAGTAAAATAACAGTATTATACATTACATGGTTATATGAAAACTTTTATAATTATATTATGCTTATAATTGAACATTAATATTTTCTATTAAATGGCTTTTGAAATGTAAAGAATCATTTAAACTGAACTTAAACTGGGTAATTTTCAAGTACTGAATGAAAATTTACTGAGTTGTGGAATAATTAATCACACTTAAGATAAATGTTCACTTAAGTGTTTCCATAACCATAGAAAGTTGTAGAATATTATAGATTAAAGTTGTGGAATACAGCACTCAGGAAGTAGT
Source organism: Carassius auratus (assembly GCF_003368295.1). Taxonomy (NCBI): domain Eukaryota; kingdom Metazoa; phylum Chordata; class Actinopteri; order Cypriniformes; family Cyprinidae; genus Carassius; species Carassius auratus. The sequence goes on along the minus strand of NC_039263.1, from coordinate 7,482,646 downwards.
TTGTAATTTTCAGTTGTATTTTTATTAAATTATTTTAAGCACATTTTAAGATTAGTAAATAGTAATAAAAATTAAGTAGAAAGAATAATAGAATTCTGGAAATATATTTACATTAGTCTCACAATATACAGTATATATAAAATATTACATAAATATTCTTCTATATATCTTCTATTTCTTTTTTTTTTTGCCACCCATCTCTGTTTTTCCATCTTGTAAAATGCAGACTCTTTAAACTCTTTCCAAGTCATCTCTTTCTCAGTGCCCTGATGTAGGTAAATGGAAAAGACTTTACGACAGGAAAGCCATTGTGTATGTGAGGACTGTTTGGACCCTGATTCAGATCTATTTTACACAATCTGCACAAGTGCCTAACATGTTCAGCTTCGGGCCTTTTGTGTTTTTGCTGTCCTCTCTCCTCCACCCATTTCTTTGTGTCATCAAGTTCACTCTTAAAGAATTCCATTTCCATAAAGTCTTGGAATGGCATTCTGGGATTTGTTAGTCCTTAATCACTGTAAGTATTAAAAACCTTTGTGGAACCGTTTACTGATAAAAAAAAAAAAAAACATTATATATATATATATATATATATATATATATATATATATATATATATATATATATATATATATATATATATATATATATATATATATATATAATGTATGTGTGTGTGGATAACGGAATCATCTTTGGCTGTCCACAAGCAAGTATTTGATTCTTCTCTGCTCCCACTCCATAATACAATTCTATCAATGGTGTCATGAGTTAGGAGTGTGGTCAGAGCAGGTGCTGTTTGGTTTACACTGACAGGCTTCATTGTCACAGGTCGGAGTGGACCACCAGATGTCGTGAGTCACGCCCCTTCCTTGTTTCCACCTCGAGGAGGTCCCAAGAACACCCCAATGACCAGACACACGAGAGACAGTAAGTAAATATGAAAACAACTTTATTTAAATTACTAAAAAAAAAGGTATATGAAAAGGGGGAGGGGAGGCTAAAATCCAATTCTCCAATTGGAGAGTAACAGTCTCGAGTCTCTTAGACTCCATCACGGGAGATCTCAGGTGAGTCCTTCACTCCTCTTTCCTTCTGGCTATATGACGACAATCAGCTTATTCACAAGTGCCCCTTTGTTCTGGCTTGCAGGGCGACTGTCCAGGGCCCCCTCCTTTCCTGGACGTAACAGATACAAGTGGTAAGTATTGAGAGTTTGAATGCACGATGGATACCTGCTGCTACTCATGGCAAACTCTGAGTCGGCCCAGCGGGTTGGACTCCCGGTCGTCCCGATGCTGGTGGAGCGTACAATGGCTGCCGGGATCCGACTGAAACGGTACTGGTAAGTGTACGGGGGGTTCCCTTACGAAAAATAACCATGGTTTTATTATAGTAAAACTGTAGTAACCCATGGTTTTTTGGCGTATTGACTGCCATTTGTAAAACCACAGATTTACTACAAATATGGTTAAACTATGGTTAATATAGCAAAACCATGGTAAATTTGTGGTTACCATGGTTTAACTACAGTAACCATGGTTTTTTGGTTTTATTTGTAGTAAAACCATGGTTAATTTTCGTAAGGGTTTCCGCGGTTTCTGCATCCTGAGTGGCGGGTCGACGTGCAGGTAGATGCTTCAAAGTGACCCGCTAGATCTGCACAAGAACATACAGGTAGATATAACAGGACTGGACACGGACGGTGGACAGAGGGGCCGCTGGCTCTTCACTCGGGGCACAGGTAAGTCTGTAGAAAAGACAGCTGGGGCCTCACTTGGCATACAGGCGAGTGTACAACACAATATGCTGGCTTTAGCTTTGGGCAATAGCTTACGGTGAATATACAGGGAAACAGGAAGTGCTGTAACTCACAGACCTTTAAAGAAAAAAACGTCAGGTGTTCCTTTTCTGAGGCTTCAACCAACTGCTGATAGAGATGCGGATCGAAAGCTGCTGCTGCGTTGGGCCGAACACGGCCTCCGCTGGTGTCACACACAGGTAGGTTGTTTCACTCGGGGCGTGCTACACTGGGTGGATCGAACGCTTCCCTCTTCTTTCTCCCAACCGACAGGGCAAGAGGTCTAGACAGGGGCGAACCTTTAAAGAACTCCACAGCAGATAATAATACACGCACAGCTGATTTCCTCCTACAGCAACCAACTCCTCACCGTTAATACTTCCCACTATATCCACACTGTTCTTACTTGAAATTGTTTCCCGCCACCGTCACGTGGAGAAGAAGGGTTAGGTGTCATCGACGGCATATAATTGGAGATGTTTTCTTCGCCCGCCTCAGTACTCACTTGCTTTGCAGGATTTCGTCAGGCCTGAAAGGTGGTTGTTGACGACACAATCACATCACCACACTGCAATTTTCAAGTATATACACTCACAGCAAAGGACAAAGACTCACCCACTGCACTCAACACACTCTTGGTGAATTTAGGGTCAAAACCCCGTCTGACCAAAGACTCGTCCTGGAAATCGTAGAGAACTGATGCAACGAATATTCAGCTTTAAACGTTGCCGCCACGACTCCCCAATGTTTTCTCTCGCTCACTGGTCCCGGCTCACCCACAATCCTCCTCCACAGTGGGGCAGCTCACATACTATGCCACAAACTCACAAGAAGGCTCACAGATACTTCACTCTAGATGATGATGCTGCTGTACGATGGTTTAGGGTACTCACGCCGTTACTAACATGAGGTCTCTTTTCCCTCTGCTTTCCAGCTCCTGGATACTTCTCCAGCTGTCATGTGACCCGTCGAAAGGGCCTCCTTCGGCGATACTTCCGGGGAGTCTTCCTGTTTTCAACCACTCAGAATTTGTTACACATGTCCATAGAGCAGTTTTCACAGTTAGGTAGACATCCCAATATACTCAGCCCGGTTTCTGTTTCTGCCAAATCCTTGTCTCCGTCCTCGCCCAGCCAACAATTTCCTCCGCCTTCTTTCCACTGCACTCGCCCAAACACTCCAACTCGCTCGCCGTATCGGCTGGAATAAAAGACTCCTCTCTTCAGTTTCTGAGGCCCTCTTTATACTCCTCCTTCTCTTCACGCTGCCCAATCCGCGATCGCCCCGCTCATCTATCCACCTGTGATCAATAAAACCCTGATTTCCCTTCCCGGAGTTCCCGGAGGCACCCTGTGTTTGAGGATTATGGTCCGGGCGGAACCAATCTCTGTCACTTTTAGTTCCGCCCTTACAAAGTCACTCCGTGACATCCTCCCCCGCCAATCCGTTCTAGTCCCTAGAACGTCTCTCTGCCCACTCACCGTAACGTGCAGGGGGCGTCCTCGGTTCTCTCGCTGGGACCGCCGGGGTGGCGAATCAGGGTCAACTCTGGCAGGCACATCCACAGGGCCCCTTGGGACCACTCGGGCAGGTACATTCACAGGGCCCCTTGGGACCACGGCCCATCCCCCAATCCACGGGGCTACGGGCGCCGGTTCTTTTGGAGCCTCCTCCACGGGGCTAGGATAATTTGGACAGGGGCTGATCATGTTGAGGTGGACTACTCGGTCTGGCCCGGCCTTCCCTTCTGGGCGAATCGTGTACACGGGTTGTCCAGACCGCTGCTGGCCTTGGATCACATAGGGAGTGGTCTCCCACCGGTCACTCAACTTTCCTTTACCTTGTCGCCTGTGGTCCCGCAGCAGTACTCTTTCTCCAGGGAGTAGGGGGGCCTCTCGTGCCGTCCGATCATATAGCCGCTTGTTCATATCTCCGGCCAGTCGTATCCGCTTGGTGACTTGCTCATAAGCAAAATGGAGGCGTTGATGATGACGACCCACCCACTCTGTCAGGCTCACCTCTTCCTCGGCCACTGCTGTTCCCAACATCAGATCTGTGGGCATCCGCACATGTCTGCCAAACATTAGATAAGTAGGGCCATACTCCGTAGTACTGTGTACGCTGTTATTGTATGCCTGAATTAGATTTGGCAAGGCACTCACCCAATCGTTCTGATGATCCTGGTCCAATGTGCCCAGTAGGCCCAGCAGGGTCTGATTAAACCTCTCGCACCCCCGTTACCCTGGGGATGGTAGGAAGTAGTGTGAGTCTTCGTACACCCATACAGTTGGCACAGTTCCTTTATCACCCAAGACTCAAAGTTGGGTCCTTGGTCCGAATGCAGGAACTCGGGGCATCCGAACGGCTGGAAGACAGCCCTCCACAAGGCCGTGGCGGTGGTGTTAGCCGTCTGATCTAGGGTAGGAACAGCCCAAGCATATTTCGTAAACAAATCAGTGACCACAAGAATGTTCTGGTACCGGTCAATGGGTCGGCCCAGCATAAGGAAGTCCATAGCTACAATGTGGAGAGGGGCTTTTGCATTTTTGGGGACCATTGGTGCTCTGGCCTCTTGCCTTGATTTAAATAGAGTACATCGGAGACACGCCTGGATGAAAGCACTCACTGATGCCTCTATTCCTGGCCAATAGAAGTGTCGGCGCAGAAGGGACACCGTTTTCTCCTGTCCTTGATGCCCCAGCTGGTCATGGTAAGCCGCTAATAAAGCTCGTACCTGATTTTCTGGTACCACAATCTGGCAGATCTCCTCATCTAGCCCCGGATCTCTGATGATTCTGCACAGTACTCCGTCTCTCAACTTGAGCTTCGTCCATTGCCCCAGCAACTTCCGTCCTGTCCCAACTTGGGCTTGCCTTTCCATAGGCTTCGGCCTTCGGCCCTGTTCCAGCCATTGACTCAGGGTCCTCAACTCTCTGTCTCCCTGTTGCCTCTCCCTCCATCGGCGGGGGTCCCATCCCCAACTTACGGGCACCACCTCTCGTTGACCTCCAGGCGCTTCCACCACGCTTACCATGTACCCCTCCTCTTCTTGGTCTGATACTGGTTCTGATGGACTCCTCAAATTGCCCACCGCCGGGAGTCGGGACAGGGAATCGGCGTTGGTGTGCTCTCGCCCTGGCCGATACTGAAGCTGGTAATCATAATTCGCTAGCTGGGCCACCCACCTCTGCTCCACAGCCCCCAGCTTCGCTGTCTGTAGGTGCACAAGCGGGTTGTTATCGGTGACCACTGTCACCTGAGTGCCCCAGAGGTAGTCTTTGAATTTTTCGCTGAGTGCCCACTTCAATGCCAACAACTCCAGTTTGAAGGAACTATAATTGGTATCGTTCCTCTCAGCGGGATGAAGACTCCGACTAGCATACGCAATGACCCGTTCCACTCCCTCCTGCCGTTGGGCTAGCACTGCCCCCAAGCCGAGGTTGCTGGCATCTGTGTAAAGAACAAAGGGTTTAGTGAAGTCAGCGTAGGCTAAAATCGGGGCTTGCAACAGCTCCTGCTTCAGCCGTTGAAAGGCAGTCTTACACTCAGGACTCCACGTAATGGCAGGGGACCCGCGGCCTCGAGGGCGTCCCGTCCCGGACAGCAGCTGGTCCAAGGGCTTTGCGATCTTAGAAAAATCTTTGATAAACTGTCGATAGTATCCTGCAAAGCCCAAGAATGATCTCACTTGCCTCACTGTCTTTGGGGCACTCCATTCTCGTACTGCTGCTACCTTTTCCGGGTCCACAGAAACCCCCGCGGCACTCTTGACCTCGCTCCGCAGCAGGTGGCACTTGTCTGGTTGGAGCTTCAACCCATACCTCTCCATCGCCTGAAAGACCTTCTCCAGATGTTGCAGATGGGATTCAAAGTCTGGGGAATAGACAATCACATCATCAAGATATACGAGTGTGGACTCCATCAACTGACCTCCCAAACACCGTTGCATGAGCCGCTGGAACATGGCTGGGGCTTTACAAAGGCCGAAGGGCATCCGGTCCCATTCAAAAAGACCAAACGGAGTCGTGAAGGCGGTCTTTTCCCGGTCTACCTCTTCCACCTGCACCTGCCAATATCCGCTGGCCAAATCCAACGTGGAGTACCAAGCTGATTTTGTTAAGCTGGCGAGTGAGTCTTCAATTCTGGGTAATGGAAAGGCATCCTTCTTAGTCACTTGGTTCAGTTTTCGGTAGTCGACACAAAACCTCCAGGCCCCTGTCTTCTTCTGCACCAGTAAAATAGGAGACGCCCACAGGCTGCTGCTTTCTCGAATGATCCCCTGGTCGAGCATACCTTGCAGCAGAGTCCGAACCTCAGTATATAAGGTAGGTGGTATCGGGCGATATCTCTCGCGACTGGGTCCAGCTTCCCCCGTGGGGATCCGATGTTTCACTATGTTCGTACATCCGTAATCTTCATCATGGGCAGAGAAGACATGCTGCCACTTCCTTAGAAGTTCCTGTAGCTTACGTGTCTGAGTCTGCTCCAACTCCTCTCTTCGTAGGGTTCGCCCAATAGATGGCCGGGCACCTCTTCCCCAGCCCTCCTGGAGGGCGAGTCTACTTGAGTCAGGCCCACTTCGACCACTAGGGCATACCTGGTGGAAACTCACATCCCTTTCTTCTCGCACTTGATGGGGCTCCACCATCGTTACTCTTGCCAAACGTTGGTGTTTGTGTAGATGTATGGCCCAGGGCTTCCCATTTCGTACTTTTACCGGAACTCGTCCTTGTCGGACCACCGCCAGTCCTCGGGCCACTTCCACATACTGACAATCCAAATGGGGCTCTACCAGTACCCAGCCTTCTGGCCCATGTTCCTGTTGGGGGACCCTTACCCATACTATGGCCTCACTTCGGGCCGGTACGGACAGTGCATAGCGGCAAGCTACTCGTCCGGTCTCTTCCCGGTCACTCCGGACCCTGGTCATCTTTACCCGGCGACAATTAGCCACAACACGTTCCCATTCTTGCCGTTCTGCCAGCGAACACTCAGAAAGGACGTTCATACCTAGGAGGGCTCTATGAGTTCCCAAGCAGTGGTCTTGGATGATGATCACTCCTTTCTGGGGCACGACAATTCCATGAATTTCCAAGTCCGCTAGTCTGTAGCCAATATAGGGGATGTCTAACCCATTTGCTCCCTTCAGGGTGAGCCAGGGGGCCTCTGTTCCTTGCACGTTCTGTTTCCCAAACAGCTCTTGTGACAGACTCTCAGAAAATAGGGTGACTTGCGATCCAGTGTCAACGAGACATTGTACCTTGATGCCACACACTTGGACCTCCACCACAGGGCTATGCCCAATCATCTTGTCCTTCGAGCCAGCTTCTATAGATGGGTCATCTATGGGGGTCCCGACCACACGACACGCTGTGGCCGGTGGACCTAAAAACCCCCCTCCGAGCCTCTTCGGGGACCACACTGTCGACTGTAGTGGCCAGGTTCTCCGCAACGGTTACAAATCGGTCGCCCCTGTTCATCCCACTCGAATCAAGGGCGGCTAGGTCGGCTAGGTCGCCTTCCTGGGTCTCGGCCACCATCTGAATACACATGGTCTCGGGGGCCTTACCTCTTGCCTCGAAGTGTCGAGTCGCAGTTTCTCCAAAAGGGTCTTAGATAACTCCGTCATTTGTTCACGGACATCTTTGAGGAGTTCCAACTTCAGGGCCTGTTTCCAGTCTGCTGCTTCTGGAACGGCCGTTGCAGTGCCACTTATGGCCGCACACACAGGGGGGTCTTTTACTTCAGCCTGATTGATCTCCAGAGCCACCGTCTCCTTCTTCAGGTCCTCGAATGTAAGCTCAGGGTCTCTTCGGAACTGCACTCGCAGGCTCTGACGTACTGGGCCTTCTCTCAACCCCAGCAGAAATTGGTCTCTCAACAAGGTCTCTCCGTCCCCGAGACCATGATCTTGACGTCATTGTAGCCTCGTAAACTGCTCTCGTAGTCACAGTGCAAAAGCTCTGATGGTTTGTCGGGGGCCTTGTTTACAGTTAAAAAACTGTGCTCTAAGGACAGCTACTGGGGTGGTATCGCCATATTGTTCCGTCAAGAACTGGAAGATGGTTTGAGCGGTGGCTCGGACAGCTTCTGGGGCGGCCTGGACTTCCCGCCGTGCTTCCCCCTCTAGAGAATTAAGAACAAATTGCAGCTGCTGTGCCGCACTCAACCCTTGAATCCTGGTCAAATATTCGATCTGAGCTTTCCATTCGGTTAATCGTACTTCAGACTCAGTTCCGCCGTACTTCTGGATCCAGGGGTTCCCCATAAACAATGGCATGACTCGGGTTAGGGCCTCTGGCAACTCGTTGTCGGCCATTAGGGAACCTTGGTCGCTCAACCCGAGATGGCGTCCCGCCGACTATGCCAAAATCTGTCACAGGTCGGAGCAGACCACCAGATGTCGTGAGTCACGCCCCTTCCTTGTTTCCACCTCGAGGAGGTCCCAAGAACTCCCCAATGACCAGACACACGAGAGACAGTAAGTAAATATTAAAACAACTTTATTTAAATTACTAAAAAAAAGGTATGTGAAAGGGGGGTGGGGAGGCTAACATCCAATTCTCCAATCGGAGAGTAACAGTCTCGAGTCTCTTAGACTCCGTCACGGGAGATCTCAGGTGAGTCCTTCACTCCTCTTTCCTTCTGGATATATGACGACAATCAGCTTATTCACAAGTGCCCCTTTGTTCTGGCTTGCCGACTGAAACCGTACTGGTAAGTGTACGGGGGGTTTTCGCGGTTTCTGTATCCTGAGTGGGGGGTCGACGTGCAGGTAGATTCTTCAAAGGGACCCGCTAGATCTGCACAAGAACATACAGGTAGACATAACAGGACTGGACATGGACGGTGGACAGATGGGCCGCTGGCTCTTCACTCGGGGCACAGGTAAGTCTGTAGAAAAGACAGCTGGGGCCTCACTTGGCATACAGGCGAGTGTACAACACAATATGCTGGCTTTAGCTTTGGGCATAAGGTAAGTACATCAAAGGTAACTGGGGCTTCACTTGGGCACACAGGCGGGTGTACAACACAATATGCTGGCTTGAGCCTTGGACATAAGGTAAGTACATCAAATGTAACTGGGGCTTCACTGGGGCACACAGGCGAGTGTACAACACAATATGCTGGCTTTAGCTTTGGGCATCAGGTAAGTACATCAAATGTAACTGGGGCTTCACTCGGGCATACAAGCGGGTGTACAACACAATATGCTGGCTTTAGCTTTGGGCAATAGCTTACAGTGAATATACAGGGAAACAGGAAGTGCTGTAACTCACAGACCTTTGAGGAAATAAACGTCAGGCGTTCCTTTTCTGAGGTTTCAACCAACTGCTGATAGAGATCAATCAATCACCTTTATTTATATAGTGCTTTAAACAAAATACATTGCGCCAAAGCACTGAACAACATTCATTTGGAAAACAGTGTCTCAATAATGCAAAATGATAGTTAAAGGCAGTTCATCATTGAATTCATTGATGTCATCTCTGTTCAGTTGAAATAGTGTCTGTTTTAATTTGCAATCAAGTCAACGATATCGCTGTAGATGAAGTGACCCCAACTAAGCAAGCCAGAGGCGACAGCGGCAAGGAACCGAAACTCCATCGGTGACAGAATGGAGAAAAAAACCTTGGGAGAAACCAGGCTCAGTTGGGGGGCCAGTTCTCCTCTGACCAGACGAAACCAGTAGTTCAATTCCAGGCTGCAGCAAAGTCAGATTGTGCAGAAGAATCATCTGTTTCCTGTGGTCTTGTCCTGGTGCTCCTCTGAGACAAGGTCTTTTCTTTAGAGATGCGGATCGAAAGCTGCTGCTGCGTTGGGCCGAACACGGCCTCCGCTGGTGTCACACACAGGTAGGTTGTTTCACCCAGGGTGTGCTACACTGGGTGGATCGAACGCTTCCCTCTTCTTTCTCCCAACCGACAGGGCAAGAGGTCTAGACAGGGGCGAACCTTTAAAGAACTCCACACCAGATAATAATACACGCACAGCTGATTCTTAAGCGTTCAAAAGCGTTAAAGCGCTCTGCAAGTGAACGTCGCTTGATTGTGCCATCCCAAAGAAGCACAAAGTCACTTTTACGGACTTTTAAATTAAATATTCCCTTCTGGTGGAATGATCTCCCCAACTCAATCAGAGCAGCTGAGTCCTTAGCCATCTTCAAGAATCGGCTTAAGACACATCTCTTCCATCTTTATTTGACCCTCTAACTTTAACACTCACTATTCTAATTCTATTCTTTAAAAAATCTAACTACCTTTCTAATCTTTTTGTATTCTATTTTCTTTTCATTTATTATGCAATTGTATATGTATGTGTGTGTGTGTGTAAAGACCTCTAACTAGCTTGCTCTATTCTTTTATTTATTTTTTCATTCTATCTGTTTTATTTTTATTATATTAGTTAAAATCCCATGCTACGTGTACTGTGTTAACCTAACTGAGACTTGTTATAGCACTTATATATCATTGCTCTTTTTGTTGTTTTTGATTGCTTACACTGTCTTCATCTGTAAGTCGCTTTGGATAAAATCATCTGCTAAATGAATAAATGTAATGTAATGTAAATGTACAGCAACCAACTCCTCACCGTTAATACTTCCCACTATATCCACACTGTTCTTACTTGAAATTGTTTCCCGCGACCGTCACGTGGAGAAGAAGGGTTAGGCGTCGTCGACGGCATATAATTGGAGATGTTTTCTTCGCCCGCCTCAGTACTCACTTCCTTTGCAGGATTTCGTCAGGCCTGAAAGGTGGTTGTTGACGACACAAACACAGCACCACACTGCAATTTTCAAGTGTATACACTCACAGCAAAGGACAAAGACTCACCCACTGCACTCCACACACTCTTGGTGAATTTAGGGTCAAAACCCCGTCTGACCAAAGACTCGTCCTGGAAATCGTAGAGAACTGATGCAACGAATATTCAGCTTTAAACGTCGCCGCCACAACACCCCAATGTTTTCTCTCGCTCACTGGTCCCGGCTCACCCACAATCCTCCTCCACAGTGGAGCTGCACACATACTATGCCACAAACTCACAAGAAGGCTCACAGATAGTTCACTCTAGATGATGATGCTGCTGTACGATGGTTTAGGGTACTCACAACGTTACTAACACGAGGTCTCTTTTCCCTCTGCTTTCCAGCTCCTGGATACTTCTCTGGCTGTCATGTGACCCGTCGAAAGTGCCTCCTTCGGCGATACTTCCGGTGAGTCTTCCTGTTTTCAACCACTCAGAATTTGTTACACATGTCCATAGAGCATTTCACAGTTAGGTAGACATCCCAAAATACTCAGCCCAGTTTCTGTTTCTGCCAAATCCTTGTCTCCGTCCTCGCCCAGCCAACAATATCCTCCGCCTTCTTTCCGCTGCACTTGCCCAAACACTCGCTTGCCGTATCGGCTGGAATAAAAGACTCCTCTCTTCAGTTTCTGAGGCCCTCTTTATACTCCTCCTTCTCTTCATGCTGCCCAATCCGCGATCGCCCCGCTCATCTATTCACCTGTGATCAATAAATCCCTGATTTCCCTTCCCGGAGTTCCCGGAAGCACCCGGTGTTTGAGGATTATGGTCCGGGCGGAACCAATCTCCGTCACTTTTAGTTCCGCCCTTACAAAGTCACTCCGTGACATCATTGTTATCACTGGTGCTCTGTTTTTTTTACTACCTGCTTTAAAAATGTTTCTCTGGAGTTATTTAATGATGAATTGGTGTTCAGCAGATGCTTGACATACTGTGACGTGTAGTTTTGTTGTGGAATGGAGCATCCTGTTTGCATCAGTAGAGAATTTTTTTGCGACATAATCCTTAGGATGTCCTTCTTCCCATGGTGTTTATTAAGCAAGCTGTCAATGGGCTCTTTGCTTGTGGCCAAGTACAAACACCCTGCAAAGGTCAGGTACGGGTCGCAGGTGAGGACCGCATAGGCAGAGGTGGGATACATGTAGTTCCTATACAGAGAGAAAAAAAATGTAATCAATTTCTTAATTCTGAAAATTCTGATTGAGGCTCCACGTGGGAACCATGAGATGAGAACATCAAGGGCACAGACAGTGTACCAGTGGTGTCTGCAACAAGTTAAATTAAAAAACCGAGGTGATCATCACTGTGTGTATGTATCCTTCTACCCCTCCTGCGAATGAAAAACATGCACTGAACAACATTCATTTGGAAAACAGTGTCTCAATAATGCAAAATTATAGTTAAAGGCAGTTCATCATTGAATTCAGTTATGTCATCTCTGTTCAGTTTAAATAGTGTCTGTGCATTTATTTGCAATCAAGTCAATGATAACGCTGTAGATGAAGTGACCCCAACTAAGCAAGCCAGAGGCGACAGCGGCAAGGAACCGAAACTCCATCGGTGACAGAATGGAGAAAAAAACCTTGGGAGAAACCAGGCTCAGTTGGGGGGCCAGTTCTCCTCTGACCAGACGAAACCAGTAGTTCAATTCCAGGCTGCAGCAAAGTCAGATTGTGCAGAATAATCATCTGTTTCCTGTGGTCTTGTCCTGGTGGTCCTCTGAGACAAGGTCTTTACAGGGCATCTGTATCTGGGGCTCTAGTTGTCCTGGTCTCCGCTGTCTTTCAGGGCAGTAGAGGTCCTTTCTAGGTGCTGATCCACCATCTGGTCTGGATACGTACTGGATCCAGGCGACTGCAGTGACCCTCTGATCTGGATACAGACTGGATCTGGTGGCCACGGTGACCTCGGAACAAGAGAGAAACAGACAAATATTAGCGTAGATGCCATTCTTCTAATGATGTAGAAAGTACGGTGTTATGTGAAGTGTTTCCTGTTCCGGTTTACCTAATTAATGCAGCCTAAAAATCCTTTAACGGATTTGGATATTAAAAGCATTTTAGTATGTTATGTGTATGCCAGGTTAAAGAGATGGGTCTTTAATCTAGATTTAAACTGCAAGAGTGTGTCTGCCTCCCGAACAATGTTAGATAGGTTATTCCAGAGTTTAGGCGCCAAATAGGAAAAGGATCTGCCGCCCGCAGTTGATTTTGATATTCTAGTATTATCAAATTGCCTGAGTTTTGAGAACGTAGCGGACGTAGAGGAGTATAATGTAAAAGGAGCTCATTCAAATACTGAGGTGCTAAACCATTCAGGGCTTTATAAGTAATAAACAATATTTTAAAATCTATACAATGTTTGATAGGGAGCCAGTGCAGTGTGGACAGGACCGGGCTAATATGGTCATACTGCCTGGTTCTAGTAAGAACTCTTGCTGCTTCATTTTGGACTAGCTGTAGTTTGTTTACCAAGAGTGCAGAACAACCATGGTAACCATGGTAAGACCCTTGCTGTCTATGGGAGGTTCAGAGATCTCTCGGATTTAAAGAGTCATGAAGCCCCCTGCTTTAGCACTGGTTAGCTCTCACCACAGATGTAAAAAAAATGCTAAAAAAGTGGTTGTGGTGCATAACGTAGTAGAATAGGGGAGACTGACAACATGCACATCTTCCCATTCAGACAGTTTAATTTTGCTCCCAAATAAATGCACAGCCATTTGCACTCTGCATCAAAATCATATATATGAACGAGCTGTTGCACGTCTGAGAACTTTTAAGGCTTATTCTGTGGCATTTATATAAGCCTTTTGACGGGTTGTCACAGAGCTGTAAAAACGGTTCTGCTCACCAAGTGAATGAATGCATTTGTACCAAACTCTTACTACAAAATGGAAAAAAACACTCTCCTTCAAACATTTATCTGTTAATATATGCGATGTCACAGTCTGAAGCATCATAGCAAATCAACATATGCTGTTGTGAATAATTAAGTGAAGCGTCTTCTCATAGGATAACAACTAGTCTCATTAATAATTTAATAAACACCAACGAATCATTGATGTACTGTGGTCAATTGCCATGTCACAAATTGTGACATCAACACTATGTAGAACCCGGTAGATGAAAATGGTGCAAAAAAAGCTTAAAATTAACAAGTTTTCTCCAACAGTTAAAATTACTGGATGCTAACATTGTCTTCCATGATGTGCAACACAAGCACCTCTGCTAAAATATCAGAAAAAGTAATCTGTGGTTTTATGACCCTTTAATAAACAACAAAAAAAACTTAATTTGTGTAATTTGTGACAGAATTTTCATTTTTGGGTAAACTATCCCTTGCAGCTTTTGATAGGGAATAGAGAACGTGTGACATCTCTTTATGTTAAAATACTCCACCATGGCGGTAAAAGCACAGTATTCACTGCATATTTGCAATCTTCACATTGGTGAAGGACTGAATTTTTATTTATATGCTATTTTTATTTATTTCTGTACAATCTTCTGTTTAGTGTTGCTCAGTAACACTTTTACACAGATAGTGAGATGTACAGAATATACATTGGGTGGTTTACCATGACTGAATTAGTGAAGTCAAGTCAAATTTATTTATATAGCGCTTAAAAAATAAAAGAAAAGAAAGATTGTCAAAGCAACTGAACAACATTAATTAGGAAAACAGTGTATCAACAATGCAAAATGACAGTTAAAGGCAGTTCATCATTGAATTCAGTGATATAATTATCTCAGTTCAGTTTAAATAGTATCTGTGCAATCATTTGCAATCAAGTCAACGATATCGCTGTAAATGAAGTGTCCCCAACTAAGCAAGCCAGAGGTGACAGCGGCAAGGAACCAAAACTCATTCGGTGACAGAATGGAGAAAAAACCTTGGGAGAAACCAGGCTCACTCAGGGGGCAAGTTCTCCCCTGACCAGACAAAACCAGCAGTTCAATTACAGGCTGCAGCAAAGTCAAAATGTACAAAAGAATAATCTGTTTCCTATAGTCTTGTCCCAGTGGTCTTCTGAGACAAGATCTTTACAGGGGATCTGTGTCTGGGGCTCATCTAGTTGTCCTGGTCTCCGCTTTCTTTCGGGGTTGTAGAGGTCCTTTCTAGGTGCTGATCCACCATCTGGACTGGATCCGGGTGACTGCAGAAACCCTTTGATCTGAATACAGACTGGATCTGGTGGCTATGGTGATCTCAGAATAAGAGAGAAACAGACTAATATTAGCATAGATGCCATTCTCCTAACGATGTAGCAAGTACATCTGGAGTTATGGGTAGTGTTCCCGGTTCCGGTTTACCTAATTAATTCAGCCTAAAAATCCTTTAACAGATTTGGAAATTAGAAGCGTATTAGTGTGTTATATGTAGGGTAGTGTGTAAGGCAGGTTAAAGAGATGGGTCTTTAATCTAGATTTAATCTGCAAGAGTGTGTCTGCCTCCTCAACAATGTTAGGTAGGTTATTCCAAAGTTTAGGCACTAAATAGGAAAAGGATCTGTTAGACAGTTGATTTTGATATTCTAGATATTATCAAATTGCCTGAGTTTGAGAAGGAGCAGATGTGGAGGACTATAATGTAACTCATTCAAATACTGAGGTTCTAAAGCATTCAGGGCTTTATAAGTAATAAGCAAGATTTTGAAATACTGTATATACAATGTTTGATAGAGAGTCAGTGCAGTGTTGACAGAACCGGGCTAATATGGTCATACTTCCTGGTTCTAGTAAGACCTCTAGCTGCTGCATTTTGGACTAACTGGAGTTTGTTTATTAAATGTGCAGAACAACCGCCCAATAAATCCTTACAATCTAATCTTGAGGTCATGAACATGGATTAACATTTCTGCATTTAACATTGAGAGCATAGGCCGTAATTTAATGTAATTATTTTTCCGATGAAAAATGCAGTTTTACAAATGCTAGAAAAATAGGTTTCTAAGGAAAGATTGCTATTAAATATGACACCTAGGTTCCAAACTGATGATGAAGAATTGATAGAGCAGCCATCAAGGCTTAGACAGCGTTCTAGGTTATTACATGCAGAGTTTTTAGGTCCTATAATTAAGACCTCTATTTTTTTCAGAATTTAGCAGAAAGAAATTGCTCATCATCCAGTTTTTCATATCGACTATGCATTCCGTTAGTTTTTCAAATTGGTATATTTCGCCGGGCTGCAAAGAAATATAAAGCGGAGTATCATCAGCATAACCGTGAAAGATACCACCTTGTTTCCTGATGATATCTCCCAAGGGTAACATGTAAAGCATGAAGAGTAACGGCCCTAGTACTGAGCCTTGGGGTACTCCATACTGCACTTGTGATCAATATGATACCTCTTCATTCACTGCTACGAATAGATGGTGGTTATAGAAGTAAGATTTAAAACCATGCTAATGCAATTCCATCAATGCCAACAAAGTTTTGTAGTCTATGCAAAACCATGTTGTGGTCAATAGTGTTGAACGCAGCACTAAGTTCCAATGGCTCTAATAGAGAGATACAACCATGATCAGATGATAAGAGCAGGTCATTTGTAACTAAGGAGAGCAGTCTCAGTACTATCATCATCATCATTTCTCTTCATCCCCTATGGGACATAAGGCTTCAATGAGCACTCTCCATTGTATTCGGTCCCTGGCAGCATGTTGGGCCTCTCCCCATGACAGGTTCATCTGTTCCAGCTCTTGTGTCACAGTTCTGCGCCAGGTGGTTTTGGGTCACCCTGGTTTTCTTTTACCAGGTGGTGTCCATCTTAAGGCGACTTTTGTGATGCTGTCCTGCTCCATCCTTAACACGTGTCCTAGCCATCTCAAGCGTCTTCGTGTAATCTCCTTGGTTGGTGATACCGTTTTCTTGTCCAATTCATTGTTGGAGATCTTATTAGGCCAAAAAATCTGGCATATTCGTTGGAGGCATCCATTATGGAACACTTCCATTCTCCTCATGTCAGTTTTGATAACTGGCCATCTCTCTGAACCGTACAGCAGAACAGACTTTACATTACAGTTATATAGGATCATCTTCATTTTAAGGCTGTATTGTTTTGATCTCCATGTAGAACGGAGTTGGGAGAAGCACCCTGAGTCTTTCCCAGCCTTGCTTTAATATCTTTAGATGACCCACTGTCCTTACTGATGAGACTGACCAGATAGGTGAAATTTTCCACAAACTCAAGTGGTTCCTCATTAACAAGGATGGGTACTGTGGGAATGGAGTTGATACACATCACTTGTGTTTTGGAGGTGTTAATACTGAGCCCAACTTGTCTGGCAAAGTTGTTCTGCCTATCAGTTTTAGCCTGCATGTTGTACTGGTTGGTTGATAGGAGAGCAAAATCATCAGCGAAGTCAAGATCTTCCAGCTGGGAGAGCAGAGTCCACTGGATGCCTCTGTGTCTGTCTGCTATGGTGTTGGTTGTGATCCATTCTATGGTTACCATGAAGAGGATAGGGGAGATGATGCACCCTTGTCTCACTCTGGACTGCACAGGAAACCACTCAAAGAGGTGATTTCCCATAATGACACTACACTTAAAATGTTCATAGAATGTTTTTATGATTGAGATGATCTTTGATGGTATTCCATAGGATTGCAGTATCTTCCAGATGGACACTGTCGAAGGCCTTCCTGAAGTCCACGAAGTTGATGTAGAGGGGTGTATTCCATTCCAAGCACTGCTCTATGATGTTACACAAAGCAAATATCTGGTCCATACATCCTCTTCCCTTCCTGAAGCCTGCTTGCTCCTGTCTAATTCTGGTGTCAATGGCTGTCTACATGCGATTGAGAAGGACTCTGCAGAACACCTTGCTTGGGATAGATAGAAGAGTAAATCCACGCCAGTTGTCACAGCTCTTAATTTTGCCTTTCTTGGGGACTTTGACAATGAGGCCTTTGGACCAATCTTCAGGGATGGTGTTACTGTTCCAGATGCTTTGGTATAGGTCAGTCAGTACTCTTGTTATTGTTAGAATGTCAACCTTAAGCATCTCGGCATGAATAGCATCTATGCCACATGCCTTGCCACTTTTCAGGGTTTGAATGGCAGCTTTGACTTCAGTAGAGTCAGGGGGGTTGGTGTTGATTTCTAGGATATCCTCTGTTGTTGTGATGTTGACTAGTTGTTCAGGCTCAGGGAGGTTGAGTACTTCCTGGAAGTGTTGAACCCATCTGGCTGCTTGTTCACTCTCTGATGTACAGATGTTGCCATTCTTGTCCATAACATGGGTAGTTTGGTTTGTGCATCTGCCGCAGAGTTGCTTTGTGATTTTGTACACTGTGCCCAGATTTCCATAGGCTGCAGTTTTGTCAGCACTTGCCAGGTGTTCAACTTGCGTTTAATGGTGCCAGCAATTAGGTAGTGGTCGCTATAGTCATCTCCACCTCGGTAGGCTCTAACATCTTGCAGTGACCTGCGCCATTTACCATTAATGATGATGTGGTCGATTTGGTTGATGGTCCTACCATCAGGTGACTGCCATGTGAGCTTGTGGATGTTTTTGTGTGGAAAGATGGTGCCGCCTATGACCAGGTTGTTACTCATGCAGAAATCAACAAGGCATTCACCATTGTTGTTTCTGTCACCACATCCATGTCTGCCCATTGCTCTTTTGTTGTTGAAGTTGTTGGTTCCCACTTTGGCATTCATGTCGCCAGTTAGGAGAAGAACATCGTCTTGGGGTACTTTGGAAACTACCATTTGAAGTTGTTCATACCAGTCTTTTTTGACCTCCTCTTCAGCTACAGAGTCTACAGAACTTTGAGTTGAGGCGTATTCGGATCAGTCTTTCACTTACTTGTTCCCACTCTAGCAGGGGTTTGGCCTTCTCCTTGGAGATTAGAATGGCTACACCATGTGTATGGGTGTTCTCGTGACCAGAATGGAGGATAACAGACCCTTCATGCAGGACTTGACCACCAGAGCCGATCCAGTGACTCTCACATATCCCCAAGATGTCCAGGTGGTACCTTTTCATCTCACTGAGGACTTGTGCTGTCTTGGTGGTCTCCCACATGGTACGGACATTCCATGTTCCAATGCGGATCTTGGTTTTAGGTCCTGGTAGGCCCTCTTTTGCACACCTGACTTCACTTTGGACTTCATCAGGGGTGGTCATATTGGCATCCGAAGAGTTTGGGTGACCAGGGTCTACTATGGGCCTGATGTAAGTAGTATTGCTCATTGTAGTTTCTGTAACAGTAGGTTTTTTATAGGGTGGCATTGTTAGCGCCACGCCCAACCCCCAACCTGGAGGGCCAGGTGCTGCATTTGGGCCATGCCCCACGGACCTCTCACTCCTCCCGCAGCACCTGTCCCGTGCAGCTGCCGATTGATTCTGCTGGTCCGTCTCACAGTGGTCCCAGCATGTCTTTCGGTGCACCGCCCGAAGATCAGATGTCGATTGCTGCATTGGGGGAAGGGTTTCAACCTCTGAGGATAAGGATTCGGCGGGGCTGCCCCCCTCGGGTGTTATCGCTGCTGCCGAATCTGACTTGGGAGTTGTCGGCCATGCTTGCCCGGGCAGCCGTGAGTATCGGGCTGGAGGTGACTACACCACCCAGTCCCGAGCCCTCTCGGCTGGATGATTGGTTTCTCGGCGCCTTTCTTCCCGGAGGTGCATGAAGAGGTGACGAAGTCGTGGACGGCCCCTTTCACGGCCAGAAGCCGCTCGTCTCCCTTTACCATCCTCACCACCCTTGATGGCGGGGCAGCCAGGGGGTACGTGGAGGTTCCCCAGGTGGAGAGAGCGGTTGCGGTGCACCTGTGCCCACAAAACGCCGCCACTTGGAGCAATCGTCCGCGTCTCCCGTCCAAGGTCTGTAAGCTGTCGGCCGCACTCGCTGCCAAGGCTTACAGTGCTGCGGGCCAAGCTGTCTCCGCCCTGCATGCCATGGCTATCCTGCAGGTACACCAAGCCAAGGCGCTCAAAGCAATGCACTAGGGTGGTACCGAACCGGGGTTGATGCAGGAGCTGCGTGTTCCTCCGGTTGCCACCACTCCATCGCGGGCAGTGCCTCAGCCTGCTCGTCGCAGTGGGCGCCCCCCTGCGTCCTCCACACCAGCTCCGCCCCGTGCTGAGAGTTCTTCGAGGCCGGTGCGTCGAGCTCTGCGCAGGAGAGCGGCGCCCCCCGTGTCACTTCCGGCTGCGAAGTCCTCAAGGAAGTCGACTAAGCGGCCCTGACACGGGCAACTCGGAGATGTGGGGAACTGCTCTTCAGGAGCTGGCTAAGACAGTGCCACTCCTCCCCCGGAGGAGGGCCGGGTGGAGAATCTTCAGTTTTTGTTTCGTTTTGTTCCGCCGCTGGTCGAACGGCCAGTGGCACCCACTTTTTCAATAAAAGAGCAAATTCTCCTTCCTCCGAGTTGCAAGGCTCGTGGGTTGACAATGAGCGATTCGGAGACGCAACGCCTCTCCACGCGTCTCTGGCCAGTTCCACTGGGAGTGTGGCTGTGATGACTCAGGATGCAATGCCTTCTGGGTCTTCCAACACGACTCCCCATCGCTGCACCACTGCGGGTACGTCGACTGTCCCTTTGGTGCCACTTGTACGGAGTCTGGGAGCGTGGCTTGCACTGCCCAACCCGTCACGCTGGCTCATCCGGACGGTCCGACTCGGCTACGCGATTCAGTTCGCCCGGCAACCCCCCAAGTTCAATGGCGTGCTCGAGACTTCGGTGGCAGTCCGGGACGCCTCTGTCTTGCGTGAGGAGATTGCTGTCCTGCTGGCGAAGGTTGCAATCAAGCCGGTCCCTCCAGCTGAGATGAGGACGGGGTTTTACAGCCCTTACTTCATCGTGCCCAAGAAAAGCGGTGGCCTTCGACCTATCCTGGACCTGCGAGTCTTGAATCGGGCCCTACACAAGCTCCCGTTCAGGATGTTGATGCAGAAACGCATTATCAAATGCATCCAGCCCCAGGATTGGTTTGCAGCGATCGACCTGAAAGACGTGTACTTTCATGTCTCGATCCTCCCTCGTCACAGACCGTTTCTGCGGTTTGCCTTCGAGGGTCAGGCATGGCAGTACAAGGTCCTCCCCTTCGGGCTCTCCTTGTCCCCCCGTGTCTTCACGAAGGTCACGGAAGCACCCTTGCCCCACTCTGGGAAGTGGGCATCAGGATCCTCAACTATCTTGATGACTGGCTCATTATGGCCCGGTCCCGAGACGAATTGTGCGATCACAGGGACTTCGTGCTCCGGCACCTCAGTCAGTTGGGGCTTCAGGTCAACCGGGAGAAGAGCAAGCTCTCCCCTGTGTAGAGAATCTCGGGTTGCTTCTAATGAGGCCACTTCAGCACTGGTTGCACTCCCGAGTCCCGAGATGGGCATGTCGCCGCGGTACACATCGTGTCACCATCACACCGATGTGTCGCCGCCTATTCAGCCCCTGGTCGGACCTTGCCTTTCTATGGGCCGGCGTGCCGTTAGAACTAGCATCCCGGCACGTTGTTGTCACAACAGATGCCTCCAACTCGGGCTGGGGCGTGACATGCAACGGGCAGGCAGCTTCAGGGTCCTGGACAGGACCTCGACTGCTTTGGCACATCAACTGTCTGGAGTTGCTGCCAGTGCATCTAGCTTTGCGACGGTTTCGTCCGCTGTTGCTGGACAAGCACGTCGTGGACAACACTGTGGCTGTTTCGTACATCAACCGACAGGGCGGTCTACGATCACGTCGCATGTCTCAATTCGCCCGCCATCTCCTCCTCTGGAGTCAGACGTGGCTCAAGTCGCTGCGCGCTGTCCACATCCCGGGGGAGCTCAATCGTGCAGCCGACGCGCTCTCAAGACAGCTCACTTTCCCCGGGGAATGGCGACTCCATCCCCAGATGGTCCAGCTGATCTGGAGCCGATTCGGGGAAGCCCAGGTAGACCTGTTTGCTTCCCACGAGTCCTCCCACTGCCAGCTGTACTATTCCCTGTCCCAGGCCCCCCTGGGCACAGATGAACTGGCACACAGCTGGCCTCGGGCTTCACGCAAGTACGCGTTTCCCCCAGTGAGCCTGCTCGCACAGACACTGTGCAAGGTCAGGGAGGACGAGAAACAGGTCCTGTTGGTTGCGCCTTACTGGCCCACCCGGTCCTGGTTTTCGGAACTCATGCTCCTCGTGACAGCCCCTCCCTGGCGCATCCCCCTGAGAAGAGACCTCCTCTCTCAGGGGCTTGGCACCATTTGGCACCCGGGTCCAGATCTCTGGAACCTCCACGTGTGGCTTCTAGAAGGGACGAAGCAGACCTAAGTAATCTGCCCCCAGTGGTGGTAGACACTATCACTCAGGCTAGAGCCCCTTCTACGAGGCAGGCCTATGCTCTGAAGTGGAGTCTGTTCACGAATTGGTGTTCTTCTCACCGAGAAGACCCCCGGAGATGCCCGGTCAGAGTCATGCTTTCTTTCCTGCAAGAAAGGTTGGAGCGTGGGCTGTCACCCTCCACCCTGAAGGTGTATGTGGCTGCCATTGCAGCCCATCATGATGCAGTAGACAGCCGGTCCCTGGGGAGGCATGACCTGATCGTTAGGTTCCTGAGGGGTGCCAGAAGATTACATCCTCCTAGGACACCCCTGATTCCCTCCTGGGACCTATCTATTGTCCTGGCGGGACTTCAGAGGGGGGTCCCTTTGAGCTGCTGGATTCAGTCAAGCTTAAGTTCCTGTCTCTCAAGACAGCGCTCCTGATCGCGCTCACTTCTATCAAGAGGCGTTAGCATGCCCGGAGTTCCGGTCAGCACTCTGTACTGGGCAAGGTGTTCATATGGCTTGGTTCCCTACAGGTAATCCCATTTGTGTATTCTTCCACGGTAAGGTTTCCCTCTTGGCAAACCCATGTCTTCCCTTGACAGACCCGTTCTGTCAGTCTCTTCTGGCAGCCGTTCCATCCCTACTCCAAGGTAGGACCTGCCTCAGAGACCCCTTCCCTATGTAGTACTGCCCCCTAGGTCAGTCCATATCAATGTATCCACATGTCACCTCCCTGCGGGTAGGATGTGGTCTCCGTAGCGACCTTTTCCTAAGGCTCGCTTCCCCATTGTCTTGCCAGCTGAAAGAACAAATAGGGAAGATTTGAAGAAATCTTTCTCGGGAGGTTGAAATCCCTTCCATTAACTTTATGTGGGCGGAACAACAGCGTGGCCTTCTCCAGCAGCGATGTACTCACCCTATGGCCCCTTCGGTACCAAGGTCAGTGAATTTGCGCTGGGGCTTTGAGAAGTTTACGACCTTAAGCGTAGCTTTTGTGGCACACCAGGGCTTGTCGACAATTGCAGCATCACAGGGTTGTGACAATGTTCAGGTTGTGGCGTTTTCCATAGGACCCCATATGTCGTTCGACATAACTCATAGTGACCGACCAGTGTTGTGCAAGTTACTTCCAAACTGTAATACATTATAGATTACTCGTTACTGCTATTTAAATGTAATACTTTACCTTACAATATTACTGTCTCAGAATTGTAATACATTACATTACTCCTGTATTACTTTTGAGTTACTTTCATGAAAATAACTACAAGGTAGAACTTAAAATTCTAAAATGACAAAATGTAATACAGAGCATTTTACATCCAGTAGAAGGCAATTTGATGTTCCATAATGACTGTGGGCTATCCAGGCTACTAACAATATAGCATATAATTGGCAAAGTGAAGGCTCAAGACAAGAAAGGATGACAGACAAAATCACAAATGATTAAAGGGGGGGTGAAATGCTATTTCATGCATACTGAGTTTTTTACACTGTTAAAGAGTTGGATTCCCATGCTAAACATGGACAAAGTTTCAAAAATTAAGTTGTACGTTTCAAAGGAGTATTTTTGTTCCAAAAAAACCTCTTCCGGTTTGTCACAAGTTTCGGAAAGTTTTTTTCGAGTATGGCTCTGTGTGACGTTAGATGGAGCGGAATTTCCTTATATGGGTCCTAAGGCACTTCTGCCGGAAGAGCGCGCGCTCCCGTATAGCAGAGCAATTCACTGATCAGAGCGAGAGCGTCGCAAAAAGTCACAAAAGAAGTATGTTTTTGGTTGCCAGGGCAAGACAACCCTGCACAGATTACCAAAAGAGAAACAGCATTAAGGGACCAGTGGATGGAGTTTATTTTTACAGAGCATCAACGGAGTTGTGCAAGTGTTTGTGTTTGTTCCCTGCATTTCGAAGATGCTTGTTTTACAAACAAGGCCCAGTTTGACGCCGGATTTGCACATTGTTTATTTCTTAAGGATAATGCAGTCCCAACGAAAAAGGGTCACGATCGTGTGTTGGAACCACATGCGGTGAGTAAAACTGCTTCAAATATCTCTGTGTTGTTAACTTAGCTATCAGCACGTAAGCACATCAAGTAAACAACATGCGATGTTGTCATCAAACTGCACTTTCCACATGTACAGCAAAAAAAAAAAAAAAAAATACGACATAAAGTGGAACTTCATTTTCCAAAACCGCTAAGCAAATATATTCAGTTTCAGTGCATACCACATAGAGACGCCTTTGCTGATGCTGCTCTTGTTAAATTTCAGCCTCTGGATCTGTGTCACAGCTTCCAAACCCTCTCAACGCAAAAGCCTACTGGCGCTCGTGATTCTTTAGCTCCGCCCACACGTCACGCCTCTAGGTGCTCGTGTTTTTCCGGGAAAAATCGGTACAGACTATCTTTCTCTTATAAATATAATAAAAATAAAGACTTTTTGGAGTTATGAAGGATGCAGTACTACTCTATAGGTACTCAAGATTAACAGGATATTGAGTGAAAACGAGCATTCCCCCCCCCCACCTTAAAGTCTGTTAAAAGTATGGTAGAGGTAAAATTATTATCTGTCAATATCAGTGAATAGCTTGGGTCTATTAATATTAGACACAACATAAGTAAACTCTAATGCCATGACAAGATGCACATTTGTTTTACTTTATTCTCTTTGAATTCAAGAGGTTCACAACACAAAACTGTTATGCACAGAGTGCACATGATGAACATAGCTTAGGCTGTGCTTTCTCAAGTATAAAGTGCAATTGGAGGACCAACCCCTTAGCCTCAGGCAGTCGGATGCAAGAGTAGCCTATACATTCACATTATGCTGCTGTGCTGTAGTCAAGTCAAGTCACCTTAATTTATATAGTGCTTTTTACAATACAGAGTGCATCAAAGCAGCTTCACAGTGATAAAATAAAAATAATATAACAAAGTTTGTTTCTAGAAGAAAATTGCCTCATCATCCACATTAAGTAGGCGTAATACAGATCAATAATATAATCGACAGTTCTTATGGTTTTACACAAAGGTTGCATTTGACTATTACATTCTTTTTGTGCTTATCTCTGACAAATTCGAAGTAATGAGCATGCGTCCACCTCGTGAATGTACAGTCATCTTCTGCCATCTTCATTAGCCGCTTTTCCACAGGCAAGCGCGACTCGCGAGCACAGCAGGGGCAGAAATCATGCCTCGCGCCGCTCCTGTAAAACCCGCCTTCACTGGACTATGTCACGCAATAACAAAGTTACACCAACAAGAGGGAGATTAATGAAATCTCGCGGTCTCGCAAAGGTTTTTTTTTTTTGTTGTTGTTGTAACGCAAGCTTTGCTGAAAATGTACCAAGTAAAATATTACTGAATAATATGAAATATGACAGAAAAGATGCAAAAGAGTCAGGATCACCAACAGCAGAAGTATAGAGGTTAGAGTAAAAAGAATGAAAATAAACATGAATGTCTTTTGGGTCTGTCATAATGAGCCCGAAATGGGATTTCACTGCTGAGTGTATTGTCTGAGAAACAACGTTTATTGTCTCTAGTCAGATTCTGGAGCTGTTATTCCAGTTCAACTATCTTTTTATGTAAGGTTTTCCGAAGGAAAGAGGCATATGAAATTGAGTTATTCCGTATAAAGGAATAACCTAACCGCCATAATTTTGCTGAGTGTATTGTCTGAGAAACAATGTTTATTGTCTCTAGTCAGATTCTGGAGCTGTTATTCCAGTTCAACTATCTTTTTATGTAAGGTTTTCCGAAGGAAAGAGGCATATGAAATTGAGTTATTCCTTATAAATCCATTAACTGCATTCCAAAGTGTTTGCAGATCATCCACTGAGCCTTGGTTCATTTCAATAAACTCAGCAAAATTATTTCTAAATTGACTGCAAAATTCTTAATGTTGTAACAATTTAGGCTTAAATCGCAATCTAGACGCATGAGATGGCCGAGGGATCAAAGATAATCTGCACAAATTTCCATCATGATCTGAAAAAGATAAGAAACAGATATCAGCATCACAAACAGCTGAACATAACGAAGTAGAAATGAAAATATAGTCAATTCGCAAATAGGATTTATGAGTAGCAGAAAAGAAAGTGAAAGACTTAGCAGAAGGATTTAATAAACAGCAAATATACAACAATAAAGATGAGGTTACACATTGCCTAAGTTTGTCAGAACAGAAGGCTTGAGAGTGTGATAGATCCATATCTATTTAGGATATGCGACATTACAGAATTTGTGTCTGCAGCCAATACAATTTCAAAATCTGAAAATTTTAAAAGATAGGTAGACAAAAGAGTGAAAAACGTAGGGTCAGGAGTACAAGGGGCATAAACTGAAATAAATACAATGTTCCTATTCTCCACTAAACTGAAATAAATACAATATTCCTATTCTCCACTATTGTTTTTATATGTGTTATTCTACCGTCTGTATCACAACCTTTATCTAAAATAATAATTTTTAAAGTCCTCTGCACCAATATTAGGACATCCTTGGTTTTAGCATCCGAAGATGAATGAGATACCACTTCATAAAACTTATTATTACACCTGTGTACATCTTCCTCTTTCAAGTGGGATTCTTGAACTAACACTATATCAATCTTTCTTCTTCACAAAAAATCCAGAAAACCTGTAATATTAATGACCTAAATGGCCCACACAAACGTACAACTTAGAATATTAAGGTCAGTCATATGTATCGAACAGAATTACTGCATAATAATACAAAATAGAAATTTAAAAACAAAATCAGTTGAGTCTACCATCAAACCACACCCTACCCCCACCCTTCTTGTCAGTATTCAAAAAAACTAATTTCCATGAACTATGGCAGATCAGACCAAGAACAAATCTTGATCTGTGAGCACCCCTTAATATGATTCGTGGCGTCAACAAAAACCTGCTCATTACTGAAGCACCAACATTGGCCCCAAAGTCACATATTCACTAGATAGTATCTCTGTTAAAAAATAAAAATAAAAAATAAAATAAGAGAGAAGGAATACAACTAAAACATAAATATTATACCACCATAATCAGTAAGCGATACTGTATACTCAATGAAAGTATCTAGTAACTATAAGTTCAGAAATAAACATTAGAGTGAACAGTGAAAGACACAGCCACCTAACCATTTAGAGCATATTTTCTCTGGTTAGAGAGCAAATGCCCAGCTGAAATTCACTGAGAGTTAGTGGATGAATGGGATCTGAGAAAAACTACTTATTCCGGGGAGTATAGCATTTTAGGTTCACCTTGATTGAGAATGACCTTCAGCGTTGTTTCAATTTATAACAACGTTTTCAGGATTTCTCAGAGGGCAGGCTTCAAGTATAACTCGTTTGAAGTAATGGTGCTACATATAACATTATCCAGAGAAACAAATGTTAATGATAAATCCCCTGTTATGTTTGTACTGGCTACTGTATACAGGCCACCAGGCCACCATACAGACTTTATTAAAGAGTTTGGTGATTTTACATCCGAGTTAGTTCTGGCTGCAGATAAAGTTTTAATAGTTGGTCATTTTAATATCCATGTCGATAATGAAAAAGAAGCATTGGGATCAGCATTTATAGACATTCTGAACTCTATTGGTGTTAGACAACATGTTTCAGGACCTACTCATTGTCGAAATCATACTCTAGATTTAATACTGTCACATGGAATTGATGTTGATGGTGTTCAAATTATGCAGCCAAGCGATGATATCTCAGATCATTTTTTTTAGTTTTGTGCAAACTTCATATAGCTAAAACTGTAAATTCTACTTCTTGTTACAAGTATCGAAGAACCATCACTTCTACCACAAAAGACTGCTTTTTAAGTTATCTTCCTGATGTATCCAAATTCCTTAGCATATCCAAAACCTCAGAACAACTTGATGATGTAACAGAAACTATGGACTCTCTCTTTTCTAGCACTTTAAATACAGTTGCTCCTTTACACTTAAGGAAGGTTAAGGAAAACAGTTTGACACCATGGTATAATGAGCATACTCGCACCCTAAAGAGAGCAGCCCGAAAAATGGAGCGCAGCTGGAGGAAAACAAAACTAGAGGTATTTCGTATTGCTTGGCGGGAAAGTAACATATCCTACAGAAAAGCATTAAAAACTGCTAGATCTGATTACTTTTCTTCTCTTTTAGAAGAAAACAAACATAACCCCAGGTATTTATTCAATACAGTGGCTAAATTAACGAAAAATAAAGCTTCAACAAGTGTTGACATTTCCCAATACCACAGCAGTAATGACTTTATGAACTACTTTACTTCTAAAATCGATACTATTAGAGATAAAATTGCAACCATTCAGCCATCAGCTACAGTATCACATCAAACAGTGCACTATAGACCCCCTGAGGAACAGTTCCACTCATTCTCTACTATAGGAGAGGAAGAATTGTATAAACTTGTTAAATCATCTAAACCAACAACATGTATGTTAGACTCTATACCATCTAAGCTCCTAAAAGAGGTGCTTCCAGAAGTCATAGGTCCTCTTCTGACTATTATTAATTCCTCATTGTCATTAGGATATGTCCCCAAAACCTTCAAACTGGCTGTTATTAAGCCTCTCATAAAAAAACCACAACTTGACCCCAAAGAACTAGTTAATTATAGACCAATCTCGAATCTCCCTTTTCTGTCCAAGATACTAGAAAAGGTCGTATCCTCACAATTATATTCCTTCTTAGAGAAAAATGGTATATGTGAGGATTTCCAGTCAGGATTTGACGCAATTGACCACAGCATTCTTTTGCATAGACTTGAACACTTTGTTGGCATCAGTGGAAGTGCATTAGCATGGTTTAAATCGTACTTATATGACCGTCATCAGTTCGTAGCAGTGAATGAAGATGTATCATATCAATCACATGTGCAGTATGGAGTACCTCAAGGCTAAGTACTAGGGCCGCTACTCTTCACGCTTTATATGTTACCCTTGGGAGATATCATCAGGAAACATGGTGTTAGCTTTCACTGTTATGCTGATGATACTCAAACACACCAATTTGAAAAACTAATGGAATGCATAGTCGATAAAAAAATTGGATGACGAGTAATTTCTTACTGCTAAATTCAGAAAAAACAGAGGTGTTAATTATAGGACCTAAAAACTCTGCTTGTAATAACCTAGAACACTGTCTAAGACTTGATGGTTGCTCTGTCAATTCTTTGTCATCAGTTAGGAACCTAGGTGTGCTATTTGACCGCAATCTTTCCTTAGAAAACCACATTTCTAGCATTTGTAAAACTGCATTTTTCCATCTCAAAAATATATCTAAATTACGGCCTATGCTCTCAATGTCAAATGCAGAAATGTTAATCCATGCATTTATGACTTCAAGCCAGGTTAGATTATTGTAATGCTTTATTGGGTGGTTGTTCTGTACGCTTAGTAAACAGACTACAGCTAGTCCAAAATGCAGCAGCAAGAGTTCTTACTAGAACCAGGAAGTATGACCATATTAGCCCGGTCCTGTCATCGCTGCACTGGCTCCCTATCAAACATCGTATAGATTTTAAAATATTGCTTATTACTTATAAAGCCCTGAATGGTTTAGCACCTCAGTATTTGAATGAGCTCCTTTTACATTATACTCCTCTACGTCCGCTACGTTCTCAAAACTCAGGCAATTTGATAATACCTAGAATATCAAAATCAACTGCGGGCGGCAGATCCTTTTCCTATTTGGCGCCTAAACTCTAGAATAACCTACCTAACATTGTTCGGGAGGCAGACACACTCTTGCATTTTAAATCTAGATTAAAGACCCATCTCTTTAACCTGGCATCAGAGGTGTCAAGTAACGAAGTACAAATACTTCGTTACTGTACTTAAGTAGAAATTTGGGGTATCTATACTTTACTTGAGTAATTATTTTTCAGCCGACTTTTTACTTCTACTCCTTACATTTTCACGCAAGTATCTGTACTTTCTACTCCTTACATTTTAAAAATAGCTTCGTTACTGGTATTTCATTTCGCCTTGTTTTCATTCCGGCTTGTCATCACTCAAAAAAAAAAAAAAAAACCTATCCAGATAAATCGCGCCATCCGGATGGAGTGAATTTGATTGTGGTTGGATGAGAAGTATAAACAGATACCATCCCGACACCCTATTGGTTTTATGCGATCCATCGCACCTGCACATGACACAAATTACATCACCCTCCAGCAAGGGCATAGACAGTTTTTGGTTCGTTTATCATAAAATGTATTTCTTAAAAGTAGGGTTGGGTATGGAACCGGTATCCGATCGCCTCAGAGTCAGTCGGCTTAAATATCATATGAAACCGGCGTCAGACCGGTCTCCTCCCCGTCTTTCAGCGCGCTCTTCAATCCACAGACCGCGGCGGAGCAGCACGAGCTCAAACAAAGACAGAGGACATAAGGTGTGTGTTTATCAATAGATTGTTAGAATCTGTATCAGTGAAGTTATTTGTCATAAATACAGTTTACAAAAGGTCACGAAGAAGCTGTCGCTTTCTCATCTACTGTAAAGTTTTCGCTTGTCACAGCCGTTTCCTCCAGTGAAAATCTAGCCCTTAACACATATGACCGAACAAATACTTTAATTACACTTATTTAAATATACTTATACTAAATATTAATTTAATCATACGTACTTTATACATACACTAACTACTGTACAAAAGTCTTAGGCACGTTAGTGTTTTCACTTAAAAGAATGGTGTTCGGCTATTTATATATTTTGCTGTAGTGTGTCGGTAGAAAATATCAGTTTACATTTCCAAACATTCATTTTGCCGTTGTCAAACTGCTTGTGCATTCAAAATCGCACTAGATTATTATTAAAATTAATGGCAAACTGATATTTACTATGGACACACTAAAGCAAAAGATTTAAATAACTGGCTTAAAACCCTTTTTTGGGGTGAAAATACTAATGTGCCTAAGACTTTTGCACATTACTGTACTTTACAAACGACATTGTTGCTACTTTATAAAGAATGAGCATACAGTCATTCACAGAACTGATTTAAGACAGTGACAGACAGCACTCATCTTAACTAAATATCAGAGTGAGTGACAGATATACAATAGAATTATGTGTGGTTTTATATTAAATAATGACCCAGATTGTGAAATACATTTATTAGCCTTAGATTAAGGGAAGCACAACTTGGGAAGTGAGAGCATCCAAGGTGAAAGCTATGGATTTATTTAAAATATTTGAAATGTTCTTTTAAGTTCTCCATAGTTTTTTTTTTTTTTTAGGTTCTTTTTTTTTAAGTATAGGTTCAGGCACCATTTAGGCGCCTGTACTGTTTTAAAAGTATCGAAAAGGCACTGGACCCTATTTAAAAGTTATTATTTCTCACTGGCTCATTTACCAAATGGGTGCTTTATCTTCGTTCTCCACAAATAAAGCTACTGTTGGTAGTTCGGTAGTGAGACGTTTTAATAAATTATCGTTTGCGATTGACAATGTTGTGATATCTAGGCTATACCAACTTTGTAACTTAACATAGCATACGTATGTACCGAATACAGGAAGCTGTCAATCAAGAAGGTATCGGGATTATGAGTTAATTTTCCTTTTTAGTTATTGATTAATCACTTGGATTAATCATTAATTTTGACAGCACTATAATGCTTATTGTAAATAGACAACGTTACAAGAGTAATTGTTATTAAGCCTGCACCAATGTTCTTGTCCATTGCCCTCGCAGATTCCTGCAGCTAAGCTTGGATGTACATTTACATTCCATTAAAGGTTATTGATGACATGCCTCTAAAGTTTGACTTTTTGCACCATAACAATACTTATTGGCAACTAGTAATCATATCTCTAGTCCTTTAATGTATTTGCATTGTACTAAAATGCGTTCATTTTCAATGGGCATATATGTTGCTGAAACATGTAGCCTAGTGCATCCCAAATTTTTCAACATGAACATTTAATATAACATTATATTCATTATGGCCTTTAGAAATATGTTTTTTTTAGGAGGTGGGGTAGTTCACAATAGGCCCCTGTGGTGCGGCCTAAGCTTTTGTTCTTAATGGCATTTGTTCCCTTACATTACTTTTACTTTTATACTTTAAGTAGTTTTTTAAACCAGTACTTTTACACTTTTACTTGAGTAAAAAGCGTGAGTTGATACTTCAACTTCTACAAAAGTCTTTTTAAGACCTAGTATCTATACTTCTACTTGAGTAATGAAAGCCAATACTTTTGACACCACTGCCTGGCATACACATAACATACTAATATGCTTTTAATATCCAAATCCGTTAAAGGATTTTTAGGCTGCATTAATTAGGTAAACCGGAAACACTTCACATAACACCCTATGTACTTGCTACATCATTAGAAGAATGGCATCTACGCTAATATTTGT
This sequence comes from Carassius auratus, assembly GCF_003368295.1. Classification (NCBI taxonomy): domain Eukaryota; kingdom Metazoa; phylum Chordata; class Actinopteri; order Cypriniformes; family Cyprinidae; genus Carassius; species Carassius auratus. The sequence continues at coordinate 7,450,404 of NC_039263.1, read as the reverse complement.
CTGTTTCTCTCTTGTTCCGAGGTCACCGTGGCCACCAGATCCAGTCTGTATCCAGATCAGAGGGTCACTGCAGTCACCCGGATCCAGTACGTATCCAGACATGATGGTGGATCAGCACCTAGAAAGGACCTCTACTGCCCTGAAAGACAGCGGAGACCAGGACAACTAGAGCCCCAGATACAGATCCCCTGTAAAGACCTTGTCTCAGAGGACCACCAGGACAAGACCACAGGAAACAAATGATTATTTCTGCCCAATCTGACTTTGCTGCAGCCTGGAATTTAACTACTGGTTTCGTCTGGTCAGAGGAGAACTGGCCCCCCAACTGAGCCTGGTTTCTCCCAAGGTTTTTTTCTCCATTCTGTCACCGATGGAGTTTCGGTTCCTTGCCGCTGTCGCCTTTGGCTTGCTTAGTTGGGGTCACTTCATCTACAGCGATATCATTGACTTGATTGCAAATAAATGCACAGACACTATTTAAACTGAACAGAGATGACATAACTGAATTCAATGATGAACTGCCTTTTTACTGTCATTTTGCATTATTGAGACACTGTTTTCCAAATGAATGTTGTTCAGTGCTTTGAAGCAATGTATTTTGTTTAAAGCGCTAAATAAATAAAGGTGATTGATTGATTGATTGATTGATTGTTACCAGAGAAAAATCTGGAAAGAAAGACAGCGTTTTCACCGGGGCATGAAGTCTGGTGGCCCACAAAATGAGCTCCCTGTCCATGTACTGCAACAATTTAAAGATGAAAACACATGGTGTAGGAGGAGAGCCTTGTGTACACGCGATGCGCTTGTTCCACTTCATCTCTTTGCCTGCCAGAGACGGGAGCCAAGTCAGTAGCGATCTTTTCAAAAAGCCCATAGGGTTGTCCTTTTCGGACCGTTCAGGCATTCCAACCACACGCAGATTGCGATCCTGCAAGTCCACAACCTGTTGCTCAAGCACGGCTACTCGCCTGTAGTGATCTGTGACAACTTTCTTTTGTTCTTTTGTTCTCTCATCTCCCCTGTAAGAAGCTCCAGTTTGGAGCATAGTGACTGAACAACTGACATGTGAGAAGCGAACTAGTTCTGCATCATCGTCAACTCAGTCCTTAAAATGTCCTTGTAGCAGTTGTGTATTAAGGAAATTACTTTGTGATTCCACTTGCCATGACCATATTTGGGGTTTCCTGCTGCCATGCTGACTTGGAGGGTAGGTTCACATTGCTGCTTACCAGTCTGCATCAGATGTCACAGCGCGTCATGCTGGTTTATGTGCTGCACGAGTCCTTATATTTCCATTTGTGTTATACAGAATAAACGAGGATCTGCTGGCAAGAATTTTCATTGTCTGTCTTTTGGTATAAACAATGCAGAAACACTGCTACAACTGGTGCCGTGCTCATCATTTCACTCTTCGTGGCATCGGACATTACACGCGAGTGGTCAAGTTGCTGGGATGTTAGGCCAATGAGTGCACCGCTGCAACGTGACTGAAGTGGATGAAAGGCTCGCCATTTGACAATATAAACTGTGAACTGGATACCTGATTCGTGAAATCTTCTTAAGTATTTAGTGAACTGAAATATATTGATTCTTGTGTTGAATTCATACTTTAAAGGACTTTAAATACTACCTTGGGTTAATTTAGAGTGTTAATTCGCTGGAATTCTGAATTAAAGTGTTGATTTAAATTTTATAAATTGATATTTTTTTATTTACTTTTGTTATTGTAAAAGGGAAAAAAAAGTCAGTTACAAGAAGCATTGTGATTTGAATAGCTGATTCTGATATGGAGGGATATAATAGTCAGAATGGTATGGGAAGGGGGCGAGGAGTACTGAGGTTTGTGCATACACATCAGATTTGTGGGGCTGATAAAATAGGTCCACTTTTCTCAACCCCTATTTACACAAGTGTTGATGTGCAGACACCTACTGTGTCACAGTATTCTGCCATCTCGGATGATTCTGTGCAATTATCTGATTTGAATGCTGTGACGATGAATCTGATTAATGACATAGTGAACAGATAGGCTGCGGCATTGGCCAGAATATTGTCACCTGAATCTGGGGTTTTTGTCCAAAACAAACAAAGTGATTTAACTTTTAATATGAATGAATTGTCAAAAGTTAGCTTGGTTGTTAAGCATGATGTCAGTGAGCCTCTATGTTTTTTTGGAGGTGATGGGGAGGAGAACATTTCTGTTGATGAGTGGGTGGAGAGTGTAAAAGTGTACTTGAGGAAACATGAGGTGCCCAAAAAAGTTGCAGGGCAGAGCACGTGATGTGGTGAAGGTTGGACTGAGAAGTATCCCATTGATCAGCCTCAGTAAGGGTCCAAAGCCAGTTTTTGACCTGTTCAAACAACATTGAGCGTGTTCGTGCATGCCTTTGGCAGATTTTTACACCACGTTGCCTTTGCAAAATGAAAAGCCATTCGATTATTGGATTCGGCTACACAATGCTATTGACATTGCTGTGGAAAACTCTAGATGGCCCCTTTCGTGAAGTTACTGTAATGTTTATCAGGAACTGTCCTGATCCAGAGCTGTCTCTTATATTCCAAAGTAAGCCACTGCAAGAATGGGCTGCAGCTGATGTGCAGGTTAGACTGGATGAGAATCAAAGGGAGAATAAGCTTCAACAACGCAAGTCTAACGCACTTGTGAGTAGCATTGCTTGCCATGCTCAGTCAACTGACGTTTTGTGTGCCCACGGTCGTGGTTTGGAGACAGCTGCTGCTGTGGTTCCTCCATCCCAGGTGACTGAGCAGTCTACTCAAGATCAGTCATTGAGTCGAGTGATCAGTCTTTTGGAACGAGTTTTGGACAACAACAGTGTTCAGACCTCAGCATAAAGGAAGGACTGCTGTACCCGAACAAAATGCAACATGCGAATTAGTGGTGATGCAAGTCATGATACTTTTTCACACTGTCGTATAAACCGTCTCTTCTTTAACTGTCATGCCTCTGGCCACAGAGCATCAGCTTGCTCTGCAGGGACTGCCAACAAACCACAAGCTCAACAGAGTAGTCCGGACTCTGGCCAGCTGGGAAACTAGATGGTGCACAAATCCTGAAAAGGTCAGACCTATTGTTGACATCACAGAATAGGATCTTTGGAAGATGGCACTGACATTCCATCACAAATGAAAATAAGGTAGTTTCTGGGGATGGTGGTTTTCTACCAGCAGTTTATCGAAGGTTGTTCTCGCATTGGTAGACCCCTGTTTGCATTAACATCAGGCATGAGAAAACCAAGGCATAACAAGGGCCTGAAACGTGTGAAAGCAGGCAGAAAACTTACCTCTTCTGACTGGACCCAGGAATGTAGAGATGCCTTTAGTGCTCTGAAAGAGTCATTTTGGCCCATCCAGATTTTAGTAAACCCTTTTTGCTGTCTGTCGATCCTTCCAGTAATGGGCTTGGTGCGGTGCTTTCTCAGGTAGAAATGGGTGGAGAGGTCGCTTGCCCCATAGCCTTTGCTAGCAAGTCACTTAATTATTACCAATCTAAATATCCAGCACACAGGCTAGAGTTTTTTGCTCTCAAATGGGCAGTTTGTGACAAATTTAGTCACTGGCTCAAGGGTCAGCAGTTCTCAGTGTGGACGGACAACAACCCCCTAACCTACATTCTTACAAAACCTAAGTTGGATGCTTGCAAGCAAAGATGGGTCACAAAGCTTGCTCCATAAAATTTCGACATCAAATACATTCCTGGGCCTAAGACTGATGTCGCAGATGCCCTTAGCCATTAACCGTTTGTGCGACCCAGTGTGTTCCACCGACTTACCGGAGTGCCCTATGGAGCTTTATTGGAGGAGTCTCAAGTAGTGAACCCAGAGAATGTCCAGGATGTGTTCCGCTGGTCCTGCAACCCTTTCGAGAAACAAGCACAAGACGAGCCCTGTTCAGATATTGAGGTGAATCATGTTGTTTCCTATGAGAATTATTTTGTCTCTCATAAGGATGTTTCTGCCATTTTGTACAGCCATAGGCAACAGGAAAATCATGTTCGACAATATGCTTACCTGCTGCCACAGTTGATTGAGTCAATTATACCATCTCAGCCACTGGATCATCCAGTATTGTCAAGGCAGGAGCTGACAGTATTACAACATGCTGATCCTGTTCTGAGCAGACTGTTTTATTTTGTGGAGCGCAAGCGTAGCCCATCTAGGAGGGAGCGGAGTAAGGAATCAAATAGCGTACTTCCATTTCTGAGACACTGGAACAAACTATCAGTCAGAATGGATTTGTTGTATCGTGTGTCCAAGGATGTCGTCTCCAAAACAAATCTTTTCAGTTTATTGTGCCTGCTGCCCTTCAAGATAAAGTGCTTAAGAGGGTACATGATGAAGCTAGACACCAGGGTCAAAACTCTAGCTCACTAGACATCGGTTCTACTGGCAAGGATTGGAAGAAGATGTGAGACAGTATGTGCGATGCTGCAGAAAATGTGTAGTCAGTAAGTCATCAGAGCCTGAGGCAAGAGCTTCACTTGAGAGTATTGGGACATCAAGACCTCTTGAGCTAGTTTGTGTAGACTTTTGGTCTGTCGAAGACTCCTAAGTCTCTGGATGTCTTGGTTGTGACCGACCATTTTACCAAGCTAGCTCAGGCTTACCTCTGTCCTAACCAATCTGCAAAGGCAGTAGCGAAACCGATATGGGACAACTTTTTCTGCATCTATGGCTTCCCTGAGCGAGTACATTCTGACCAGGAAGCCAATTTTGAAAGCAACCTGATTTCTGAAATTTTTCAACTTGCAGGTGTTCAAAAATCCCATACGACCCCTTACCACCCAATGGGTAATGGGGGGGTCAAGAGATTTAACTGCACATTAGGCAACATGTGATAGGCAATCATTTGTGTCTTGCCACCTAAAGCGAAGCACAGATGGCCTCAAATGTTGAATTCTCTCACTTTTTGCTATAATACAATGATTCATGAAACGACCAGTTATCCTCCATTCCAGTTGATGTTCGGTAGAACTCCAAGGTTGCCTGTTGACATGATGTTTGACTCTGCTTGATGAACAGGTGGTTGACTATGACTGATATGTGCAGTCTTTCAGAGATGATCTTGCACAGGCTATGAAAATGTCCCAATGCTCTGCTTCAAAACAACAGCAGAGGCAAGCAAACCTCTACAATAAGAAGCTCAAAGGTGCTCCAGTGAATATTGGCGACAGGGTACTCCTGGCCAATAAGGGAGAGCGTGGCAAGAGGAAGACTGCTGATAGATGGGAGAGTCACATCTACATAGTGACGGGAATGAACGATGAGGTCCATACATTCTGTATCAGAAATAGTGCGACTGGTACTGACAAAGTTGTCGATAGAAATCTCATTATGCCAGTGAACTTCCTGCCTCTGCAAAAAGACATATCTGATGATGATACTTGTAAGAATTCTGTCTATGAATGGAAATGTAGAGCTTGGTTTACCTGTTGATGAGCTGGACGAGAGAACTGTGTCATGGATGTCTGAGCTCCCAGTTTCCCAAGATGCTGGCCCCTCTGAATCTGATTCTGTCCAGTTAAGTATAGTTGACCAGCCTACTTCCCTGACTGTTTCATGTGATGCAGACGACAGTAGACAGACAATTGAGACAGACTGCCGGTCTTTGACACATGAACCTGATGATGACAAGAACATTGTTCAGGCTGATGAAGGTGTAAATACTAATGCTTTAGCCGCTGACCATTTACAGCAATGTTCCAGAGCACTTTCCGGTCAGGGTGGGTCACTGACAGTCAGAACCAGATGTGGGAGGGTGTTTAAACCAGTCATTAGACTGATTCAGAATATGCATCAGAAGGTTTTGTCTGGGTTGTAGTATTATTTTTTTATTTTATTTTTTTATTTTTTTATTTGTATGGTTGTTTCTGTATATAAAACCGATTAACTACGAGGGTTAAATTGTGATTGAATTGAGATGTATTAAATATTTGTGATTTATGGTACCTTGTGAGGAGGAAGAGTATTTAAAGAGTGAATCCGGAAATGGATAAGATCTTATGAAATACTGTGCAAAAATGAACGCTAGGAGTATGTAATGTGTAACAGGCATGTTATTCTTTTGAGTGTTTAGAGGCTTTGCAACCCTCTTGCATTTCTAATTCTGAAAGACTGGAGAATTACGTGTTTCATGTGACATTCTGTATTATCATTTGCTACTATGGTACAAATTATTTTTTCTCCCTTTTATTGTTATTATTTTTTCTTTCTATTGTCCTTTCAGATTTGTAACAACAATGAGTTTTACATAGTAATTAACTCAAATGATATATAGGGAATTTGAATAATTAATCAGGAATTTGATTAATTTATATCTCAGATGACAGTTACATTAAATTTGATTGATTATGAAAAATAGCTCAATTGCCTATAACAATAAATAATCACAGGGCACTGTAACTTACTCATTAATATGTCAATATTACATTCTTCATATCAATTATTGTGATATCTCTTACTGTAAATTACTGCAAATCAAACCGTGGTATGTCCAGCAAACCACTGTAGACCTATCAATTTTCAATAAAGTTATCACACCTTATAATTCAAGGAAAAGTATTCTCTGGCCATGAAAATATTATCCTATCCTTATGATAAATTTAGTTTCTAAATTTAGAGCTTGTAGCTATAGATCAGACACATCTCAGTGACTCGTAATGTGAGTGGGGTGGAGTCCAAGCCAATCGTCAGTATATGGGTTTTTAATAATTAAACTAGTAATACATCAAACTACAAATCACACAGAGTAAATATGCGTACGACAATACAAACAGTAAGCTTTATACAATACATAACGAATCCAAATAAAAGAGAGAAAGAGAGAGAGAGAGAGAGAGAGAGAGAGAGAGAGAGAGAGAGAGAGAGTAGAATGAGATCACATAAGGAGCTCAGGTATGAAAATCATAGTCAGTAACTTTTGGAAGCCAACAACTATCAGATCATAAAAACACTTTAAAGCAGCATTTAAATCTCCATAGAGAAAGTGATACTTGCAAAAGTGTCCCATGTGAGTGGCGTGAGATCGGCATCGAGCTTGTGAGCTTTGCGCGCTGTTCCCGTTGAAACAGCCATGTGCCATGAAACGGAGGCCATGTGACGCGCGTGCACGCTGCGCTTGGCGTGAGCGTGGAGCACGTGGTCCTTTGTTCTGTCCTCGCGCGGTATTTGAAAGGTTCAACAAACATTGTTCCAGAATTCGTCTTCCTTGCGTGGAGAGGCGAATAGTTGAATAAACTTAGTAAAGAAAAGAAAAGAAAACGAACGAAACGAAAGCTTCTAAAGGAGCCATTAAAATGGCTTTTTCTCTCAGCCCCTGTGCTGAGGGGGTTTGCCTCCAGCCACAGTTGTCGTGAGTTTGGCTGTAGAGGTTTGCATCTCGTTGAGTATCCTGTATAGGATGAAGGTCACGCCAAGAGTCAGGTTGGGACCACTGACAGTGGAGATGCCCCGTGCAGTGTCGGCAGCAGTCCAGGCTAGGACCGCAGATGACTGGTTCAGAACGGGCTGTCGAGGCTGTGCTTGGAGGGCTGTGTCGACAGGAGTAATGTCAATGTGTTGGGTGGTACCTTTCAGTACTTGGTCCAGCAGGTTGGCACGGGTGGCGGTGTCATGCTGGTCGTAGGTCAGCGTAGCTGAGCGCACAGGAGTGTTGACGAGCCATCTGTTACCCACAATCTCTGCTTGCGTTTCTGTGACTTGTGTACGAGGCTTGGCTTCGGCAGGGCAGCGCGTATCGCTGACCCAGGGTTGCAGCTCGCAGATTCCTTCAGAGTTGTGTCTGAGGAAGGGTTTGCTAAGGCAGAGATAATGAATGTCTTTGGTTAAAGTACACATGTGCATGTTTGGGGCCAGGTACAGCTGTGTGTCGTGTCGTGGTAGGCCACCACATTTGGAATGTGTGTTTTGGTGTGGGTGTTGCTCTTCCACATCCTGACACTGACAATGTCTTTAGGTCTGTAGACTTGGTTTGACTCGCTGATGAGTTGGTTCAGGAGCACGTTCACTTCTCTCTGTTTGGGGTTTGCGTGCCGTAGGAAGGCGCTATCCAGAGAGTTGGCCAGGTGCATTCGTAGCAGGTCAGCTGGCATGGTGATGGTGTAAGACAACACAGTTAACACGAGGCTTAAGGGTATCATGTATGGTGGGGTTTTACTCGTGGTTAGGCTGTCATTGGAGGAGCTAACCTCCCACAGCATGTCTGTTGTTAACGCTGTAAGCAGCTGAGTCTGGGTAAAGTTCTTCTGGAAGACAGTAAACAGTGGTTTCAAGGAGTTTACAGTCTGGTTCGCTGCATTGACACTGGACATAACAATGTTAAACATTCTGGCGGCAGCAGCGGCTCTAAGCAATGCTCCCGGGAACTGTTTGGAGCGGTGGTGGTGTCCACCTAACTCCATTTGTGTAACCGTCACTTTCTCATATTGGCTGAACAGGTGTTTGACATCGGCCTCAGTGTGAGTGAGGGAGTCCTCTCTCCATCGGAACCTTGTACAGCTGTATTCGGTTACAGTGCTGGGGTAGTGTGCCCTGTCATCGGTAGTCAGGAGTCTCAGCGGTTTTCTCGGTGGCAGCTGTCCTCTCTTTGGCTGACAGCACGGCACGGCAAACCACAGCAGCATCCTGGTACAGATAATAGGGAGAGAGAGAGAGAAAGGGGAGAAAGAAACAAACAAGGCCTGTCTTTGGTTGGACAGGACAGTCTCTTTGCTTCGTGGGCGGTGACTGGGTTTAGCTCGCCCTCGCCCATGTTTTGCCACATCTTGCTGCTGGCATGACGCTTGCTTCAGTGTTTTTTCAGTGGCTCTGGTGCTGCGTGGTGCAGCACATGCTGCGTCATGGAAATATATTGGCAGTATCCCCCTTTTGCTTCGTGGCATTACACGCCCTGGCATTGTGATGTCAGACGGTGCACAACCCACAATATTGTTCTGTGCACGCAGCATGGTTTGTGTATCATGCAGTGGTCTGGGGCTTTGGTTGTCAGTGACTGTAGACTGGTTGCCAGGGTGGATGGAGGGGTCTGAGAGGTGGTAAAGCAAAGTCATTATCAAGGTTTCAGAAGCCCGCATGTCCGCTATGTTGGTCTGTGTAGACAACGGAGCCTGCGTAAGCGATTCTGAGGTAGGCAGTTTAGCTAGTAAAGTTCTTGTGCTGTGTGTAATCACTTCAACCTTGAATGTGGGTGGGTGGGTTGGGAGTGACCACAGAATGTTGTTTAGTGTGCCAGTTTTGGCAAGGGTGTCAGTGTGATCTTTAAAGTCCTCGTCTAGACTTGGTAACTTCGAGTGTCCTTTTACCTTCTTCCAGTACACGATCACATTGTGTGTTTTTGTGATGTTATCACATTGCTGGAACAGGTGTTGGTGTTTGACATGCTTGTTGTTTGCAAGTGTGAGTCCGAGTTCCACACATTCAGGTGAGGATTGGAAGAAACCCAGCGTGTGGTGTAAGGTTTGACCACCTTGCAGGTTGAGCCGAACAGCGACCCCTTTGGTGTAAGCTGGTACCACCGTACCCTGTTTGTTGACTAAGGTACAGAGGCTTGAACTTGGGCCTGTTGTTAGGGCGTTGTACTCATGGCTGGCTGCTGGGGTTCCCGTGACCTCTGTGACCTGACCGTCTGGCTCTGTGGGAGTTCCCGTGACCTCTGCGACCTGACAGTCTGGCTCTAGCAACCTGTGTGGCTGGAGAGAAAGAGGTTCTCGCACTTGAGCAAAGTCTTTTAGCTGTTTGAAGTTCAGAAAAGGGTCAAAGTGTTCTAGCAGGTCTTTGTCGATGAGCAATGTATGAGTGTTCATTGGTGGGACATACATGGGATGTATTAGACTCATCGGAACGAATGTCAGGTGAATGGAAACAACCTGTTCAAACTGGATGTCATCCTGTCTGTACACCTGTACATTCAGTTCATAAGTTTGAGGTGTAAGAGTTCGATCTTGTCTCTTAGCTTCAAATTGGAGTCTTTTGAAAAGGTGAGATGAGATCCCCGTCGGGTTTAATCCTGTGTCGATCAGGTCTTCCCTGTTGACTCCTTTTCGGCCCACCCCCTTTTTGACAGGGCTGCCCAGGAATGTTGGCATCAGGGCAGGTGGGACGATCGGTGGGTGGTGAGGACCGGTCTTGTGTAGCTCGCTGCGAAGGCAGGTAGTCAAAACAGCATTTTCTGGTACCTTGTGTTTGTGGTACCTGGCGTGAGGACCTGTGCTGTCTCGTTCAGGGTGTGCAGCGGTTGACTGTGGAGCTTGGGTGTTGCTGTCACCTTGTGCTGTGACAGTTAGCTCTGTGGTCTGTAGATGACGGGCAGTGTTCTGGGTGCTTGGCTCATCTTCCTTGTGAGTTTTCATGTGAAGAAGCACTTTCAGCACCCTCAGGATCTCTGCTGTCTCAGACGTGGCTGCACTGTGTTGCCCTCTGCTGGCTTGGAACGGTATTGACTCTCTGTAAAAATGTCTGTGACTGTGGTGTTGTAGGGCGCCATCTAGGGTTAACTCCAAGCAGTGCTCAGAGACAGAGACTTTGGGTTTTTTCACAGTCTTTTCACAAATAGTCTTTTGCTTGGTGCAAGCTTTGTGGGCTAAGTTCCGTAACTCTTGTGTAGTCCTGTTACGGGGACACGCTGGGACTCTGAGATGAAAACTCCAACTGGCATGTAGGTTTGGGAGGAACAGAGTTTTTAAGTTGAAATCCTGTTCCATACCTGGTTCGTTGCATGCTCCGAAGTAGGTGTTTCGTAGCTGACTACAGAAAGTCTGTGGGTTTTCAAATCGGCCCTGTTTGAGGTCCATAGCAATAAGGAGCCCATGGTCTGAGTTTGGATCAGAGAATTCAAGAATCAAAGTCTGTAGCAGTTGCTGGTAGTACGCTTTGACAGTCTCTGGTTGACGATCCAGAAAGCAATGCACATCATGGCTGGCCGTGATTTTTAACAGGTACAATGTGTTCACATCTGTCACGTTGGCGACAGTTTGCAAATGAAAGTCAATGGCTTGTAAAGAAGCATGAACATCATATCCTCCTGCAGGATCTGGAATGAATGTAGAGATGCTTCTGGCTAGCTTGTGAAGTTCTCTGTGAGCAGTGCAGGGTTTGGTGACATGCGTTCTCTGGAAGGGTTCTCTTCCCTCCGTTGTTGACAGATATTCTTGTAAGCTGGCTGGTGATTTCCTTAGAAGTGAGCTTACATGTCCTGTTCCAGCTCTGGGTTCTTGGCTGAAAGGGTTGGAGTGGCGGCCCGGGATAAATTTTGTGGTGTGCGTTTCTCCGATCCAGCCACTCTGTAATCTGTGAGATTGTCTCAGTTCTGTGTGAACAGTGTCAAGTTCATCTTGGAGCTTGTCTCTCTGCAGAGTAAGCTTGTTGAATTTAGCTTGGGCCGCTTGCAAGTGTGTTTTGCAGGCCCAGGTTTTATAGTCTTTTTCTTTCAGTTCAGTCTCTGCTCTTTTTAGGAGAGCGTCGCCTTGCTGGAGTTTTTTGTTGAGTTCTTTTCTGGCTTCTCTCTCCAGCTGTTCTCTTTGATCTGTGTCGAGGCGAAGATCTTGCAGGGCATTGTGAAGTCTTTCAACTCCTTTCTGTAGCTCTGGATCTGTGTCGTCCTCTTTCTTGTGCTGGTTCTGGGTCTCGAGGAGGAGCTGATCAAGATGACTCTGGGTTGGGGCCTGGTCCTTCCAGGCCTCCTCCGCGATGTTGCTCCGTTCACTGAGCCGTGCCTGGGCGACGAGAATGTGAACTAGGCTTCTGAAGATCCTGGCGAGTTCTCTGTAGTAGTCGCTTTGGTTTGGATCGCGTGCCATCAGTTCATCTAGCTCGGGGTCTAGTTGCTCTGGGGGCTGCAGGTTACTGGCATCCTTGGGCAGGAAGGGGGTCGTCACTGCTTTCAACCATGTCGAGAGGTGGCCCCCGTGGACTGCTGGACTGGATGCCTGGAACATCCTGATTCTCTGTCGGTGAGAGAAGCACAGCACACGCACACAAAAAGACCAATGCAAGTTCGTTCTACGTTTAACGAGCTATATTCATACGGGCTGTGCCGTTTATGAGAATTTTGGGGCTGACTGATGCAAACAGTCAGACAGTTAAGTAGCCAATTAACTTGGGTCAACGAAGGACCTGAAATGGAGATTTGACAGGCAGTAGCCTAGCGGGTCGTGTGATGACACCGGCTGCTGGTGGTCGCTCTACTATTTAACTTCGTTGGTGGCTCCCAGGTTACTGTCTCTATGTGAAATGAAAGAAACAAATCACAACAGAACAGAGGGTAGAAAAAGATCAAAGTGAAACACAACACTTGAAATGAGATGAAAACAATAGAAACACAATGTGTTAGTGGGAATAAGGAGGCCTAAGCCTACTGCTAGGTTTTAAGATAGGGCCAACAGGTGAGTGGGCTATCTGGGTAGGAAACCTAGAAATATGGTGTGGCTTAAAGAAGCAAAAGGGTCAGAACACTTAAAATACATCCGGGGGAATATCTAATATTCTGTGGCTTATAATAAGTGGATAGGTTTTATCACTTTTGGTTCACCTGGTTGAATTGAAGTCATTCAGGTGGGAACCAGTGGCTTGGTCAACCTCCCCGGTGCTCCCCAAACACTGAACCGCAGTGTCCCGGTCCTCCGTTACTCTGGCGTGTCTCGGACAGCACGGCTTGTGACTTTTAGCACAACCTTTGGAGTGCCAAAATTGCTGATGTCTCTTGAGACAAGAGGGACCGAGTTTCACTCGCAGCCAGTATCGGTGACACCGGTCGGGCAGCCTTGCTCACTGGAAACCTGAGATGACTGTCCAATCACCGAGGGAGTTCTAATCATGATAAAACAAAACAAAGGAATTATGATAATAATGGTAATTATCAAAATAACCTAAGTCAAAAGAGAGATGAAAAATAATAAACATCAAAAAAAAAAAAAAAAAGGGAATGAAACAAGGGAGAAGGAGTAGCTGGTTTTCACCACAAGGGGGGGGGGAAGTACTGCTTCTCTGTCTTTAACCTGCTGAGCAGAAAACTTAATTCAAATTAAAAATTCAAAACTGGTTTAAATCAAAATTTAAAATAAGCATGTATGAATTAAAAGGAAAATGTGAATTATATCCTATAATAACCATTGATAGCTTGTAAGTTATCATTAATGATCATGAAATTAATCAAACAGTGTGAGATTAATCAAAGAGGGTAAAAGTGGACATGCAATTCAAACAGAATGGAAAAGACAGAGGTCTGTTAGTCGATTTAACAGGAGACTGCCACTAGATGGCTTACCTTCTAAGTGGGTCAAACCGTAGTTGACCTGACACATCTAGATTTCCACTATTAACAATTACATTTTAATTCAAATCATGTTTGAACCAAACTCAAAGTAAATGTAAACAGTCAAAGGCAGGGAACATTCTTTTGTTTCCCTGTAATAATATTTGCACGAGCAAAGCTGTAAATGCAAATATTTATCGAGAATTTAGACATCTAATTTAAATACATCAAGGGGAAAGATTAGCAATTAGAGCGCATTATCTGAAACAGCCACGGGATGGCAACTTTGCACTCATGCAAGCTGGAATCAGAAAGCAGGGCGTACCCTGAAATTTCTAACCCACGCCTTTCCTCTGGTGTTTAGATAGAGGAATTACAATTTCAATATGACTTAGAAATTATCTGATCGTTTGTCAGGCTGATTTTCTGCATCAAAAATCACAAGTAACAAACCAAAGGTTTTAATCTCTGAGGTGCTATATTAACATAGGTTGAAGAAGGATCCGTTCACTTCCAAAACACAACTGTAATAAAAACAGGAATTTTCCAACTGTTGACTCCAATAAACATTTATCAAAATAGCACTTATGATTTAAATGTTTTAGGTTTAAAAATCGGGTAGCTAAGCCAATTTTACACCAGGAGTTTTTATCGTTTTATTTTTTAATATTATTGTGGTTTACCACGAATTCAATAAGCAAGGCCTTTTTAACTGAATCAGAGGAACATCGCTCAGGTTCAGATTTACATGTTGCAACTATTAAAAGATTTCTTTATCTTTTAATTATTCATATTAAAATGTTTTCACTGTAAAAAGATTTTGGTCTTTCTTAACAGGATACTTTGAACATTATACTGCAGTTTACTTTCATCAAAAATAACAGTGACTGTACTGTTAAGTTTCTACAAATACCTAGCGCGCTGACTGACCAGCTTTTTGCCTCAGTCAGTAGTGAGTTCGCGTCTTGCGACTTATCTCACAAGTAACATTACATAATTTCATACCGCACGTGCAGAAATTATTAAAAACCATATACATAGATTGATTGCTCACAAAACGAAGTTTGAAATGCCCGCGTTTCCTCCACCATAATGTAACAACAATGAGTTTTACATAGTAATTAACTCAAATGATATATAGGGAATTTGAATAATTAATCAGGAATTTGATTAATTTATATCTCAGATGACAGTTACATTAAATTTGATTGATTATGAAAAATAGCTCAATTGCCTATAACAATAAATAATCACAGGGCACTGTAACTTACTCATTAATATGTCAATATTACATTCTTCATATCAATTATTGTGATATCTCTTACTGTAAATTACTGCAAATCAAACCGTGGTATGTCCAGCAAACCACTGTAGACCTATCAATTTTCAATAAAGTTATCACACCTTATAATTCAAGGAAAAGTATTCTCTGGCCATGAAAATATTATCCTATCCTTATGATAAATTTAGTTTCTAAATTTAGAGCTTGTAGCTATAGATCAGACACATCTCAGTGACTCGTAATGTGAGTGGGGTGGAGTCCAAGCCAATCGTCAGTATATGGGTTTTTAATAATTAAACTAGTAATACATCAAACTACAAATCACACAGAGTAAATATGCGTACGACAATACAAACAGTAAGCTTTATACAATACATAACGAATCCAAATAAAAGAGAGAAAGAGAGAGAGAGAGAGAGAGAGAGAGAGAGAGAGAGAGTAGAATGAGATCACATAAGGAGCTCAGGTATGAAAATCATAGTCAGTAACTTTTGGAAGCCAACAACTATCAGATCATAAAAACACTTTAAAGCAGCATTTAAATCTCCATAGAGAAAGTGATACTTGCAAAAGTGTCCCATGTGAGTGGCGTGAGATCGGCGTCGAGCTTGTGAGCTTTGCGCGCTGTTCCCGTTGAAACAGCCATGTGCCATGAAACGGAGGCCATGTGACGCGCGTGCACGCTGCGCTTGGCGTGAGCGTGGAGCACGTGGTCCTTTGTTCTGTCCTCGCGCGGTATTTGAAAGGTTCAACAAACATTGTTCCAGAATTCGTCTTCCTTGCGTGGAGAGGCGAATAGTTGAATAAACTTAGTAAAGAAAAGAAAAGAAAACGAACGAAACGAAAGCTTCTAAAGGAGCCATTAAAATGGCTTTTTCTCTCAGCCCCTGTGCTGAGGGGGTTTGCGCTATGAGCGCGGCGCGAGGCCGCGCGGAGGGTCGCACAGGAGAGCAGCGTGTCCGAGAACCAAGAAGAGGAAGAAGAGCAAGAAGAGGGAGTGGACCTTGTTTGGTCAATTCTTATAGCTTGAAATAGTTCACGCCCTTTTTCGAGGGAGCATCCAATGAATGTCCGCGATCTGAAGTGGGGGGAAAAGTTCCTTTGTCTCTGTGGAGGCCTGCAAAGATGGGGGTTGCAGAAACGTGGCTCTCTTTGAGGAGGTTAAAGTGAGGAGAGACATTTCCTAAAGTATGAGCTTGCAACTTATACTCTTCACATAACAAGGATTAACCATTTTATGCAATCCATAAACATAATTAAAATACACATTAATAATAAAATGAAAGTAAGGAACTTATACGAAAGGTTTCCTTTGTCTCCAGTGTGTTGAAGGAATTTGGGTTGGGGGTTTTCGTTTCTTCTTTGAAGCTCGCATGGGCATCGTAAATAATTTAAGTCCAGCCAGGCTGGCGCCAGGCCAGGCACTTGGTTCAAAAAGAGTTTCATTTGGAAAATCTGAATTAAACACATGAATCGATGATCTGCATATCTGTTACAGATTTGATACATGTACCTGTTTTTGTTCTTGGGTGACTTTGCAGCATTTTGTTTTTATGTTGTGCTCTTTTATTTTGTCATGTGCAAGTGGAAGTCAGCAGAGGGGAATGTAGCAAATTTAATTGTGTATTTAGGAAATTACTTCGTGATTCCACTTGCCATGAACATATTTGGGGTTTCCTGCAACTATGCTGACTTGGCGCACTTTGCTGCTTACCAGTCTGCCTCAGATGTCACAGCGCATTGTGCATTGCTGCCGCACGTTGGTTTATCTGCTGCACGAGTCCCCATATTTCCATTGGTGTTATACAGAATAAACAAGGTTTTGCTGGCAAGAACTTTCGTAGTCTTTTGGTATAAACACAACGCAGAAAACACCGCTACATCCTCAAAGTGCGCAAAAGTGTTCGCAGCCTTATCCACCCCGTGGTCGGTGGCTTGGATTTCTTCTTAATCGGAGAAGCCGACGGAGACATCTCCTGCTGTTTCCAATTGCAAGCCATCAGGAATAGTATAAATAATGAAGTAAGCTTAAAATAAAACAAAAAAATCAGAAAAAAGGGGCCAAACGTACAGAGCTCTATTCAAGTGCGACTAGGTTAGTGAGCATGTCACGTGACTCTCCACATTGTTGTAAATTGAAGCAACACCTCCCCCTTTACCTTTTGGACACAGCTCATGTTTATAACAGTGCTCTTAGGGGGTAGATTCATTTAAAATAATGTAATCATCAGGTTTTAGTCAGGTTTCTGTCAAAGCACATCTAGATTATGATCAGTGATATTATTTACAAAAAAGTGCTTTCATAGAAAGGGACCTGATGTTCAATAAGCCAAGCTTTATCATTTGTTTATCCGTATTGCATCGGCTTTTTCTTTGTTGAAGATTAATTAATTTGTTACTCTTAAATTGGTTTGGACAATTTTTGTATTTTCTTGTTCAGGGAACAGACACAGTCTCTATAGTGTGATATCTAGGTGAATGAGTCTCTATGTGCTGAGAATTAACTGATTTCTGTGACGTAAGGTGTAGTGATGGGAAGTTCGATTCTTTTCCGTTAACCGGTTCTTTCGGATGGTTTAATTCAATAAACTGGTTGAAAAAAACGGTTCAGCGGTTCTTTTACGCTCGACGTAATGGCGTCATTGGCGATGACGTAATGGCGTCACGTCTATCAAACATTCAAATATATAAAGTCAGTAATCATAACTTTAGTCAGTTAAAAACCTCATAATCATGAAAAGTTTACATTTGAGTTTTGCAACAACACCCAAATACAGTAACAGCAATAATGTGCATATGAGGATTTAAGTCTTGAAGATATAAAGTAAATAAATTAGGTGTCATCAGTGCAGAAACCATGATCCACTTACTAAACATAATCCATTGCGATGTATTTGTTATTAAATGAACTTCGTTTCGCCAAATTGCCCTTCATCCAAGCCGTCGGATTACCCGCACTCATAACATTAGCACAGAATCAGAATCAATCACCAAAAGAATCACTTCGGTTCAGACACGCTGTGAGTCAGTTGGCTTCACGCTGAATCACACATGCGCAGTATAATCAGCTCCTCGGTTTTAGAATCGGACGTGTCCGAAAGAAATGGTTTTCGGTTCAGTGTCCTGATGATCCAAAAACCGATGCATCCGGTTCTTGACTCGAGAACGAGAATCGCTCTAACCGGCACGTGCTGCAGTTCAGTATCATCAGCTCCTCTACTCGTATTCATGTTCTGTTTACTACAAACTCAATTTGTGAATGTGTCATCATTAACTATAAATACAGTACAGATATTTAAATCATCCCTTATTCCTATTAAACATCCTTAGAGTCTTAATTATTGTCCAACTTCCCTGAAAACCCATTTGGCCTATACATTATATACAATATACAGATTGGAAACATTCATCTAAAAAAAAAAAAATCTAAATAAAATATAGTTATTTTATCATTCTTTCCGATGTTTAACAAAATACTTTTAAAAAAACTACACGCATGCGCAGTATCATCAGTTCATTGGTTCTCAAATCGGATGCGTCTGAAAGAAACCAGTGTACTGGTGATCCAAAAACCGAAGCAACCGGTTCTTGACTCGAGAACGAGAACTGCTCCAGCAGTGGGCGTGTTCATTCATTATCTGGCTCGGCTTGGTGTTCATCTTCAGTTCGGTCTTCACAGCAGTTCAGTCAGTGTACTGTTTGAGTAAATAAATTACTCCGGGATATTGGTTTATTCTGACTCAGAGGGAGTGTCAGTCACGTTAAAAAAGTTAACAGCTTAAGAATTTGTGGATTAATGCTTATTGGAGACGTGAACCATTTCAAAAGATTCAGTTCGATTTGGTGAACTGGTTCAACCGGTTCACTAAGAAGAACCGGTTAAATTGAACGATTCGTTCATGAATTGGCCATCACTAGTAAGGTGGCTAGCAGAAGGTTGCTTTAGCCAGTCTGTCTGCTTCCTTACCTGGGCCCCAATTAGTCAAGTACAAACTTTAAGACTATGTGCCATATTTCTAGAGAGAAGAGTGGCACCACCCCAGGAGGGATGAAGACCATCCCTTTTCAACAGGTCAGGTCTGCCCTAAAAGCTTGTCCAATTGTCTATGAAACCTGTGTTATTCTGTGCGCACCACTTAAACAACCAGCCATTGAGTGATCTGCTATGCATCTCATCACCACGGTAAGCAGGGAGGGGACCAGAGCATATTAGAGTGTCTGACATCATGCTTGCAAGTTCACACACCTCTTTAATGTTATTTTTAGTGGTCTCCGACTGGCGAAGTCGAACATCATTAGCGTCAGCGTGAATAACAATCTTACTGTATTTATGTTTAGCATTAGCCAGCACTTTTAAATTTGCCAAGATGTCAGGCACTCTGGCTCCCGGTAAACATTGGACTATAAGGTGGCTGGTGTCTCTATTTTCAGGTTCCGTACAATAGAATCACCAATAACTAGAGCACTTTTCTCAGTGGGTGCATCACTGAGTCGGGAGAACCTGTTTAATGTTTTTATTGGAACAGAAGAGCGTTGTTTTGACCTAGGGTTTTGACCCGTGACTATATCTCACTGTCACCCAGTTGCCCTGAGCTAGACGCAGCCAAAGCCATATATAGAGCCCTCACATTCTTACTGTCCTCAATTAAAGATCGGATGCATGTCTCTAATTCTGAAATCTTCTCTGTCAGCCTAACTATTTCCCTGCATTTATCACATGTGAATCCCTCGTTGCCGACAGAGAGAGATAAACAGTGCAAATAACAATAGCAGGAGAAGCCATTACTCACTGTGATTGATGAAAGATTCTTACTACATTTGTTTGATTAACTTTTGAAAAACCGGAGTGAGAGAGTAGCGAGGGAGAGGAGAGGAGAAAAAGAAAAGAAAACCGCGATAGTCACGAATGGAAATGCTAATGACAGGCTAATGAATGCTAACGTGAT
This sequence comes from Carassius auratus, assembly GCF_003368295.1. Taxonomy (NCBI): domain Eukaryota; kingdom Metazoa; phylum Chordata; class Actinopteri; order Cypriniformes; family Cyprinidae; genus Carassius; species Carassius auratus. The sequence goes on along the minus strand of NC_039263.1, from coordinate 7,430,913 downwards.
GCAGGTGCACTGCTCTCGTGGATTTTGAATAAACGAGAACGATCTAATTAATCATATTAGATTGATTGATAGATAATATCAGAAATATGGTAGGAATTAAATTATATTCTATCACTTTAAACAACAGAGAGTGATTAGTAATATAGAGATTCTACAGAAAACAATGCAACACAGGGCTACAATCACAAACCAGCAGCAAGGCAAGCATGAAGTAGGAATAACACTGTCCAAATTAGTTTGTCCTAGGAGGCAGACAGTGCCTGTCGGGATATGTAAGATATGTTTATGTAAGATCGAATCACGAGTTCTGTGCTCCCTACACTATTAATGATGTCATAAAACTGCTGAGTGCTTTCCTCGGCCAATGAGACGAGACCTTAGCCCTGACAACTGTGTCTTAAACAGATGGTGCTACGAATATCAAGCTGTCAGTGTACAGTATTTTCAACCTAGCATAATTCTCTTAATAGAATAATTAATGATCATTTGAGTGGTTCATAAAACCAGGTTCACTTCTAACCATAAATCACATGAGTTTCTTCCTTCAAGATGGAAATTGTAATGCATATTTCATTATTATCATCTTACATCCATAGGTGGTCATGTGTTTTATTAATAATAGCTTTAAAAATGCTCTAATGCTTGGAAATCAGCACCAAGCTTAGAAATCAGTTTTAAGAAGGAAGTGTAAAATTCTTTACAGCACCAGCCCTACAAAAATAATGTTTTCAGACAGGTTTCCCAAATACTCCCAACTGATAAGCGGGTAAGACCAAAACAAAAACAAAACAAAGGGATAGTTCATTCAAAATTTGTCATCATTTACTCACCCTCATGTTAAATGTTGTTAAATGTTGAAGGTTCTGTGGGCCTCTTCTATGAGCTCTGATCTTTAGTTCTTATTTTGTACTGGATTCAAGTCTTGTTTGTTTGGGCCATTCGAGCAGCTTTATTTTATTTTTCTGAAACCAATTGGGAGTTTCCTTTGCTCTGTTTGGGATCATTGTCCAGCCTTGTTTCATCTTCATCATGCTGGTACTGTAAATGTTGGGACTGAACCAGCTAATATAAGAGGCAGGATTGCTTTCTAGTTACTGATATATTTCAGCTGGTGTCTTGGCTCTCTTTCACTTTTTGCACCTCACTTTCTTCATGTGTTCATTACTTTTTTTCCTGTGTCATTCCATTTTATTACAAATAACTTAATTTTGGAACTTATTTGTTTTGTTTGTATGGATTTCTTGGGTTGTTACCAATATCTGTTGAAATTATATTAAATATATTTACTGAGAAATGATTTGTTCAAACGTATTTTTAACGCATACGTACACACACACACACAGATAAAAACTTGTGATGATATCTAATTTCTAAGAGTTTTTGATTGTTTGTTTGCTTTTATGTATTGCAAAACATTGACATTTTAATAGGCATCCATGTGCATACATATTTTACCCAAACTTTCATGTTAATTAAGCACCATTGTATACACAAATAAGGTCTATAATAGCTTGAGAGAGTTATCTGTTAACATTCCCTTTCATCACAATGCAGCTGAATAATGTACAGGGCCATGAAAAGTTTTTCACCCCCTTCCTGTCTTTTACACTTAGAAAGATTCAGATCATCAAACTATTTTGAATATTACACAAAGATAATGCAAGTGAATGCAAAATGTTTATTACTTGAAGCTTTTTTTAACAATTTGTTTACACATTTTTAAAAACACTGTTTAATAAAATATTATATATATATATATATATATATATATATATATATATATATATATATATATATATATATATATATATATATATGTGTGTGTATGTGTGTGTGTGTGTGTGTGTGTGTGTATAATAAAAAATGAATAAGAAATAATATAATTCTGCAAAGTTCCCCACTAAATAAAATACTCTGTCTCACTCCAATATCACATAATAAAATATAATGAAAAATATAAATAAATAACTATGATTACAGTGCAGCATTTTCAACGCCAGCTTGTAGGCCTGCTAATATTTAATATATATATATAAAGTGTAAAGTGCAGCAACAACAGTTTCAGTTTTTAGACCTGCTTAGATTTCGTTATTGGGTTTGCCTGATCGGAATTAAGAGCAAAGGTCTGTTTAAATGCAGACGGAGGCTGTGTTTGAATTACGGTCATTTTTTTCCTAGTTGTAGTGATGTTCACACTTGCGTGATGCCTTTTGAAAACTTTAGAATCAGCTGCATTTCCGCCACTTAATATGTTTGTGTGGAAACACGAAAATGTAACTATGTGTCACGGTTGGTAACCGTGATCTCGGGTTGTTTACACTTTGTGGTGAATTCTGTGTGTTCCGCGTCTGCACTGATTAGTTGTGGGCGTCTCCGTTAATTGTATCAGAAACAGCTGCCACTCATTACTCATCCACTATATAATGGCTTGTCTCACGTCCTGTGTTTGTGAGATCGTTGTTCTATGTCGTTGTGTTTACCCCCCCGTCTGGCTTCAGTGTTGTTTTGCGTTTGGATGTCTGTGTTTTCCCAGAACCTCATCCACTCTTCGCACGTTCACTCAGCCACGGACACCTTCGGCTCTATTCCCCGCAGTTCCTGTGCCACTCTCTCCTGCTGCCTCACGCCGTCAACACCCGGATTCCTCACCTTCTCTACCCCACCGTCTGGACTTCTCACCGCTACACCATCCCTTCGGAGTATCGCTGTCTCATCGTCATTGTCTGTTTATATACCATCACCATATCTTCTCATTAAAACCTTTAACTCGCCATTGTTTCCAGACTGTCCTTTCACCAGCCGTCACACTGTTACGCACACAAAATATTGCATTATTGCATCACCGTACCGAAAGTCCTGTACCGAAACGGTCTGATACGAATACACCTACCGTTACACCCCTAATATATATATATATATATATATATATATATATATATATATATATATATATATATATCCCTACGTGAAAAAGATTAATTGCCAAGATCTAAAGAAATTCAAAAACAGATGAGAAACAAAATAGTTGACGTTTATCAGTCTGGGAAGGGTTATAAAGCCACTTCTAAGGCTTTGGGACTCCAGCAAACCACTATCAAAGTTATTATCCACAAATGGAGAAAACTTGGAACAGTGGTGAACCATCCCAGGAGTGGCTGGACAACCAAAACTACTCCAAGAGTGCAACGACAACTCATCCAGTAGGTAATAAAAGAACCTGGAACAACATATAAAGAACTGCAGGCCTCACTTGCTTCAATCAAGGTCAATGTTCATGATGCAACAATAAGAAAGAGACTGGGCAAAAACCGCATCCATGGGAAAGTTCCAAGGCAAAGCAATTGCTGACCAAAAATAACACAAAGGCTCATCTCACATTAACCATAAAATATCTAGATTTTTGGGCGAATATTCTTTTTAGACTGATGCAAGAAAAGTTTAACTTTTTGGAAGGTGTGTGTCTGGTTACATCTGTGGTAAAATCAACACAGCATTTTACAAAAAGAACATCATACCAAAAGTCAAACATTGTGGTGGAAGTGTGATGGTATGGGGCTGCTTTGCAGCTTCAGGACCTGAATGACTTGCCATAATTGATGGAACCATGCATTCTGCACTCTATCAGAAAATCCTAAAGGAGAATTTTTGGCCATCAGTTTGTGACCTCAAGCTCAAGCACACTTGGGTTATGCAGAGGAAAAATGATCCCACCAGCAAGTCTACCTCTGAATGATTCACTCTGAAAGTCCAGACTTAAATCAAAATGAGATGCTGTGGCATGACCTTAAACAGTCCATTCATACTCAAAACCCTCCAATGTGGTTAAATTAAAACAACTCTGAAAAGAAGAGTAGGCCAAAATTCCTCCAGAGTGATGTGAGAGTCATTGCCAGTTATCGCAAACACTTTATTGCAGTTGCTGCAAAGGATGGTACAAACAGTTATTAGATTTAAGGGCAATACCTTTTTTACGTAGTGACAGGCAGGTTTGGACAGCTTTTTTCCCTTATGAACAAAATATATATTTCAAAACTGAATTTTGTATTTACTCGCTTTACTTTGTCTAATACAAACCCGATTGTGAAAAAGTTGGGACACTGTACAAATTGTGAGTAAAAAAAGGAATGGAATAATTTACAAATCTCATAAACTTATATTTTATTCACAATAGAATATAGTTAGCATATCAAATGTTGAAAGTGAGACATTTCATTTTGAAATGGCATGCCAAATATTGGCTAATTTTGGATTTCATGAGAGCTACACATTCCAAAAATTTGGGACAGGTAGCACAAAAAAAAAAGTCCGGAAAAGTGAAATGTACAAAAAAGGAACAGCTGGAGGACCAATTTGCAACTTATTAGGTCAATTGGCAACATGATTGGGTATAAAAAGAGCCTCTCAGAGTGGCAGTGTTTCTCAGAAGTCAAGATGGGCAGAGCATCACCAATTTCCCCAATGCTGCGGTGAAAAATAGTGAAGCAATATCAGAAAGGAATTTCTCAGAGAAAAATTGCAAAGAGTTTGAAGTTATCATCATCTACAGTGCATGATATCACCCAAAGATTAAGATAATCTGGAACAATCTCTGTGAGTAAGGGTAAAGGCCGGAAAACCATACTGGATGCCCATGATCTTCGGGCCATTAGATGGCACTGCATCACATACAGGAATAATACTGTAATGGCAATAACAACATGGGCTCGGGAATACTTCCTGAAAACATTGTCGGTGAACACAATCCACCGTGCCATTCACTGTTGCCGGCTAAAACTCTATAGGTAAAAAAAAAAGCCATATCTAAACATGATCCAGAAGCGTGGGGGTTTTCTCTGGGCCAAGGTTTATTTAAAATGGACTGTGGCAAAGTGGAAAACGTTCTGTGGTTCTGGGATGCCATGTCATTCGAACTAAAGAGGACTAGGACAACCCAAGTTGTTGTCAGCACTCAGTTCAGAAACCTGCATCTCTGATGGTATGGGGTTGCATGAGTGAATGTGGCATGGGCAGCTTACACGTCTGGAATGGCACCATCAATGCTGAAAGGTATATCCTATATTCTAGAACAACATATGCTCCCATCCAGATGTCGTCTCTTTCAGGGAAGACCTTGCATCTTCCAACATGACAATGCCAGACCACACACTGCATCAATTACATCATGGCTGCGTAGAAGAAGGATCCGGGTACTGAAATGGCCAGGCGGCAGTCCAGATCTTTTAACCATAGAAAACATTTGGTGCATCATAAAGAGGAAGATGCGACAAAGAAGACCTAAGAAAGTTGAGCAACTAGAAGCCTGTATTAGACAAGAATTGGACAACATTCCTATTCCTAAACTTGAGCAACTTGTCTCCTCCGACCCAAAACGTTTGCAGACTGGTATAAAATTAACAAGGGATGCCACACAGTGGTAAACATGGCTTTGTCCCAACTTTTTTGAGATGTGTTGATGTTATGAAATTTGAAATCAAAAAACATTTTAAACATTTGATAAGTGATCTATGTTGTATTCTGAATAAAATATTGAAATTTGAAACTTCCACATCATGCACAATTTGTACAGTCCCAACTTTTTTTGGAATCGGGTTTGTATTAAAATTAGTTTGATCTGAATCATTCAAGTGTGACAAATATGCAAAATAAATTAAAAACAAAACAAAAACAGGAAGGGGGCAAAAACATTTTCACACCACTCTAATTATGCCTTCTGTCTGCAAAATTATTTGTATCATGATAATAAGACAGAACATGGCATTTAACTGGCCTTTTTATGCTGCATTAACCAGTAAGTCAAAAAGAAAAAAAAAAATACTTGCATGAATCAAGTCATGTTAGTATTTCTTTGTGCAGAGTAAACTAAATGTGGTAATTGTAAATTGGGTGTGTTTCTGGGTCGCCGAATCTCCTGCAGGCAAACATAAAATCAATGTGATTGTATAACTATTGCTGCAGTAACAAGGAGCCGAGTTTCCAAACAAATGACCTTAACTCTTTATATATATATATATATATATATATATATATATATATATATATATATATATATATATATATATATATATATATATTTATATATATATATAAGCAACTACACACTGTGCTTTACAGAGACATTGTATTAAATATTAAGGCCCTCAAGCGCTACGCTTCCAGCCATGTCTCTGTGTTGTGTTCAACAACTCAATATGTCAAACAAAAGCATGACAAAAAGGTCCTTTTTTATGGTGGCCATCTGCAGTGCTGGTGTTAACAATAATTTTTCCTGGTTCGGGTTGTAAGCAAGATAAGCTCAGTCTGAATTATATCAGCAAGTGCACAAAGACACCTTTTGCGCACAATCAAGCATCTCTGATGGTACAAGCAGAGTTAAAACTGCTTTCAAGCCTACCAGTAAAAAAACAACAACAAATGCCTCTATACAGATTCAGAACAAACGCTTAAACATATTTTATGGATCCACTGTGAATTGCAAGGTCATGCAGACAAGCATGCTGCAACTTTTAAAAGGAAGATTTGCTGCTTATATACAATTGGTTTTTCATAGATCAGTCCAAGAAGGAAAAAATAAATACTGTGTTATATTTGTGGACCCCAGGTCCTGTGAGTTCACATAAAAGTTGTAATCTGAAATATGGTCAGAATGAAACATCAGTCACACCAATACATAGATCAAATTTACATTGAGCAACAAGGTTTATAGGCATTCATTCATGTAAATGACATAATATGCTATACCTTAACAAATACTTTTTGCCAAACAATTTTTGGGGTCAATCTTAGTGAAAGAACATAATAATAATAATAATGATGATAATAATAACAACAACAACAATCATCATCATCGTCATAATAATAATAATAATATGCATTATTATTATTATTATTATTATTATTATTATTATTATTATTATTATTATTATTATTATTATTTAATTGCATAGAATTTTAATTCATTGAATCTTACACAATATTTTTTAACTAGAAAGATTTGATTAGTGTTGTTATTATTTTATTATTATCCAGTTGATACTATTACTACATTACTAACATAATAATTATGATCTATTATATATTTAATTGCCCTCAAATGTTATTAATCTCATAATTCTGAGAATAGGGTTACAGATTCGAGATTCAGTGTACTGAATTCAGGTCTGCAAGCCATACTCCACCCTTTATCATTTGTTGCTCAAATTCAAAACTAGATTGTCAGGATGGGGTATGCACATGTAACCCCTCTCACCCGGGTCCTCTCTGACGCTCCTCGCACTCGCTCCGAGCGGGGCTCGAACCCGGGTCTTCCGGCATGGGAGGCGGACGCACTAACAAGGAGGCTAAATGGCTACAGCCACTAGCGTCTGTCGCTAGTGCGTCTCTTGAGATCGGGGAGTGAGGTTTACCTGCACAGCACTACTCGCTGGCCTCCGTTACACTCACCCCCCTAAACCTCACTCCCGTACGGGTCACGGCACCAATGTAACCCCTCTCACCCGGGTCCTCTCTGACGCTCCTCGCACTCGCTCCGAGCGGGGCTCGAACCCGGGTCTTCCGGCATGGGAGGCGGACGCACTAACAAGGAGGCTAAATGGCTACAGCCACTAGCGTCTGTCGCTAGTGCGTCTCTTGAGATCGGGGAGTGAGGTTTACCTGCACAGCACTACTCGCTGGCCTCCGTTACACACAGCTCAGTTTAATATTAATTTGCCTATTTTGGGGAGACAGGACAGGTAGCACAATATATTCAATTTCTGAGGTCTAGAACCGTGCAACCTAAGCAACTGAATATAGATCCATGGTCCTCATCTCATATTCCAAGCCACTTGCCTTGTCTTCCCAACCAGAGAAATTCATTAATCAGAAAGTGTTTTGCACAGCCAACAGTCTCACATGCAACAACACAGCTGACTCACCTTCCTTCACCCTAACCTCAAACTGTGAGCCATGAACCTCATTGCTGGGAACAGTAAGTAAATTCTGGGATTGTTTAGGCAACAATTTAATATTCAAGAGACTTCACAGACTCAACTTTTTCTAATAAACAATTGGCCCCAATTGACCTTGGCCCCAAACTTTCTTTCTTTCTTTCTTTCTTTCTTTCTTTCTTTCTTTCTTTCTTTCTTTCTTTCTTTCTGTCCAATAACGTCTACAATTTTTATAACAAGATGCACTTTTAGAACAATGGTTATTTAATTATTTATTTAACCTGTTGACAATTTTGTTTTTCATTTGCTTTTGTTTTAAGCATAAATGTTATTATATTTCTGTTATGCAATTGAAATGCACTGTGATTGCATAGAAAAACACTGAACAAGGGGAGTTATACAGGTTTGGAAATGTATATAATAATTATACATGTGTGTGTGCATTTATCCAGTTGCTGCTGATCACCTTGTGAGTATAAGAGGCAGCAGGTGTACTGTATTCATTCATGTTTTCACTGAGGAGCCGATCCCGTGATCCGGAAGCTCAGTGAGTGGTGGTACAGGAACTGTGGCAACGGGATGTGACGTGATGCGACACAGCTGGTGGAGTGAGCACACAGTCTGAGTGGGCAGGGCACACCTTGTGCTTTGTAGGCCAAGGTAATCCAGTGGGCCATCCTTTGCTTGGAGACAGCTTTCACATTTTGCTGTCCACCAACAGTTCTATGCATTTACTGTCGCAGTGAGCATACCAGAAAGAGCAAAGCTAGGGCTGTGTCTGCCTCCTAAAGGGGCAGCACTTGCATGTAGTCCACCTGGTCCCTGAATGGAGTGGTAGGAAACTTGGGCATGTAGTTGAGTTGGGGTTTCAGTGTTCAACTCGACTGACTGCAATGGCTCAAAGGGGGCAGTTTGTAGGATTCTTAGCACCAATGCAAATTCCAAGATGGCAGGGAGGGAAGGGAGGCCTAGGAGAATTTAACCTCTTGGCCCCCCTAAGAAACCTGACGACCAGATCATGCTTCCCCACCGACTTCCCGTCCCCCCAATCTTGCACAGTGCCTGTGCCAGCTGGCTCACAGTGAGAATCCATATTTTCGCAGGCCCTGGGGCCAGCTGTGTGCCAGTGCGTCCATGCCGAGTGTTGCCTTGGTTAGTGAGTAGCACCACTGGCAGTTTAGACCAGAACGTCTCTGCCTCAAAGGTCCCATTTGAGGCTGTTTAGGGCAAGGCGTACCACTAGCAACTTGAGGCAAGTGATATGCCAATGCAGTCGGGGGCCCATCCAATCCCCTGAGAGTGTGTGCCCATTGTACGTGGCCCCCTAGCCAGTCACCAAGGCATCCATGAATACCACATTATGTCTGGATACCTGTTTCAGGGCACTTCTGCCCAGAGAAATGACGGATCTGAACAGAGGCTGAAGATTCTGCGGCAACCTGGTTAGTACTGCGTTGCCACGCCCACCTCAGGACTCAGCCATGGAGCCAGTGCTCCAGGAGCCTCTGAAAGAATTTCATTGGGATCGCCGTCCTGCCTGATAAAGTCTTGAGGCAGTTCAGCACCAGCTAAGCACATTCCTGTCTGTTGTCTGGCTGACCGAATCCAACTCCATGCAGATCGCTGCAAACCAATCTTGAGGATGAATGCATAGTTTACACTTGAAGTGGATTGGTCTTTCTGGATCCCAATTCATCGGTCATCACCGACGTTACGTCGAGAATTGTTCCACCTCATATTTATGTGGTAATTTCAACTTTTTTTTTTTTCTTTTTTTTTGCATTCGCTGACATTATTATTATGATATTCATCAGTTATTAATATTAACACCATGTTTTCATGAAGATTAAAAATTGTGGTTGTATTTATGCATCTAATTCTGTTTTATTATTATTTTTTAAATGCAGTATATGATTCATGTATATGGTTCATAAATGGTACCAAAGTCACGGATGGCTGATCTGTCTCAAAAACAAAAATACAGAGAGTAGGAAATATTTTCACTGTCCATGCTCTAGGATTTAAAGTGCTAGGCCAAAGTAAGAGATGTTGCTTTTATGATTCTGTCATGGTTCAGGGTGCTTCATCAGGTTCCCTGTTGTCTTTATCATGTCATTTTGTGCAGCTTTTGACCTGGGCAATCAGTGCTGATACATCGCGCTGGTGTGTGCAGATCACAAGCTGATTGCCCTGTCACTTGTTCCCGTTCTCCCTTTTATTCTCTGCTGTGTCTGTCCCTTGTTTTCAGTTGATTTTGTGTTGTCATTGTGATTGTGCTGTGTATCTGTTTCCTCACCTTTTCCACTGCTGTGCTCAGGACGTCTAGACGAGGAGTTGGCCGTTTGGAATTGTTTCACATTGGAATATTTTTTGGATTTGTTTATTGTTGTACGAAATAAACTGTTGCACATATCCTCTGCATTTTAGTTCTCTACACATTCCTGACAGAATATACTGACCATTATGGACTCAGCAGAGGTGATTGACGTTCTCCGAATCCTCAGGCATAAAAGGCATGCTGCTGGGTAGACAGCAGGAGAATATCACTGCTTCTAGTCACATTTTTTTCGAAGCTGTCACTGAATCTGACCCAGCTCACAGAACGGCTTGATCGGTTTCAGATTATTCCTCCCAAGACTCCTGTAATACAACTTCCGTCCGAACCAGAGACAGTCTTGAACTGCATCCCAGCCTCGATGGATTAGTTGATCTCGCCATCCGCGTTGACAACCAGATATCTCTCCCGTCATGGCATTGGAGGGGCATGGTCTCTCACAAGCTATTCTTTGACCTGGTCGCTGGAGCAGCTGGTATCACAACTTCTCAGCATCTCGTCATGCCTAAGGAGGAGCCCATGCAGATCGGGGGAGCCCGGCTGATGATCACCGAGCTGTCTAAAACCTGATGATTACATTATTTTAAATGAGTCCACCCCTTAAGATTACTGTTATAATCATGTTATTGCTAGTTTTGAGAAGCAAGTGGGCAGGAGCATGTGCTGGAGATGCACTTATAATCACAGGAGAGTTTTACTGATGAGATGCACATGAAAATCACATTCGATTTTTTTGGACAGCCCTAACATTTAGTTAACAAAGCTAAACAGCGTTGCCCTTTGTGTAATAAGTTACAAAAACTGTTAAACTCACCAACTTAATAAAATACACTTACCGGTTGTGGTCCATAAACAATGCCTTCTCCAGACAAAGAGGGAACTGCTCCATCTTTCAGGAATAATCTTTGTGCGAATCCGGCATTAAACTGATTGAGATTGAGATAGCTGTCCTCAGCAAGCTGTCCTCAGCAAAATGTGCTGCACATAGCTTTACATGTTGATTATAATTTTCGGGAACAGAGTTAACATAAATTGTAACCAATAGTCTCCAAGTACAGCGTCCCTGGGAAGCCCAAACAAAGGTGATTGGAACATTTCGATGACATGGCGACAAACACAAACGCAGCTCTTCCTCCTCCTCCGTCTGAGCGCAACAAGACCACGCCCCCCTTTTTGTGTGTTCATGTGGGCGGAGGTAGTCAAAAAACTGTTTTAGTGACGTCATTACTAACTAGAGGGATGTAGTCCAGACGGGTCTTTTTTGTAGGCGAATTCGGTTAAATAAAATATATCGCTTGGCATTGAACTTTGAGCTTTAGAATTTCACGGATATTTTTTATACTCTAACAACAACATTACACAGTAAATAAAGTTTAAAACATGGGATCATGAAGAACGAGACCTTTTAAAGAGTTTGGTGATTTTACATCCGAGTTAGTTCTGGCTGCAGATAAAGTTTTAATAGTTAGTGATTTTAACATCCATGTTGAAAATGAAAAAAATGTATTGGGATAAGCATTTATAGACATTGTGAACTCTATTAGGGTTAGACAACACCTTTCAGGATCGGGTGGTAGCGATGGTCACCTTGGGGGTGGAGTCCAGAGTCCGCTTGGCTCTGCGCAACATCACATTTCCTACGAGGTGTCCTGAGAGCCTGTTGTTTGTGCCAGAATCGGTCCAAATTAGCGTCCTAAAGTGGGGTGACTTGTCTGTGCTAGCTTGCCACCCAGGAGTGATTTGTACCTGTAGTTTAATCAAGCAGCGCTTCTGGTGGCCTCTGTGGCGCAGTGCGTTTGTCAGTTTGTGTCGGCATGTCCTGTTTGTGCTGTGGGATAGGGCTCCAATCCAGCTCCAATCCAGCCGTCACGTAGCTATGGGCTTTGTGTGGTCTCTTCATTTTCATTGAGCTCAGAGCCAGCGAGAGTATCTACAGAAAGACAAAAAGACATTGAGGATATGATTTTGGTCAAGTTTGTTCGTCTTGTTTCTGTTCATACAACATCTGAAACCAGAGATTTAGAAGCTTCAAAAGCATCCTCAAGTAAAAAGTCAAGCTCCACAAACCAGCAGGAGAAACTTGACCAAAATCACCTTTTGTGTTCAGGAAGAAACACAAACACACACACACACAAGGATTGAACAGCATGGAGGTGAGTAAATAATGATTAAAATGACATGTTTAGATGAGATAATATGTGCATGAATTAATATTATAGTAGTACCTTGAAGAAATAAACTTTATTGAGCATTTGTGCCCAACACACAAAAAGCATTTGCAAAAATCACATTTACATTTATTCATTTGGCAGACACTTTTATCTGAAGTGACTTACAGTGCTCTTATTACAGGGACCGCAATCTCTCTGGAGCAACCTGGAGTAAAGAGAGCAGTTGTGATAGCTGCGGAGATTGATCCAGCAACCTTCAGCTTACCAGCCCAGTTCACTGCACCACAAAAGTAAGGAAGCTATATAAAAAAATTTGCATGCAAATGTAAAAATATGAAATTTAATTTAAGAATGCTGACAACATGAGATATTAAACATTTTACTCTGTTTAAATGTTTAACAGGTAGTGGTTCTCATAGAGAGCAGGCACACGATTGTTTGGAGCAGACACAGCAGCAGCCAGATTGTCCTGCATGTGTTCTCCTAGTCTTGTTCAAGGTTGTGTGGCTTAGGGGAGTCATCATGATCTTCCTCATCCTCTCTGTGCACTCAGGCAAGGACAGCCTCGATGTCCCTTTCCCATCCATGATCAGATTCAGTCTGACTGCAGCAATGAGGGACGTGATGGACAGATGTGGGTTCACCACCAGTAAATTTTCAAAAACAGAACAGAACAATGTCTGAATAAATCTTGTTTTAATGTGTTGCTGACTTTTATTTATTTATTGTAATGTTACTTTTATTTATTCTTTTACTCAGTTATTCATGTTTCCTGTTGTTGTCAGTAAATAAAATATAGCCTAATTGTTTTATTAACACATGCATTCATTCATTACTTGGCTGAAAAATTAGCTATATTCACCTTGACTGCATTTGTCTAGTGCAATGATCCTCAAATCTGGCTCCGGAGATCCACTTTCCTGCGAAGTTTAGCTCTAACCCTAATCAAACACGCATGAGTTTGCTAATCAGTGTCTTCAGGATCATTAGAAAATCACAGGCAGGGCTGTTTAATTAGAGTCGGAGCTAAACTCTGCAGGAAACTGGATCTCGCGAGCCAGATTTGAGGATCACTGGTCTAGTGTGAAGTCATGCATAGCTATGGTGTCAAGATCCCAGTCTATGTTCCCCTGTCTTGGTTTAGTGGACTCTTATCTTGAAATGTTCTTGTTCCCCTTTGTTTCTGTGTTCCCTTGTTCCTTTTGCCCATCTTGTTAGTTTCTAATATAATTTATTTGCTCCTCGCTCCTTGTTACCTCGATATCCTGTCAGTATATAACTCAGTCTCACGCCACCATTCACTACCGAGTATTGTTTAGCCCATGTTTTCTGGTTTCCTGCCTTGCCTTGCCTTGCCTTACCTTCGTGTTTTGTTCTTGGATTGCATAACTGGATTTTGATTCTTGCTTTTCTGTTTTTGGATTTACCCTTTGTCTGCATACTGTTTGCTGGACATCTGAAAATAAACCCAGACAGCAAGCAGTTTCGGCCCCCAAGAACTGGCCTGCATGAATTTCACACGGGCCAGATGTGGGCCGGTTCTGGGCCGAAACTGCTTGCTGTCTGGGAAAGCTCGCACTTGGATCTGCTCACCTCATGTCTCATTGGCACAGACATTACATATGGCATAAAAGCAAATTACAATTTATTTGTTTTACAAAAAAATATATAATTATTGTTCACTATTTATCATTATTATTGCTACAATGCTTTCCGAGGTAATTGATTTCTAAGTAGTAATACTTACATTTTTCAAGTGTAAAATCTTCTCCAAAGGCAAGAACGACATCCCCTTTGTGCAGATATTACAAATATTGCAAATGCTGAGGAAAACCATATTAGGTAGGGTTGTGGAGATACTGTGCACCTGTCGTTTTTATTTTATTTTTATTATTATTATTACTGCACAACTTAAAATTACATACAAGCTCAGGGAAATATGGTAACATCTTTAACAATGAACAATCATAAAAAAACAGGAAAAAAAAGATAACTATAATGTTTTTGCATAATAAATACAGTATACTGAAATTAAAATATCTTTAAATAATATTCATATAACCATAATGCATTAAAAATACATTTGTATTTGTTGTTATTTATAAGGCTCAGGGATGCAAAGAGAGAAATTCAACAAGAAAAAGAGGAAAACAACAGATATTTAAAGGGGTCATATAATGCCTATTTTCCATGAGTTTATATGATTCCTTAGGCTCTTAATGAAAAGTCTGTAACATATTTTGTTTAAAATTTCTCAATGGTAGTGTAAAAAAAAATGTTTTAACCCCGTCAAAAACAACTCTTTTCAAAACACGCTGGTTTGTGGAATTCTCCTTTAATGCTAATGAGCTCTGATGACCCCGCCCCTTTCTTCTGATCTGCTCTCTGAGAGACTGTTTACTTTAGCCACATTCATAGTGAAACTTGCTAATTAGCAAATTATTAGGAAGGGCGATTTGCATTGATTCATTTAAATACATTATACTCACTGCTTCTGTAGGTGAGGCTGGATCATGAATGATTAGCGCGAACATAAACGCATTTATAAGTAGATCAAGGGCGCATTTCTTTCAGATCCAATCGTAAATGAATCCTCTGCGATCTTACATACTAGTCAATCAGATGTCGGGAGTAAATGACTACTGCTATGTTCATTATTACTTCCAACAAGAAAACACCTCAATGACTTCGGAGACATGCTTGTCTGCATCTTGAACTGATGACGGCTCACTCAGGGCGGGTCTGAGGTAAGACACAAGTCCAGTCCAGGGGAGCAGGGTTTCACATTTTTTTAAGCAACCCTGGGCGCCGCCATTGGCTGGCGGACCCCCACCTGCTGTTAGCATTCCATTGATACCCATTCATTTTGGCGTCACTTTGACAGCGAATAACTTTACATCATATACAAGTATTTCTAAAGAAACACGAAAATGTATAAAAGGCTCCATTACCTTGTATCTTACGTTATGGTCCCGTAGAAGCATTTTTTGGGCGCGACTCTCTGTCGCACAGTAGAGAAATTACCATATGGACAGGAGGATAAGCTTGCAGGCTTTTACTGTCTATGAGGCAATCGGGGTACGTGGAGGCATAAAGTCAAAGGATATAATTAATCAGAATACTTACCAAAAATCTGCTCCTGTTCACGCTCACCTTCTCTGCAAGATTCAGTGGGTGATTCAGATTTCTTTTGGCACAGAGATTAGAAGACTTACAGGTTGCTCACGTGACATCTACGTCATCAAGCTCAGTTTGAGTCTGCGCAAGTATGCCCGACCCCCAGGAAGTGTGTGCTTCTAATTGACTTCATTTTTCTCCATTGAATCCAATGGGGTCGCTGTGTACATTCCTTTTACTGTCTATGGTCCAGTCTGTGCTAAAACGCTGCTGTCAATCAAACTATCATTGGGGGCCTCTTAACGTGTGACGTTACACGGTCAGACGGCTCAATTTGAGAAAGGGGAAAACACTTAACGAGATTACAAGATAACAAATTAATGAGATAACGATTTTGGGTTTTCGTAATAAAAAATAATATCTTTAAGCATTAAACTGTGGGTCATTTTAGTAGGGTTAAAAATATAAAAACTTAAATCAGCTCTAAATATATTGGTTATACTACAATCGCAATAAAAAGGCAGCTGTTTTTTTCAACAAGACCACAAAATTAGCTAAATATTTACAGATAGTAGATATTAAACCTGCCACAGTTAGTCATGTCTTTGAAGTTGTTGCGCTTCTTATAACATCATAGGTCACATGATAACATAAACATGGCGGATCGCATTCATACTCAAGATTTGGCTGTAGAGTACGTACTGTTTTAGCGTTAATTATTTGAAATTAACTACCAACTCATTGATTATGCCATTTCAGACGCAGCCCTAGTGTTTCCACTTGAGTAACTGTGTGCTAATTACACAGAATTGAGTGACCAATATTGAGTGCTAGTGATTTCTCAATGACTACATGGTGTAACCACTGCAAAATGTAGGGATCTGTATGTAGAGTTCACCAAATCTGATTCATGTGTTAAAGCAGGAGAATAGTGTTTATAGATTGGGGAAATGCATATGGTTTTTTTAAACATGGTGTTATGGCGTAGTTACAGGTGCATCTAAAAAAAAAAAAAAAAATATTGTGGAAAAAGTTATTTCTTAGAATTTTTTTTTGGGGGGGGGGGTAATTCTGATGGTTACAATTTACAGCTTAGGAAATAAGCTCAGTATCTCAAAAAAATAGAATATTCGATTTTGAGCTTGATTAGTTTGATTAATTTAGAGTATAATTACTGGGTACCTCTTGGGCTAGTTGCAACCACAATTATGGGAAAGAATACTAACTTGACAGTTGTCCAGAAGACAATCATCAACACATTCCATAAAGGTAAGCCGCAGAAAGTCATTGCTGAAAAGGGTGGCTGTTCACAGAGTGCTGTGTCAAAATTTATTCATAGAAAGTTGACTGGATGGAAAAAGTGTGATAGGAAAATGTGCACAAGCACCAGGGATGACCACAGCCTTGGGAAGATTGTCAGAAAAAACTGATTCAAGAACTTGGGAGAGCTTCACAAAGAATGGACTGAAGCCGGACTCAGCGCATCAAGAGTCACCACACTAAGACATCTTCAGGAAAAGGGCTAAAGCTGTCACATTCCTAGAACCAAGCCACTCCTGAACCAGAAAAAAATGTCAGAAGCATTTCACCTGGTGTAAGCAGAAAAAGAACTGGACTGTTGCTAAGTGGTCCAAAGTCCTCTTTTCAGATGAAAGTAAATTTATTATTTCATTTGGAAATCAAGATCTGGAATCTGAAGGAAGAATGGAGAGGTACAGAATCCAAAGTCCAGTCTGAAGTTTCTGAAGTCAGTGATGATTTGGGGTGCCATGATGTCTGCTGGTGTTCGTACATTGTGTTTTATCAAGTCCAAATTCAGTGCAGCCATCTACCAGGAGATTTTGGAGCATTTTATGCTTTCATCTGCTGACAATCTTTAGCACCTACCCACAGGGCTTTCACTTCCAAGTGGTTTTAAGACCATAATATCACTGTGCTTGATTGGCCAGCCAGCATGCCTGACCTGAACCTCACAGATAATCTATGGGGTATTGTGAAGACGAGGATAAGTATCAACTGACAAACAATAAAGAGGAGCTGAAGGCCACTATCATAGCAACCTGGGCTTCAATAACACCTCAGCAGTGCCACAGTCTGATCACCTTCATGCCACGCCGCACTAAAGCAGCAAATTCATACAAAAGGAGCCCCAACCAAGTATAGAATGCATAATTAAACCTGCTTTGAAGATATTTTAACACTTCCGTATTTTTTTTTTTTTTTTTTTTTTTTGATTGATTGATCTTTGAGAAAATATTCACATTTTTGGAGACACTGAATTTGTAATTTTCCTAAGCTGTAAGTTATAACCATCAGAATTAAAAAAATATATTTCAGTTTGTGTGCAATGAATCTAGAATATAAGAAAGTTAGGTTTTTTAATAAAATTACAAAAAAGCAAAAGATTTGGCGGCAGTGGCTCAGTGGTTCATGTAGGTTGTCTACAAACCGGAAGGTTGGTGGTTCAATCTTCGGCTCCACCTGACCAAGTGTTGAGGTGTCCTTGAGCAAGATACCTAACCCCAGCTGCTCCCGATGAGTAACTTGTAAAGCGCTTTGGAAGGCCATGGGTTCTGTTGAAAGAGCTATATAAATGCAGTCCATTTGCCATTTTACAAAAAAATACTTTTCCATGATAGTCAAATTGTTTTAGTTGCACCTGTATAGTGTTTTATCAATCAAGAAAAACTGTAAGATGACACATTATTAATCAACTCAAGTTTTAAATGTCTTCACAGAATTATACTTCTCCCTGTCACTTTAATGTGTAAGGGGAGAGCAAGAAGGATTGGTAGTTGCTTGTTTGATGGAGTTGAGGTCAGGGCTCTGTCTGGGCCAGTCAAGTTCTTCCACAACAGACTCATCTGACCATGTTTTGATGGACCTTGCTTTGTTTGCTGGGGTACAGTCTTTTTAGAAAAGAAAATGGCATTCCCTAAACTGTTCCCACAAAGTTTGAAGCAGAGCATTGTTCAAATTGTCTTGGTATGCTGAAGCAGTAACATTTTCCTTCACTGGAAGCAAGTGACCTAGCGCAACCCATATCATACCATTACCATACCATTATAGCTCCTCCACCAAACTTTACACTTAGCATAATGCACTCAGGCAGGTAACTTTTTTTCTGGCATCTGCCAAACCCAGACTCGTCTATTAGACTGACAAACATAAAAGTGTGATTTGCCATTCCAGAGAACACTGCTGCTGTTCCTAAATGTTTCCACTTTTCAATAATAACAGTTGCTCCAATCCTCACTATTAACAAAGCAATAACTATGACTTGTACCTCAGTTAACTCCTAAACAGCTGTTTATTAATAGCTTGTAAAGTAGTTATTCAATTTAGATATGCGGTAGGATTAAGGTATCTAAAATATGATGCAAAATAAGTCATTAATATGTGTTTTATAACTGCAAATAAACAGAAAAGTAATATAAATGCTAATAAGCATCTAGTCAATAGTGAGAATTGGTCCCTAAAATAAAGTGCTACTGAAATCCCTTTACTGATGCTGTTAGCTTTGAACGCCCCCAAAAAGATTTATATAAACAGTTAAGTACTCAACCCAGCAAAAGTCCAAGGAAAAGCATTTTAGTGGCCCTAGCTAGCCAACCTGGAGGAGAAAATTAATTAAAAGGTTGAAAGCTGGGTTTATCGATGTAAAAGATTTAAATATATGAGATTCCTTGTGGTAGCTCTGTCTGCAGTCTAGGTCCAGACCAAATGTGACACAACACAATGAGTGGTATCAGTGGATTTATTTAACAGCCTTCAGGGAAAACTGAAAACTCTATCATATTTTAACAGGTTGCTGCTTAATGAAGACTAGACCAAAACATTACAGAAAATGTATGATTGTGAATGTCTTTTATTTAACACAAAACTGTCATCTGAGGAGATGAGAGCACTTGTGCTACTTGTTTTGACAAAAATGGGCACTGAAAAATAGACCAAGAGAACCGTATGCCCTTTATCATGTGACCTTGTTTTCTATGTTATGTAAAAAAAAATTCTTATTCTTTTCTAACAAGTAAGTACAGAAGTTCTAAGCGGCCATGCTTTATAATTTTTTTTCCTTTTTGTTTTCTCGTTATAACGACTTAATTTTCTCGTTATCTCGACATAACGAAAGTCGTTTTCTCGTTATAACAACTTATTTTTCTCGTTATCTCGACATAACGAAGTTCGTTTTCTCGTTATAACGACTTATTTTTCTCGTTATCTCGACATAACGAAAGTTTGTTTTCTCGTTATAACGACATGACAGTTTTACAGTTGCTATAGTAACGAACTCAACTTTGACAGGCATCTGATGGACAAGCATGCAGGCGCTCTTACTGTAGCCTATATTTCAGCAAATTTAGCTTCGCCTAGGTAATGACGTCTACAATACTGTATATAAATAAAGGCTGATCAATCACTGTTGATTTTTCCAGAGACAGTACAACTAACGTTTTGTTTTTGTAATTAACATGTTTAAATGGCAACACAGCGCCATTAGAGCTGCTTGGATTAAACTCACTTTTCATTTTCCCTTTATTTGAAATAAAATTATATATAATTTGTAATTTGTAGTAGGCTAGTCATTATATGATATAGCAGATATCATGTGTGTTACAAGCTTCTGTTTGAAAAGAGCGTCCATGTGTACGTGTAGTGTGTGTGTGTGTGTGTGTGTGTGTAGAAAAAAACGATTACAACATTATAGAACACAACTGAATTAAATTAGCCTATGGATTTTACATTACATATACATCACATTTCTCATCAATATGGTTAACAATAAAGATTAGTAATAAGGAAAAAAAGCACATCAGCCTACATTGTTAAATCCTGTCCTACTGTAGATAAACAGAATACAGTGACGTCAACCTTGGTTTTGATAAGCAGTTATTTTATGACACAGAACGCATTGGTGAAACTCATGCATCTAGCAGGAACTTAATACACAAAATATTCATATTGATTTAAGCATTTAACATTTATGAATTAATTAAATGTCAGTAATGAAGACTGCACAAATTATAGCGATCACGAGGAAGGTCCGCGTACAGTAAAATGGACAGTGTACAACACCCTATCAGTTATATTCAGGTCTATAGTGTCACCTGCTGGTGCAGTTCTGTAACTTCTTAGAGAAAACTAAGTCGTTATAACGAGAAAACGAACTTCGTTATGTCGAGAAAACGAGAAAATGAAGTCGTTATAATGAGAAAACGAACTTCATTATGTCGAGATAACGAGAAAATTAAGTCGTTATGACGAGAAAACATAATGCATGGCCGCTTAGAACTTCCGTAAGTAAGCTTTTAATAAATAACTCAAATAAATAAAATAAACAAATACATTTACAGTACTAACAAGTGAGTTCTTAATATAGATTAAACAATAACAGATAATAACAGATTAAAATAGTATGATAGGACACATCAATATCAAGCAGCAAATCTAACTGTTTTATACAGCTAAAAAAGGAGACCAGAAGCTACACCCATAGAATTACAAATGGCGTCACCCATTTTTACGTCAGGAAAAAGATGGATAAACCTAATGAAATACATAATACAAATGGACCAAATAGGAATACGTATTTTGTGCATTTACACTGATTTGCTTTGACATTATGTTTTAGTTTTTATAAGAACATGCTGTTTACATGTATTGAAAACACTGAATGTGAAGACATTTTGGTGCAGGGATAAAGAGTTACAGACTTTCAGTGTGGCTTTTATGGCCGCAGAGAAGTTTGAGGCTGCCTCCGCTAGCGGCGCAAGGCTGTGTTCTGCAAATTAATACATTTTCAAGTTAAGCTGCGAAATGCAGGTTTCGCGGCTAAAGTTTGTTAAACGACGTTATGATGTAATTATGTCGCATATCTATGCCATTTTTAACCATGAAGCTAACAAGGCATTTTTTCCAGAGTTTGTCATCCAGTGAAATGTCTGAAGGCATTAAATTGCATTACTGTGCATGTATAAACCTCACCGAGATGATACAGATATAAGTTTCATGCAATTCTTCTGGTTGGATCAATTCATGAAAATTTTTCACCATTTACTGGTGCACTCACTCAGAATTGATTTAAAACGCAGCTGCCCTTGTGTTTTGCCGCAGGACAGCAATTATGAGTACATTTTCTGTTGTCTTTTTAGGACTGTAATATGAAAAGCATGCAAAGTAAATATCTTTAGAAACAGTGTGAAAGTGAATAGCACATGACTGCAAAATTAGCATTACTGCTATAAAAATGTCTATTGGTACAGTGCTTTACAAGACTAAACATGCTTCATCAGCCTCATGCTACTTATAACCATTTTTCTGTTCAGTGGCCTCCATTTCCCATAGCAAACACAAGCATGAGGCTGCCTCTGCTAGAAGTGCAAGCTGCACACAGGGTCTTCAGGACTCCCTTCCTGTGGCCTACAGCATGTGAAGTAAGTGCGAAGCTGCTTCCTCTTGCAACACAGGCCCTCACATCTCAGACTTTCCTCCTGCTACTACTTATCCCTTTTTGTTTCATTTTTAGTGGCCTCCAGCTCCGGTAGCAGATGCTAGCATGAGCACACTTCCGCTAGTGGCACAGACCCATCCACACCCCTATCATTACCAACAATCTCCCCTACCCATGGCCTGCAGCCCGACAGTCCAACCCTAGCATGAGGCAGAACCTGATTTTACCAAGTGAGACATGTTCCTGGGACAACACCTTTGTTGTCCCTGGAACAACTTTGTGATTAATCAGATTTGAAGAACCCGTTTATAGATTTTGTGAAGTTTACGCTTAAAATCACTGTTTGGTGCTTGTACATCAGTGTCATTCATCTATCATTTCCTCTGATTTTAGGGATTACTCATGGTTAAGGTTAGGTTTAGGTGTAGGGATATGGTCAAGAATATATTTTTGGAGTAAAATGTTGTTCCAGGGTCAAAAAAATATGTTGACCTAGGAACACATCTAACTCAGCAAAATCAGGATGTGCCTAGCGTGAGCATGCCTCAGTTAATGGTGCAGGCCCCGATGCCCACCATTCCCCTTCTTTTTCCCCCTCTTTCTTCAACTCCCGGAGCCGTCCCATGCACGAGCACGACTCCACAAGTGGTTCCAGCAGTGGTTCATTCCTCCTACTCGTCTCATGCTCCCCCTTCCTTCTCTATCTTCCACCTCACCCCTACCCATCCCTCCGAACACTCCTGCCTTGGAACCACCCCCTGTAGCCAGCAACATAAGAACACTGATTTCGTCAGAAGACAGAGGGCTCTAAGACCTACAGGCGGTCAGACCGATTCCATATCAAAGAACTCACCAAACCCTCATCAGCAGTGTTGGGCAGAAACGCGTTACTAGTAACGCAAAAGCTATTGCACGGTTTATTGTTGAAAACATGCAGCCTGTCTCTACTGTAGAGTCGCCAGCTTTCAGGCAGCTCATTAGCTTGATAACATATTTCATTTTTAGACATTTATACTTTTTATGTTTTTATGCATATAAATGGTTGTCAATAATAGCAGTTTTTTGGTGCTGAGTTTCTCGAAATTGATTCTGAATCATTCAGATTGCTTTCATTTATTTATTTAAAAAAAGTTGTGTTATGTTGTACATTGATACTTAAGCTGTGAAAGGAACATTTTTAAGAGCTCAAAACAACAGCTTTTATGATGCAGAAGCCACTTTAGTATTTGTATTCAGTTTGTGCTGGTCTGACTTAAATAAAATAGTGTTTAAAAATTACTTTCTGTTTAAGTCAGTTTTGTGTTTGTATACACCATAAGACATAAAAGGGCATTAAAGGGAACATTACATTACGTTCTTTAAAAAAGTAACTAAAAAGTTACTTTTAACAGTAATACATTACTTTTTGGTGTAATCAAAAAAGTAATTGAGTTACTTTTTGAATGAGGTAACTAGTAACTGTAACTAGGTACTATTTCTTAGTAACTAGCACAACACTGCTCATCAGCCAACGCCTTTAAAGCTGGTCCATCCCTGTTCACTCTAACTCCTGACCCACCATAGCTAACCCCCTTTAACATCCTCTAATCCATCTATACGGCCCATCCCCACTCCAGCTGTCACAGCAGCATCCCGCAGGAGCTTTACCTAATTCCCACACTGCCACAGCAGTCACCGCTTCCACAGGAGCCTTTTCTGTATTTCTCTACTGCCGCCGCAGTAGCTGCTCCTGTAGGAGCCTTTTCTGCCTTTTCCTACTGCTGCAGGAGTAGCCGCTACTGTTGGAGCCTTTTCTGTCTTTCCCCACTGCCGCTGCAGTTCTCGCTTCCGCAGGAGCCTTGTCTGTATTTCAATTAATTTATTTTTATATTTTATTAAAGTTTTTGACCCCTAATAGGGTTTTTTTTTTTTTTTTTTTTTTGAGGGAGGGGGCACAACAATACTATTCTGCTTAGGGCACTAATTTGGCCAGCAACGGCCCTGGATACAATGCTAATATACAATATGATTTACTTTCTCCACACCAATGCTGTGTAGTCACACATCTACACTCATAACACAAGTTGTAGGTTCAAACCCCAGGAAAAAAATTGTCTACACTATTGAACTTTTGAGCAAGGCACTGATCATTACATTGATCCAGGTGGAACATCACAAAATTTGATTAATATAGTGAAACATTTAATCAAGATAATGTGTTTAGGGTGAGACATAACAAAGCCCTATTTTCAAGGTTCCATTATGGGAATATTTTGTTAAAGCTCTCCTGCTGAATTACCTACTGCCATAAACAAGAATGTGTGGGACACATGTTAAAATGTATTCTGAGATGATTCACCCTACAGCTGCATAAATGCCATGGTGTTCTCTTCAACATGTTAAACATTCCATAAAGCACTGACCTTTGAAGCAGTGATTGCTTGATATTTGCAGGGACCAGTAAAGCGTTGTTAGTGCACTGTAGACTATGATACAAAATCAATGTTGCAGCAGATGAAAATGTTTAGCAGACACAACCTGAGGGCACATGAGGAAAGTCTCCTACCCTTTAAGCTTTGATCAACGAATTGCTGTGCAACTGACAGTGAAAACCAACAAACCCTAACCAGATTTACTGTACATACTGTACATCTTTCAGCCAGAGATGCTCTTCAGAGAAAAAAGGCAAAAACCAAAATAAGCATAAAGTTTACTTAAAAGTCAGGACAGATTTAGCCCTGATAGCACATTTGTCACTGGAAGATGTCATATTAAGAGCATATTCTCGTTTACTATGTAAGTATCATCAACATACACATGCTTGCTGAAATCACCAGTTACTGAGATTCTGAAAATAAGTCATTCCTTTTTTTTTTCCTCCACTACTGCAACTAGAACAAAAAGTGGATCAAAAACTAATTAAATTGAAAAAACTCACTTAAAATCAAAGACAATTTGACCTTTTATGGCAAGGCAAGATTTGTTGTAAAATATCATGTGATGTGACAATCATTATGAGACTGTATTTATGAATGAATAATTAATTTTATTTCTATTGTAGCATTTGGACCAATCAGACACACTACTATTTGTTATATTTAACAAATAATATCTAATGCCCCCTCATCTAACAAAAGGGTCTATGGACCATTCCCCCAAAATGCAACTTTCACCTCAGAAAAGCACAGAACAGGACTATGGTTCCAAAGCAGACAAAGGCACACTATCTGATAACACTAGGTTTATGACGCCCAGGAATGTGGCAAAGCAACTCTTAACTCAAGCCTCTCAAAAACAGACACATAATGCACATAAAAAGGGACTATTCACTAATTAATTCATAGAAAAACCTTTTTAAATTAATTCACATAATTCGTGTCTAGTTCCTGTTGTACAAAAACGCCCAAAAGTCTGCAGTTCCATAATAAGTTCTGGTACTATAAAAAGGTCCCTTCGGTGCGAAAGGCCTTATTATGTACACTTTAGGTACTAATATGGACCTTTATGGTACCAATATGGACTCTTTAGGTACAAAGGTGTGCCTTTTGAAAAGGTACCGCCCCAGTGACAACTTTTGTTCCTTTTTTTCTAAGAGTGTAGACACTAAAACTTAAACCGCTTCATGTACAGTAAGACAAGAAATAAAAAATCTTCAGAAGTATGTATTTAAACTGTAAGAAACTGAAAGCCTTTATGCTGGTTGCCACAGAGAACATGCATGAGATTCAAGAGCTCTTGTAATGTGGCCAGCGGATTCCCTTGGGTGATTAGAACAGACTCCTTCAACCTGCATCACTTTTTAAAAAGCTGAGCAGCTCAACCTTCATAGTCAGATCAAAGCTCTCATCCTTTTTGTCCTGTATTAAAATGGAAGGATGAATGTTATAGGTTTTGCCTTTTTCTTCATATCAGATGTGCTGTGGGGCCCTTTATATTTTGTGTAGTGGATCATGCAGTGTGAGCAGTATTGTGGGGAAAGAGGAAATGTAGAAAGGCTGAAATAGGGAAAACTGCAGTTAAATTAGCTTTTTTCTAGGTTGCTGAGCTGCTAATCTTTTTTTTTTTTTTCTTGTTCTTCTTTTTAATCTGTGCCTGAAGCTGCACTGTGACCCATATAAAGATTAATACTCATTAATACCCATGGTGACTGGTGCAATAGCTGAAAGTTTTGAAGAAAATCTAAATTTTACATACTATTTCATTGTCTATTAGTAATTAAATTATTCTTAAAATATTCTTGCCTATTCTTATAAAAAACATTTATATGTCTATCTTCTTGCAAAACCATGTTGTACGTTTCCATTTTGATACTGACATTTATAGCATGTGAATACTAAATACACTGGCAATGATATCTTACAATTCATTTATCATTCATAGATATGGGGTGAAGTTAAGGGAACTAGAATATGGTGTATATACAGTATAGGCATTATATAGGCATTAGTATGTGCTTTATAAGTACTAACGTGAGTACCATGACAACATTTACTCATCTGCTGCAACAGTATCTAAACATTAGGACCTTTTTGTTTATTTATTAATTCATTAATTCAAAATCTAGTGCATTAAATGGTTTCGAAAAAATAAAGTAGTGTTGGACAAATAGTACAGTTAAGAGTGCCAATTGCATTTTTTTAATGCAATTTTGCAATTATGTAATTAATTTACATTAGATCTCACTTTTTTACGTGTTTTTTTTTTTTTTTTTTTTTTTTTTTAAGGTTTTTTTTAAAGGTTTTTTGCATAGGAGCCTGTTTGAGAACTCTGTATTATCTAGGATTGGCTCATAAACATCTTATAATCTCTGGTTGAGACTATTTTTAATTTCACAGCATTTTTCATTCAGTTAGAAATTTACAGTCAATATTATTATTTTTTTTATCTAGACATATAAAAATAACCCTTAAACAAGATTGAGCAACTGCAGTATTTTATGGACACTTTGTCCCTGTTACAGTGGTGTCCAAGGAAGGCAGACAAAGGCAAACGGCTGCAAAACCAATAATCGTGTTTTAATTCAAAGTACAAGACACACACACACAGCTCAACTTAAAGTAGAATGGACAAAGGCTAAGAGGAGAACTGAGAGTTTTTGAAGGGGAGCAAACAAAAGAACTAATGATTTAATTGATCAAACACAAGTGAATTAAATGATAATTAGGAGTAAATCTAGGTCATGGGGAAACAGGTGAACTGAAAACACAAAGAAAACAGAACAAAAACTAAACAAAATCCTAACATGACTCAGGAGGCCATGGCGGATCAGGAGACTCAGGTAGCCATGGCCGATCCTCTGTGGCCTTGGCTGGCCTTGCCACAGGTGTATACCAGGAGTGGGGTTGGCTAACACAGGGTTCTCAGGAGACAAAGGAGGGCTGGATGGGACCAGTGGAGGCGAGGAATACTCAGGAGACAGAGGAGGGCTGGATGAGACCAGCGGAGGCTCAGGAAACTCAGGAGATGAAGGAAGCTCAGGAAAGTGCCCTGGAGCGGACCCATGAGGATGGGTACCAAAACCCCCGGGGGTAGTGCCATGTCCATAATCGCCGAGAGACATGCTGAAGCAGACTCTGGAGCGAGCTCTGGGGCTGAAGCCGACACCACAGAGAGCTTTGGGATTGGAGCCGACACTGGGCTTAACTTGGAAAAGGTCGGTGGGCTGGACTTCCAAGCAGCCAGCCATATTGACTGCTCAGGGGCTGCAGTAAAAATATGGTCATTGCCTGTGTGAACAGCGCTATTTATTATTTACGTTCTGGTAAATTAATTCTAATTATACAGCAATTTACTGGTATTACTGTGTGAAAGGGGCTAGTGTTTTACATTTGGTTTTCGCCTATATGCTCACATAATGTTTTTCAGTACGCAAGTTCCATGTTTTCAAAACTTTTTTCATCTATATATTTTTCTGTTTCTTTTGTCAGAAAACTGGGTGAAACAGTATGAAATTGTGACTGAAATGCAAGGCATTAAAGATATATCTTATATATACCAAGTGTGCCTCACACAACCTGAAAAGTAAAGCTAAAACATTTGATCCCTCCTGGTGGCTAGTTGCAGTATAGGTCATATACCCCACATTCAAATGGGCCATTTCATCACAGATTTACAAAACAAAAACAAACTAAGAATACTTCAAACAATTACATATTGAGTCATCTTACATTAGCCAGATGACTGTTTTAAAATGATCCAAAGACAGCAAATTTTGTGATTTAAATTTCAATTGACAAAAAATTCCTGTCAGATGGAACTGCATACAGTAAAGCCTTCATAACTAGTTCAGTTCAAACAAAAGGAAAAGAGAGAGTATAAAGAATTTACAAACAAATTAAATATTTCTCAACAATTGTCCATTGTACACAACATAGATGTGAAGGCAACATCCCCAAGATGGCTTTATAAATACCAGAGGATTTTTTTTTCTAATAGACAAATAAGGCCCTCCTACTATGTTACAATGATGAGTTGAAGGTTTACAATCTGATCTTAGAGCACCATGATAAACAGCATCTAAAAAAGAAAGAAGATATTATGGTGAGAACTGATACACTTCGTAGCAGAAACTAATTTCTTTATTCCATTAAATGAAAAAATAAATAAATAAACTTGTTCCTAAAATAAAACCCAAGCTTAATTTTTTTTTCTTTTTTTTTTTTTTCTAGTTGAGTAGAATGAGAGCTAAAAGATGGGACATCGTCAACAATGATATTATTACTTTTTTACTAACTCAATCACAGTACCTTGCATTGTTTGAAGAGAGATTAAATTATAAAAAAAATGTTTTAAGATGTTTCCAAGATGTTTGGTGTTAATTATTTGGTGCTATATAAACAAGGTATGGCAACATAATTATGTGCTTGTGGAGTTTGGGCTGGAATTTGATACTGCAGCTCCAGCTCATGATCACTACTTGGGGTCCAAATAGTGTCATTGGTGAGAGATGACAGCGGCCATGCCTGGGACATTTAGGCTCCTTTTCTACAGTGGAAGGAAGTGAAGAAGATCTATCTTTTTTTAAATTATATGATTTTAACTGAAAACGATGTCAGCCATATTCATAAATGAAACACCGGTAGTAGCTAAGCCTAAGAACTGTGTCACCAGCTTGGCATTTTCTGGAGTAGTAAAATCAACCATAGCCTTCACCTTTTCCTCATTTGGTAGAATACCATCCTTGGTTACCTGATAGCCTGAAAAGGTAAGTTCTTTTTTACAGAACTGACACTTGTCCAACTTAATCGACAGGCCAGCAGATCTCAGCCTAGCCAGTACTTACTTAAGATCTCTCAGGTGTTGTTTGAACGTGGGTGAGGCAACTTCAATATTGCAGAGATAAATGGCACATGACTTGTAGGTGTGGTGAGAAACGAAAGTGGTCTTTGGCCTAGATGATTCTTCCATGGCAACCTGCCAATAACCCCTGGTCAAGTCAAAGGTGGATACAAAATTACCTCTTGACAGAAAATTGAGGAATTCGTCTATTCTTGGAAGTGGGTCTATTCAATCCTCAATAGTCAACGCAAAAAATCCACCAAAAGACTTGAACGCAACGGCCCGATGCTGATTCAATAATGCCTTCTGCCAACATCATGTCAATCTGCCACTCAATCAGTTCTTTCTTTGTAGGTAAGTACAGTATGGAGCGAGATGGATAGGTCGGGCCTATCCAGTGTCAAGTTTGTGCTCAACTTCGAATTTATGGTTTAGATGTCTATCAAATAATTCAGCAAACGATCTCAACAACTCGGCCAGCTTGATTTTTTTCACCCTTTTCAAGCAGTCCCATCAACTGTCATGTCCAGACAAGAAGAACCATCTTGCATGCCAAGCAGACTGTGATTTGGGTCATCACATAAACGCCCTCCAATTCAGCCTCAGCCTCTGGCACATCACCCAGAAGATCTCCCCATTAAAAAATCCATTCCCAAAACAAGTGGGATTGAAAGATTTTTGATCACAAAAAAGCAATGGTAAAAGCATTGGCCCATGAACCCAAACTCTAACCCAGCTAAACCCAATGGACAACACATTCCCCCATTGGCAAGCTGCATCCTCTGTGATGTGCACCCCCATGAATTTAGTTCTGCTGACTCTCTCCACAGTCGAGCTGTCGATGGTCAGTGTGGGGTGGTCAACAGAGATTCTACTGAAGTCCATCACAACCTCCTTTGTCTTCTCCACATTGAGGGACAGGTTTTTTTTTTTTTTTTTTTTTTGATGAATATATGAATTTATTTTTTGAAAACAAACGATGTACAACAGGAAAAAAAACAAGTCAACAGGGGTAATACAAAGAGGGGGGGAAAAAATACATACATTACAAATACATACATCCTTAATATGTCAGCCATTTTCACATTTAGACTGAAAATTAACTCTATGAAAGCCAGAAACAAAAAAAATTCAATAAAATAAAAATTTAAAAGCATAAAAAACAGGCCCTTATTGTTCTTTATCCCATTTTTTTTGTTAATGCTCATGTTTGCCAACTATCTGATTGTGGCCTGCTTTTATCTTTTATCATATTCTTAGTCAATAAATAATAATGTTTTAGAAACATAACAAATAATTCTAATTTAATATGTTTCTCTCTTTTGAAAATAAAATATTTACCAAGAAGCACAATGGTATTTAACAACATATTTTCTTCTTCATACACACCCCAAATTATATATATTGGTGACAAGTAAAGTAAGTCTTTGCTCATATAACCAAGCTGCCACTTTATGCCAAAAACTAGCTACATCTGGACAATACCAGAACAAATGTAAAATGTCTTCCTCTTCTTCTCCACAATATCTGCAATTTTTATCCTCAGTTATTCTCCAGATTTTTTAACATTTTCTTTGTTGGTAAAATCTTGTAGAAAATTTTAACTTGAAAGGCCCATAAATATGTTGAACAAGATGATTTGTACAAATTCTTAAAAATATTTAACCAAGGAAGCGGAGTATCAAAAATACTCTTCCAATAATCATGAAAATAATTTGGGAAATTGCTGTATTTTTAAATGATACAAAGAAAGTATACATATCAAGATTAACTTTTCTATGTGCCAACCATTTATAGTTTTTTATTGCCGGACGGAAAACGCCTAGATGTGTATTTGAGTCAATTAATATTGTTTTCCAAGCTGTTTTATCAACTGCAGATACCGTAATTTTGAACAAAAGTCTCCATATATTGAAGTAAAGGATTCATAGCTAAGAAAATCACATCAAAGTCATTTACAAAAAGTACATTATTATCTAAAAAAGACTGCCAGTATACAGGTTTTTTATCTATGCAAATATTTGAGTTTAGCCACAATATTTGCTGTTTAATCTCTAATATATTATCTGGCATAGAAAACTGAAAACTGAAAGCAAAACCACATAAACAAACTATTTCTAAAAAAAGGGGAGAGATCAGAGAAAAAAATATTCAAAGTTACTCTTGATTCTTGATCTAGTTGAAAAAAAGGATAAACTTTGGCTATTGATGATGCACCACATTGCACTATAATTTAGATGAAAACCAGTGTTGGTTATTATATAATCGTTGGATCCAAGCACCTTTTAAAGCCATATCAAATGTTGCAAGACTCTTCAATCCTAAACCTCCATTTTCACGTGCATTATACACATATGTACGTTTTCTTTTGTCAGTTTTACCATTCCAAATAAAATTAAAAATAACCTTTTCATATGTTTTCATGAACAGTGTATCAGGTGAAGGTAAGGCTTGGAGTAGGTATATAGGTTGTTAGTGTCACACCATTTAGCCAGTTGTGCCACTTCCTCTATGTAGTGTGTTTCATCGCTGTTGCTGATGAGACATACCACCGTTGTGTCATCCGCAAACTTGATGATGTGGTTGGAGCTGAAATTGGCAGTGCAGTCTTGGGTCAGCACCGTGAAGAGCAGCATGGAGGGTGGAGGAAATTGCATCGTCTATAGAACTAAATGTCTCTGCAGTCTGTCCAGTTTGACAATTGGGTGTACCTCCACAGTGCACATTTTGGCTATTTTGCAACCACATATGACACAGAGAAAGCCAACAACAACACTATATAGAAAAATATAATAATTTCAGAATCACATGATTCTGCAACCGATCTGGTCCAAAGGCAGGATTTAGATAAGGAAATGGTTATTATTTGTATTGGCTGCCATGCCAAATCATGCTCACCTGCTTGCTTTTCTGTTTAATTCAACAGTTTTTGTGAACATAGATATACTTTATTAACAAGTAATTTTAACACTTTCCAATAAGGTTTGATTAGTTAATGTTAGTTAATGTATTAATGCCTATTACTATTGTAGAGTACTACCTGTAAGAATGTATTTGAAAAATATTATCAGCAACTCAATATCAGATTCCTTGTTGAACATTTCAGGCCATGTGAAGTGAGTAAAAAAACTTGATTGCAACCAGTTATATTATATTGTTACTTCAAAAATGTTCAATCTAGCAAAAAAAAAAAAAAAAAGTATCAGTAAATAAATGAACAAATATCTGTTTTTGTCCAAAGAGACAAAAATCTTCTTAATGTCTTTTCAATCAGTGTTCTCCCATCGAAAGAAAAACAATATTCTGTCCAAACTAGATGACACAAAACACAAAATTCACCTTCACTCTTTTGTCCTTGCACGTCTAATCGATCCTGAATGAATCTTCAAAGAACAGCAGAAAATTTGTGGAACTCATCACACGTCCTTTCCCCAGGATCCACACGGCCCCCTCACTAACCTGTGGTCTTTCCTGGATACCACCCATACTACGAAGGCATCCATTGATAATCAGTAGCTGCCAGGTGAGACAAAAAAAAGAGAAAACCTTGGTAGATCCACACTGGTTGGATACCACTTTGTAACACCGAGTGGTTCTGATAATGCACAGGAGACGAGAATATGGCATATTTTCCCCAAGTTTAATAAAATCGCTTAAGCTCCGACACCCTCGTCCATCTAGAAATATGGCAAATAGTCTTAGTGTTTATACTTGACTAACTGGGGCCCAGGTCAGGAAGCAGACAGACTGGCTAAACCGACCATCTGCTAGCTAATTCTCAGCACGTAGAGACTCTTTCACCTAGATTTCACACTATAGAGACTGTGTCTGTTCCCTGAACTAGAAAATACAAAAAAGGTCCAAACCAAGTTAAGACGAACAATTTAATTGAGCTTCAACAAATAAAAAACAGATGCAATATGGATAAACAAATGATAAAGCTTGGCTTATTGAATATCGGATCCCTTTCTGCGAAAACACTTTTTGTAAATAATATGATCACTGATCATAGTATAGATGTGCTCTGTTTGACAGAAACCTGGCTAAAACCTGATGATTACATTATTTCAAATGAGTCCACCCCCCAGGATAACTGTTATAAACATAAGCCACATCTAAAAGGCAAAGGGGAGGTGTTGCTTCAAGTTATAACAACGTTTTCAGGATTTCTCAGAGGGCAGGCTTCAAGTATAACTCGTTTGAAGTAATGGTGCTTCATTTAACATTATCCAGAGAAACAAATGTTAATGATCAATCCCCTGTTATGTTTGTACTGGCCACTGTATACAGGCCACCAGGGCACCATACAGACTTTATTAAAGAGTTTGGTGATTTTACATCCGAGTAAGTTCTGGCTGCAGATAAAGTTTTAATAGTTGGTGATTTTAATATCCATGTTGATAATAAAAAAGATGCATTGGAATCAGCATTTATAGACATTCTGAACTCTATTGGGGTTAGACAACATGTTTCAGGACCTACTCATTGTTTAAATCATACTCTAGATTTAATACTGTCACATGGAATTGATGTCGATAGTGTTGAAATTATGCAGCCAAGTGATGATATATCAGATCATTATTTAGTTTTGTGCAAACTTCATATAGTCAAAATTGTAAATTCTACTTATTGTTACAAGTATGGAAGAACCATTACTTCTACCACAAAAGACTGCTTTTTAAGTTATCTTCCTGATGTATTCAAATTCC
Source organism: Carassius auratus (assembly GCF_003368295.1). Lineage (NCBI taxonomy): Eukaryota > Metazoa > Chordata > Actinopteri > Cypriniformes > Cyprinidae > Carassius > Carassius auratus. The sequence continues at coordinate 7,396,948 of NC_039263.1, read as the reverse complement.
TTAGCATATCCATAATCTCAGAACAACTTGATGATGTAACAGAAACTATGGACTCTCTCTTTTCTAGCACTTTAAATACAGTTGCTCCTTTACGCTTAAGGAAGGTTAAGGAAAACAGTTTGACACCATGGTGTAATGAGCATACTCGCACCCTAAAGAGAGTAGCCCGGGAAAACGAAGCGCAGCTGGAGGAAAACAAAACTAGAGGTATTTCGTATTGCTTGGCGGGGAAAGTAACCTATCCTACAGAAAAGCATTAAAAACTACTCTATTACTTTTCTTTCTCTTTTAGAAGAAAACAAACATAACCCCAGGTTTTTATTCAATACAGTGGCAAATTAAAGAAAAATAAAGCCTCAACAAGTTTTGACATTTCCCAACACTACAGCAGTAATGATTTTATGAACTACTTTACTTCTAAAATCGATACTATTAGAGATAAAATTGCAACCATTCAGATGTCAGCTACAGTATTGCATCAGATAGTGCACTATAGACCCCCTGAGGAACAGTTCCACTCATTCTCTACTATAGGAGAGGAAGAATTTGTAAGGGAAACAGGTCAATTTAGCTCAAAGGGAATCATTTAATAATTTAAAGGGAATTTGAACAGAATCACTGTTTCACGGGTGAACAATGAGACGCCCTGCGATTCACTGAACAAGCCATTTAACATCAAATCTGCGCTGGATATTAATATCCAAACTATAGTGAAACACTATCAATTAGCACAGTAACAAGATCGGCAGTTTAAGACATTAACTTGTAAGCAAAAAACACAAGATACTTCTCTTTTCAATATAAATAAGGCTTTATTAGATAAATCTAAGACATATAAACTAACCTAACACATAAACGCACGCACACACACATTCACACAAGTTGCAGGAAGGTCGAAAGTTAGGGAAACATGAGTTTAAGAGAATGGAAATATGGAATCCCAAGTTCACAGCAATATGTTAAATTGCATAAACATGAACAACCATCAATCACGTAATTAGCGCTCGCATTGAGTTACTCAGTGAGGTTAAAATTATATTAGATACACCAGTAAAGGTCACAGTCTGGAGGTAAAGTTACTTGCATCTCCTGTGAAGAAGGAGCCTAGGTGAAAGGGCTATCCCGAGGTCGTTGATTGGCTGGAAGTTCAGTCTCTGAAGTGACGTCTTGGGAAGCCCGTGGTTGGGAAGAGTCGTGTGGGCTGGTTGAAGTTGAACAGACGTTACAAAACTTAACTCAGAACACGAAACTCTCAAACGGAAAAGAAAAGAAATAAAGTTTGAGAGATTAGGTTGTGTTCCTTCTCATCGTGGCATAGTAGCAGCAGGCAGGCAAGCTGGAACCGCGCTCAAAGATCAATGATGACTAACCGCATGGCTAGATGCTACAAGCTAGCCGAAGCATAGCTAGAGACTAGAAACTGGGATGACTGATAGCACAAGCAATGCTAGAACTAAAAGCAGACTAAAAGCGGACATGGCTAATAGCAGCAGCTAGGGACTAAAAGCAAAGATTTTACGATGTCCTAGGTATTTAAACTGGCTTGTTGGCCACACCTCAAATGTTGTCTTGACCAATCAGATATTGTCTTGGCTCAGGGGGTATCATAAATCATATGTTTATCTTACCAAGCATGTGGTCCGAATGTTCCTGCTCTGGCAGGGTCTAATTTTGGACATGATTCCTATAACACGATCATGATATATTTTACAAATAAATGATTGTCAGGACAATATCAAGCAAGAAAATTCGACATGACTATGTATCCTAATGTTATCAAAAGACATACACAATAAGTGATTATACATGATAGTCAAATGTGTGGGTTACACATAAATGAATATGGAGTTAAGCAATGGAATGATTCATTTATAAGTCTTTTTGAGTTCATTCTGGTCCATATATCTGTACGGAAGAAGTTTCTTTGCCATTCTCTGGCAAAGGACTTTTCTGTGAAGACAGAGGTTTAAAGCCCTTCCCCCTTAGGAATTTCAGTCTGGTTCTGCTAGGTGGGGGGAAGTCAATGGAAGTATTTAACTTGATCTCCTGGGTTTACATGTGATGTCCAGCATTGCATTTTCATTACGAACAACAAATTTGACAATCTCTTCTTCGAACTGAAATTGTAAATAATTGCTCTAGTGTGTTCATGTTGAAAGCTGTTGTGTGAACAAGTTGGTTGGTCATCTTGCTTGGTTCTTGTGGCACTAGAACTGATTAATGACTTCCTGAGGAATTCATATTTCAACGCACAGCTTTGGTAGACTCTTTAATTTGTCTGGTTCGACTAATTTCTGTTACAAATTGTATAAACTTGTTAAATCATCTAAACCAACAACATGTATGTTAGACCCTATACGATCTAAGCTCCTAAAAGAGCTGCTTCCAGAAGTCATAGATCCTCTTCTGACTATTATTAATTCCTCATTGTCATTAGGATATGTCCCCAAAACCTTCAAACTGGCTGTTATTAAGCCTCTCATCAAAAAAACACAACTTGACCCCAAATAACTCGTTAATTATAGACCAATCTCGAATCTCCCTTTTCTGTCCAAGATACTAGAAAAAGTGTTATCCTTACAATTATATTCCTTCTTAGAGAATAATGGTATATGTGAGGATTTCCAGTCAGGATTTAGACCATATCATAGTACTGAGACTGCTCTCCTTAGAGTTACAAATGATCTGCTCTTATCATCTGATCATGGGTTTATGTCTCTATTAGTTTTATTGGATCTTAGTGCTGTGTTTGACACAGTTGACCACAACATTCTTTATGCATAGACTTGAAAACTTTGTTCCATTAATGGCAGTGCAATAGCATGGTTTAAATCTGACTTATGTCACATGGAATTGATGTCGATAGTGTTGAAATTATTCAGCCAAGTGATGATATCTCAGATCAATATTTAGTTCTGTGCAAACTTCATATAGCCAAAATTGTAAATTCTACTTCTTGTTACAAGTATGGAAGAACCATCACTTCTACCACAAAAGACTGCTTTTTAAGTTATCTTCCTGATGTATCCAAATTCCTTAATTAAATAAAGTTGCTCCCTTACGCTTAAGGAAGGTTAAGGAAAACAGTTTGACATCATGGTATAATAAGCATACTCGCACCCTAAAGAGAGCAGCCCGAAAAATATGATGGTTATATGACCGCCATCAGTTCGTAGCAGTGAATGAAGAAGTATCATATCGATCACAAGTGCAGTATGGAGTACCTCAAGGCTCAGTACTAGGGCTGCTGCTCTTCACGCTTTATATGTTACCCTTGAGAGATATCATCAGGAAACATGGTGTTAGCTTTCACTGTTATGCTGAGGATACTCAGCTCTATATTTCTTCCCACCCGGTGAAACACACCAATTTGAAAAACTAATGGAATGCATAGTCGATATAAAAAACTGAATGACGAGTAATTTCTTGTTGCTAAATTCTGAAAAAACAGAGGTGTTAATTATAGGACCTAAAAACTCTGCTTGTAATAACCTAGAACACTGTCTAAGACTTGATGGTTGCGCTGTCAATTCTTCGTCATCAGTTAGGTACCTAGGTGTGGTATTTGATTGCAATCTTTCCTTAGAAAGCCACGTTTCTAGCATTTGTAAAACTGCATTTTTCCATCTCAAAAATATATCTAAATTACGGCCTATGCTCTCAATGTCAAATGCAGAAATGTTAATCCATTCATTTATGACCTCTAGGTTAGATTATTGTAATGCTTTATTGGATGGTTGTTCTGCACGCTTAGTTAACAAACTACAGCTAGTCCAAAATGCAGCAGCAAGAGTTCGTACTAGAACCAGGAAGTATGACCATATTAGCCCGGTCCTGTCAAAATCAGCACTAGCTCCCTATCAAACATCGTATAGATTTTAAAATATTGCATATTACTTATAAAGACCCGAATGGTTTAGCACCTCAGTATTTGAATGAGCTCCTTTTACATTATAATCCTCTACGTTCGCTACATTCTCAAAATTTAGGCAATTTGATAATAATTCTTTTTCTTTTTTTTCAATTTTCTTTTATTCTTACTTTCATCTTTAATTTTTTTATGTTGCTTTGTTGTGACCTTTTTAGTAACTTGTTTTGTGATGTTCAGAGTTTTATCAGAATATTTTGTTGAGATTTATATAATTCTTGATGTCTGATTGTATATATATATATATATATATATATATATATATATATATATATATATATATATATATATATATATATTATTATTATTATTATTATTTTTATTATTATTATTATTATTATTATTGTTACATAAAGTTCTCCAGATTATCTGTTTGTCACTACTGGCTCTTTTACTGAAGGGTTACAGCACTATTATAATCCATAAAGTGAAAATTATCCAAACCTTCATTAACCTAAACCTTAATTAAGTTCAACACCATGAAACCTAAAATCGAAAGGTAACGTTTTTTTACAGTAAACTTTAGTTTGATACCATCAAATCTAAAATATTTTTACCATTTTTTTTTACGGTCCAGTACTGGCAACCACAGCTGGTAGTTTTTTACTGTAAACTTTACACGGTGCCATAAAATCTAAAATATCACTACCTCTTTTTGCAGACCTCAACCACAGCTGCCAGTTTTTTTTTTACTTTTTTTGTTGTTGTTGTTGTTGTTTGTAAATGTAAGTTAATTGCAGCACAGTCAATCTTTCGTTCATTATCTGTCTCGGCTCGGTGTTCATCTTCAGTTCTCTCTTCACAGCAGTTCAGTCAGTGTACTATTTGAGTAAATGAATTACTCCGGGATATTGGTTTATTTAAACTCAGAGGGAGTGTCAGCCACGTTAAAAAGGTTAACAGCTTAAGTCATTTGTGGATTTATGCTTATTGGAGACGCGAACCGTTTCAAACATTTCATTTCGATTTGGTGAACCGGTTACCGTATTTTTTGGACTATAAGTCGCACCTAAGTATAAGTCGCATCAGTCCAAAAATAGGTAATGACGAGGAAAAAACATATATAAGTCGCACTGGACAATAAGTCGTATTTATTTAGAACCAAGAACCAAGAGAAAACATTACCATCTACAGCCACGAGAGGGCACTCTATGTTTTCAGGGAGAGGCTACAGGAGCACTGGCACTGAGCAGCATAGAGCGACCTCTCGCGGCTGTAGACGGTAATGTTTTCTCTTGGTTAATTTCTCTTGGTTCATGTAAAATTTTGATAAATAAGTCGTACCTGACTATAAGTCGCAGGACCAGCCAAACGATTAAAAAAAGTGCGACTTATAGTCTGGAAAATACGGTAAATTTAATGATTTCGTTCACGAACCAGACATCACTACACTGCACTGCAACAGACCCGGAAGAGAAGACAATGCTCAATAAAGTTGTAATTTTTCGATGCTTCAACAAATTCTTACTGACCCTCTGTTGTCACATGGACTACTTTGATGACGTTTTTATTACCTTCCTGGATATGGACATTACACCGTACATACATTTTCAATAGAGGGACTGAAAGCTCTCAGACTAAATCTAAAATATCTTGAACTGTGTTCCGAAGATGAACGGAGGTCTTACGGGTTTTGAACGACATGAGGGTGAGTCATTAATGACATGATTTTTGGGTGAACTAACCCTTTAACTAAGCATATTTTTTGTAGAAGACTATTCTAGCATAAAATATATTAAAATGCAATTCAATAAATTTTTATGTTTTAATGCAACTGTAATATAAATATACTATCTGAATTTCAAGTACGTTTTAACACGCTTAAGAGTACAGTTGATTAAATTTATATTTCCATTCTTCTATCTGACTTACATTCAGTTCAAACCTCAGGCAGTCCTCTCCAAAGGCATAATTTGTTTTGACAGCACATGAAACACTGGCCTATACATAGTGTATAGTAATGAATAAGTTAAGTAGAAGGGCTGGCTCTGCCTCAGCTACAGATGGTGACCTCCTTCCCAGCTGAAAGAAAAAGTGAGGAAAGACTAATGTCTAAATGTATTTCCCATTAATAAGAGTCTTCGAAGTCTCCTGCCTCTATTGTGAGTTTGAAACCCCCATCTCTCTTCCTGATTGACAGCCATTTTGCTGTGCTGTGTACAATTCAAGAAGCCAAATGATGAAGGAATGCAAATGAATGATGCAATTTTTCCCATTATTGGTTTTGGATGACAGTATGTTAAAAGCAACAAAAAAAAAGTCAAAGCAGTGAGGCAGGTAATTGCTGCAAAACTAATTAGCTAACTACTCAAGGACAGCTAGGGATGGGAAAACAAGGAGGAGGTGCTGTGTCACCAAAAGTAATTGGATGGAAAACACTCAGAAAAGTGTTGTGTAAACAAATGAAGTGGGGAAGTTCAGAGAAGGACCTGGCAAGGTTGAAGATTATACAAATTAATGAGTGTTTGTTTTATTTTAATTATTGCCCCTCTCAAAGAGCACACATGGTCCTTGGCTTCTGAGATGAGTAAGAATATGTGTCAACCAAACAGGATAAAGAACAAAGATGTGCTGTGTCAGATACTAAGAAGCCATTTGAAAATGCTCAATTTTTCCATGTATTGTATCTGCAGGCCAATTATTCATACCTTAGGCCTGAGCTTGGTTTTTAAAACAAATATCACATCATACGCTTTTTGATGCTTGAGAACTCCAAAAATACAGACTGGTATATTATGAAAAATTTGTCTTCTTTTGTATTCTGCTGAAGAAAGTAAGTCATATGGGTTTGGAATGACGTGAGGGTGAGCCAATGATGACAGAATTTTCATCTTTGGGTGAACTAATCCTTTAAAAAAGAGAGACTTTGATGGTTTTGAGAAAAGCCTCAGGGTTTTTCACAGAACACTTAGTTAAGCAACCAACACGGATGCTAAGAAGGACTTTTTGTATGTATCTCCAAGCTCTGACATCTCAGAAAGAGATGGTTTTTTATTTAAACCCATATAGTTTATGTATTTCAGTGCGACCTCAATTGACCTTCATAAAAAGCTTGTTGGCAGAGACAAAATACTAGTCACCTCTCCACTCCAGGTTTGACAGGGTTTTTTTTTTTTTTTGTCTCTGAGAAACCCTATTGCATAACCACATGTCACATTTAGTTTAGTTGATCCAAAGGCCCTGCTCTGCTATATCCCCCTTCATCTGGCTTCCCAGACCCTGATCCTTTAATGTCATCATCCATTTCATAGAGCCTTAGCCAGAACATTGAATCAGGCTTTGACACTAGCAAATCTTTACACTCAAACCATGATAATGCCAAGAAGGAAAGAGGAAGAAGTGCAAACAAGAACCTCAGTCATGGATACAGATGAGCGATTAATCATATCATATACATAACATTTTACAGTGCAGTCTACCGAAATCCTTTTTTTTTTGTCATAATTTATTTAAAGGGGGGGTGAAATGCTATTTCATGCATACTGAGTTTTTTACACTGTTAAAGAGTTGGATTCCCATGCTAAACATGGACAAAGTTTCAAAAATTAAGTTGTACGTTTGAAGGAGTATTTCTGTTCCAAAAATACTCCTTCCGGTTTGTCACAAGTTTCGGAAAGTTTTTTTCGAGTATGGCTCTGTGTGACGTTAGATAGAGTGGAATTTCCTTATATGGGTCCTGAGGGCACGTTTGCCGGAAGAGCGCACGCTCCCGTATAGCAGAGCAGAGAGAGGCTGTGCACAGACAATCACTGATCAGAGCGAGAGCGTCGCGAAATGTCACAAAAGGAGTGTGTTTTTGGTTGCCAGGGCAAGACAACCCTGCACAGATTACCAAAGAAAAAACAGCATTAAGGGACCAGTGGATGGAGTTTATTTTTACAGAGCATCAATGGAGTTGTGCAAGTGTTTGTGTTTGTTCCCTGCATTTCTAAAATGCTTGTTTTACAAACAAAGCCCAGTTTGACGACGGATTTGCGTATCGTTTATTTCTTAAAGATGATGCAATCCCAACGAAAAAGGGTCACGATTGTGTGTTGGAACCACAGGCGGTGAGTAAAACTGCTTAAAATATCTCTGCCTCCTTGTTAGTGCGTCCGCCTCCCATCGGAGACCCGGGTTCGAGCCCAACTGCTGCTCTCATTCAGTTTCAGCCTTCACAGCTGTCACAGCTTCCAAACGCTCTCAACGCAACTGGCGCTCGTGATTCTTTGCTCCGCCCACATGTCACGCCTCCAGGCGCTCGTGTTTTTCCGGGAAAAATCGGTACAGACTATCTTTCTCTTATGAATATAATAAAACTAAATACTTTTTGGAGTTATGAAGGATGCAGTACTACTCTATAGGTACTCAAGATTAACATCATTAAAAACAAGCATTTCACCCCCCCTTTAAATAAATACTATGCATTCTATTTAGACAGCATATCAATATTACTGATTAAACTGTACACTTTACAAAATATCTTTCAATGGATCTGTATTTGTGACAGAACTTATAGTGCTTACTTTAGGTGCTTAATCTTTAACATTAAATCTTTCTATCTTTCCTTTTCTTTGAACAAAACAAATGCTTCAGAAAGGTAGATTAATTGTTATACTTATTGAAAAAAAAACAACAACAAATAAGTACATTGAACTAAACATAATTTTGATTTAGAAAAAGGCAGACATGGGGACAACAATATATTTATTGTGCTATATTTTTTAGGCTATATGTTTTTTTTGTTTGTTTGTTTGTTTGTTTTTCTGCATGTCATGTGAGGGGCTTTGTTTATACCTGAGTTGTAACACAAGTAAATTAAAGATCTTAATAAATTTTTTTTAAAAATAAATAAATAAACATACTGAAAGGAATTAAATAATTTCCTTATGAAATTAATTATTTATGAAGCCAAACACGTTAAGGAACTCTCACAATGCAAATACAATCTCTTGCTCCATTAACTCATTGGTTCCTTCACCCATCCTTCCCCTCTGGGTACATGGTCCAGGTCACTAAAAGTTGACAGAGAAATGCCAAGAACTGAAGTTGCTATGCTCACTTAAAAAAATGACTATATCTTCAGGATTCATGATCGTAATCTTTTCATGTTTGGTGTAATTTTAAAGGTCTCTGTGCAAATAGTACAATGGTCTTAATTTCACAGTAGTCATTTATATTATGAGAAAGATTAAGAAATGTTATAGAATTGTGTTCCGCTGAGAAGAGGGTGTGTCACCCTTTAGGGGTCTTTGAGAATGTTTAACTCCAGCCAGGTTTGACCCTTATGTGACCACGGGAACCTTTTGAACCAAAATGACCTTTACGTTTTTACAACTGATTTGAAGATTTCTTTGTTGTATTTAGTTGTTGAGTATTTAAGGGAAGTGACAAAATAATACTAGGTGATTCTATAGTCATATCAGCCCCTAGTGTGGAGTGTATTTCATATGCTCCATACTATGTATCTTTCTGAAGTCAGGTATACTATTATTTACTCAAAAATGTAATTGTGTTAAACACATTGTGCCTAAAGAGCACACTGTATAGTTTTTTGTGCTACTACATGTGCACATTGGCTAGTTAAGTTTATTCCCTAAAAAACCTGAGTTCTTTGCTATGCATTTTAGACTGTGTGTCTGAAATTAGGATAACTGTTACATGTGTAATTTTATGCTAAATTTATTCAACATCCAGACTATTCTCCTTTGGGAGCACAGTGTGAGAACAGGAAAAACACCTCAGCAACAAAACCACATAATCAATACACCATAAACACACGACTTTGCAACTGAGTGTGCAGAGAGAGTCTCTCAAGCCCCTTTCACACTGCCATTCCGGCAAATACACAGGTAAAGTGTTCCTGCAATTGTTCCCGGGTCGCTAGATTTTGCACTTTCACACTGCTAGTGATGACCCGGTATATGTGCGTGCTTTCACACACAACCCTTGAAGATCCCGTAACGACACATGACATCAGCACATGACGTGTAATGTACAAGTCGAAAACGCTAGGCACGTTATACTTTCACTGAAGCAAGCAAACGATCTCTGCGTCAGCGCGGAAAGTGAGGAACTTACTAATCTCTGCTTCATTACAGTTTACACATATGTTTTCGTCGCGAACGTTGATCTTCCTTCAAAACAGCCGGTAAAAGAGTCGCGTGATAACGCTCGTCATCACTCCGACACGGAATCAGATCTGGCTTTTGTTCACACAGCGCTCGTCCCGGGTCGAACCCCGCAATGTTACTAGGTCCCTGACCCGGGTTCAATGCGGTAATCAATCCCGGGACGTGGTTGCTTTCACACAGAAAGCGACCTGGCAATGTTCCGGAAATATTGCGGGTCCGACGTGCAGTGTTGAAAGGGGCTCCAGAAATAGACGAAACAAGAGAGCAAGCAGGGAAGGAAAGGGGAGGAGAGGGAGAGAAATTTGTCCACCTTCGTTAAGAGCCAAGAAGAAGTATCTTCTCTAACGTAATAAAACCAAGCATGATCAAGGGGTGTGACTAGACATTTATCCCACAATATAAGACGCGACACGAGACTGGGTTCATGAGAATGAGACAAGACAAGATTTTTTTATTTTTTTTAAATAAATCCTCAATGATGAAATATATAGGGAAATGTTTTATTTTATTTACCTGAAAAAAAGGCAAAAAATGAAGGTGCATTTTGAAATCAAATCATACTTTATGAAATTAAACATCTATTTTAATACATTTTATGCAGGTATAAACAACATGAAAACACTGCAAAAGGTTTTGCTACAAACTCAACTGACTGGCAAGGAATTGCACAAAATTATATAGTACACATAAAATATAAATAATAAAAAACACAAATAATATCCCTTTAAAGTAGCAGTCAGTCAAGTTTATTATTTAGTAAACTAAATTCTGCTTAAATAACAAAATAATAAAAAAATCCATTAAATATTTCTCAACTTCTTTTTAATAGTATATACATTTTCACATCAATTTCTTAAAAGTTTAACAAAAAATACATATTAAGGGCCCTATAAAATTTATAATTTTTATTTTTTTTAATTTAATTATTTATATTTTGTATTGTTACCAAATTCTGTGTTTTTGCATGTCAAACTATTTGAAAGCACAAGACACTTTATTCATTTTATTTTTTCTTAAAGTAGGCTTGTGATTTTTTTTTTCCCCTCAGAAATTCTGTGTTGTGCATTTACATTTTTCTGGTTATCAAATGGAGGCATAAAATATTAAATAAACATTTCATCATTTATCATTTATTTATTGAAATTATTTTTTTTGGCAAACAAAGGGGAATTACAATTAAAATTAAAACATTTAAGAAATGTTGTGTGATTATTCCTTTAAAATAATCTTTGTTTCATTTTAGTAGTAGTATAGTAGTAGTAGGCTGTGTACATTCTTTTGTCGTTATTTCAAACCGGAATTTTATTTTGACGGGTTGCCATGAATACCGTTCTGTGAATGTGATATGGTGCTAGTTTTACTTAAATCAAACAGTAAAATGCTCATGAAGTGACTCTCAGAGCAGTTCTGGAGATGTTGTTCGTGTGTTTATGTAACCCTGATTTAATTTCAGGATTAATAATAAGAATTGTATATAGTTTTAAATTAATTATAACGTATAGTTATATGATTGTTAACTGAAAAAATAATGTAAGAGGAAAAAATAAATAAATGTGGAAGAAGAATAATTCGAATAAGAATAGAATTGACCAATGAGAGAAGACTGAGAAACTACGCCCTGCTGAGTCAGTAGAAGCAGCGCAAATTAGCAACCGACCCAGACAGCAAGCAGTTTCGGCCCAGATCTGGCCCACATCTGGCCCGCATGGATTTCATGTGGGCCAGATTTGGGCCGGATCTGGGCCAACACTACGTTGCTGTCTGGGGAGAGGAGAGCAATAAGCTAGAGCAAGTATTCTCTAAAAAAAAGAAGGAAATAAGTGTAAATTGTTGATTTTGTTAAAACCGGGATTTCATGTTGAATTTCATGACGAGACCGTCGTGTTGAAAGAATCAAGTTAATTTTATGTTCGTGTGAATGTCATTCTTGAAGTATTATCATCTGGAAATACTCGATGTGGTGAGTTATTGTTCGATTGCTGTTTATTTTGAAATAAGCACAAGATAATTGTGATTACAAATGTTTATTGAAACTGTAAGATGTTTGTGTTATTTGTATGTGATTTTGCAATGTAAAAGTTTAATCGTTTAGTTAATTAGTCTCACATGGAGTTGTAGTACACGTGGCTTTGACATGTGAAACACGTGAGCCTGCAAAAAGAGAGAGAAGTTAATGCAAAATTATTGTAAATATTGTATTATGCGAATAGTGATTGTAATATAGGGAAATTACTTACCTAATGGACATTGAACACAGATAAATATATATTGTGTTGCGATCTCTGGCTTATTAATAGGTCAGGTTTTTTGAATTCATCGAAAAGTTCCGTTGATGGCGAGCCACCCAATCAAACGCTAGGAGAAGAAAGAGGACAACAGAGACATCAAGTTTGTTTTTTCATTCTTTTCTTCAGGAAGGATGTTTTTTTTTTCTTTTTCTGAATGGAACTGTGAATTAACAGATGCATGGTTGGATTCAAGATAAGTGACTGAACGAAATCTGATATCAGTGATTGATTGAACTGAACTTTGATTTACTTTCAAGAAGTTTTCCTTGAGAGGGTTATCTTATATACAGTGGATCTGGTGTTACTAGGGTGAATTCACTGTGACGGTAACAGGTGACTGTAAACCAGTGATGGCTGACTATCATTGAAGAGGTTTTTTATTTTATTTTACATTGGAAAAATGTGATTTATTTATTGTTTTTATTTTCCTATTGTTGATTTAATTATTTTCTTTTGAAAAGGCCTACTTTTATTTGGGGGAAATTATTCAAAGTAAAGTACTTACCGCATTATTGGCTCCTGTGTTCTTCAGTAAATATCCACTACCTCCATTAGCCGTTCCTGTGATTTTCTGGTGTGCAATTAGTCTATTTATATATAAATATATAGCTCAAAGTGTAAATAATTTAAGTACTGTCTTGTTATTAGAGTCTGCTAACTAATACAGACACTTAATTTTGAATCATATAATTTATATCACCCGCTACATTTAGGTCCCCATTTAGTGAGATGGCAGACACTGAAATCACTGCAAGTGTCCCACACGCTTAAGTGTGTATGTGTGTGTGTAAACCACATCTCGGCGCAATTCATTAATAGAGACAGGCAGAACATACAGAATTCATATCTAAATCAACTTTTGCGGCTTTATATTTACAGATACTAGTCCATCTCATGATTTGATTTAAGTGTTATGACTTACTTTTGGTTATTATTCCGCAATAAACTGTGAATTCTGTTTTTATTACTGGATAAAGACCAAACTGCGTAATTTTCCCACTTATCATGTGGCCACTTGCCTGATGTGAACATAAAATCTTACATATCTTACATTACATACCACTGGTGAAAGGACCAGTTTAATGCAAAAATATCTGAAAGGTCTGCAGGAGGATATCACCTTCTCATCATGAGACCAGTCAGTTCTCGCGAGACACAAGCCTGCTTCAAAAACATTGAAATCTGTGGAGACACATGAAAGTGACAGTGTTGTGATGGCAGAACGGCATATGCAAAATATGGATGACACACAAGAGAAGCTTTGTTCCAAAAATGAAAGACCGACCATTCCTTCTTGAGATGCAAGACATTTTTTAACACTCTTTTCCAAGAAAATAACGAGAATTTGGGGGACCTGGAGAGATTTGAGATAACCCGGTTAGTATTGGGACCCTGAAAAAGTCCAATAATTTTGAGCTGAATGAAGGACTTAAAGGGATAGTTCACACCTAAATTAAAATTATGTCATTAATTACTCAACATCATGTCGTTTTAAACATGTAAGACCTTTGATCATCATAGAAACACAAATTACAATTTTTTTTTTTTTTTTAATGAAATAATCTTTGTTCTACATGTAGAAAATTAAAAAGGTTTTTTTTCTACAGGTTTATTTGGTTAATCCCAAGGTTCTCTTCCTGGAGCAGTAGGCCTTTAAAAGATACTGCATTATCATTAATTCACTGGTTTGTAGTCCAAATAGTTTAACTTTGTAATTGTAGTTATTGATTTACTGAAAGGCTGTTTTAAATGATCAAATGTTATTATGCTTATTTAAAATAATACATACTCGTAAGCCCCGAACCCTTTGTTTTGACTTTCTTTTTGGGATGGGGTCACACTTTAATTATTTAGCATTTTGGGATTTAGCATTAGCACTAATTCCTGATTAACAAAGCATACACTATCTATTTGTGTATAATTGGATTAAACCTAACAATGGGGAATAAGTGCCTTTGAACTCCATATGGACATCAATTAATGTGATCTTGAACATATTCAGGTCATAACCTAAACTAAAAGACTGCGCCATGGTTTTAATTTCCTAATGAATGAATGGAGACTCGATGCATCAGTGAATTCCATTATAATATACAAACAATTTTATCATGGCTTTTCTCAAACAGGATACATCCTACCCTCTTTGTCACACTAACATCCTGTCACAGGATGTGTTGTGGCATCTGTGGCAGTTTGTCTTGGCAAGCTATGGCAGTGCAGGTCTACCAAAAGATTAAAGAGTCAGATGTTACACGCTCAGAACACATGAGCTTCAAAGCCACAACAAGGTCATAAGTGATTTTCTCCAACTGCTGTATGAAAGTAAATGTATTTATAAAATTCATTAATTTCAAACATTTGGGTGTAATATAATACAATAAATACAATGGGAGTTTCTTCAAGGACAGTCACATTATGTCTAATGGGTTCATTAGCCTTTTTATCTAATTAGGTTTGTTTTAATTGTACAAAGAGTTGTACAAGTCCTGAAGAAAGGGCAGGTGAACACGAATGATCCTTAGTGCTGTCCTAACAGTCTATCCAGTCTTCTTAAAACTAATTTGCTGGCTGACCCAAATTAGACAGTTCTAGAAGAGCACAGAACTGACTCGATAATACCCGAGTAAAACTGAGTCATCTGTTCAATGACACTGTTTTACTCAATGAGTCTTCTGTGCCTGTGGCAGGTTGAACTTTTTCAGCTGACTTCAGGTTCTGAGAGATGGTTGTGACCAGGAACCTTAATGACTCTACTGCAGCCACAGTGCTGTTCATGATGGTAAGTGGGGAGATAGCAGGAGGAAGTCCACTATCATCTCCACTATTTTGAGCATAATAAGCTCCAGGTTGTTGTGACTGCACCAGATAGCCAGCTGCTCAACCTCTTGTATGTATGCAGACTCATCTCCATAATGGATGAGGGCAGATGACTGTGGTGTCTTCTGTAAACTTCAGGAGCTTGACAGAGGGATCTTTAGAGGTGCAGTCATTGGTTTAGAGGAAGAAGAGCAGTGGGGAGAGAATGTAGCCCTGAGGAGCTCCGGTGCTGATGGTGCGGGTGTTGGATGTGAGTTTTCCCAGCCTCACTAGCTGCTGCCTGTCTGTCAGGAAGCTGGTGATCCACTGACAGATGGAGGTGGGCACAGAGAGCTGTGTGAGTTTATTCAGAAGGGTGTCTGGAATGATGGTGTTGAAAACAGAGCTGAAGTCCACAAACAAGATTAGAGCTGTAGCTATCAAATATTTTAATAATGGTGTATTCTACCAACAATTCCATCGATTACAGTATTTCACAATTGCTAAAACACATTTCTTGAAACCTTCACCCATATTCTGAAAACTTTAAACACAAAACCCATTCTTTAAACTACATACACAAAACACCTGACTCTTCTGGCAAAATCAAACACTTGCCTCAAAACCATTTGATCTGTGCTCAAAATCAAACAATACTTTCAAAACATAAACAAAGCCAGTCAATATATAAACACTCATCAGCATTCAATAGACACTACATCAAAAAATTGACAACACAGCGTCCAGGGCATGTAGTTACAGATATATAAATATTTTTATTGTATATAGAAAATAATTTTGCCATAAATTAAAGTAAATAATTCACAACTCAGTACAGCAAATGTATTGCATACTGTAAGTACTGCAAGCAAGTAATACAGTATAGAATTTCTGTATTTTCAGCATAAAAATACGTAAAGTAAGCTCAAAGAACGAAGACATGCAAAGTGTATTACACAAAACATTGTGCAATTGCAAAATCAAAGTCAATGAGAGACTCATTCTCCCTCAGCATCCCGATGGTGGAGAGCCACAGGAAATGGTAGAAAGGCTAACACTGTTGATAGCTTCAAAGTTTACATTGTCTTCTACAAGTCTTTGCTGTATATCACACAGTCGGATGGCATTGTTTTGATGGACCATACTGTATCAACAATGAGAGCCTCTTGCTGTTGCGAGAATGAAGGAGTCCTTCCACCCTCATTTGGTAGTCTTGCAATTTTACAAAAGGGAAAATGCTCTTACAAATGTATACATACAGAAACAATAGTAATGGACATCACATTCATATGTAAATTGTATTCTATTTTTTTTTTCTTTTTTCCACACCCCCCTTTCTATTGACAAACTGATGTGCTATATCAAATGTCAAATTAGAAAAACAATACATTTACCTGATCTCTTCTCTGAATGTCCTGATTATGGTGGCCACAGTTGTCCTTGTATTCTTCCTCTTTGTCCACCACCTCTTACACAAACTCTTCCTCCTCTTCCTCTCACATTGTTTCCATCCATTGTGGTATCAACACTCAACGTACCTGGGCCACCTGTACTGGCTTATATTCTAGACAACTGATTTGGTCACATCATTAGAAACAAGTGTGAACGAGTTGTTGTGTGTAAATTATGACAACTGTGTTGTAGTTGGGTTTAACTTTTGCCACATGTATTTACCATTTTGCAACACAGTGCAAAATGTGTTTTAGTGAGTAAGAATGTGTTTAAAGTTTTGCAAAAATAGTGGATGAGATTTGCAAACAGTGTTTTAACTACCTGAACTTGTTTAAGATTTTGCCTACAAAGTGACTGATTCGACAAATGGTTTAGGCCACTGAGCATTGGGTTCAGAGAATGGGGTTTAGTGTTTTAGAAATTGTGAAATACTGTAATCGAGTAATCGGATAAAATGTGTTTTTGCTTAATTAAAGTGTAATATTAATTATGCAAGAGAAAATAAGACTCCTGGGTCTCTTAAAATTAACAACTAAGTTTCCTTTTTTAGAAAAAAAAAATTTTTTTTTTTAAATGCATAGAATGCAATGCATACATCAAAAATAAAGATTTAATTATTACCCATTGTTTGTCTGTCTGTACTTGTACTGTGAACAATGGCAATAAAATTGACAGATGAATTAAGTGCATTTAAGTGCCATTCAGTTGGGGTTTTAAATAAAGCTTTTTCTGAGATGTACATAAAACGTTAATTTAATTTATTTTTAATTATTGAAAATTAACTGAACTTTTTGGTAAACAAAGGGGATTTACTATTAAAAATAAAACATGGAAGAAATGTTGTGTGATTAAACCTAAAAAAAAAATAATGTTTGATTTTTTTTTTGTAGTAGGCTATGTACATTCTGCTGAACAATAGTCTTTAAAGCAGACTTTTATTTTGACAGGTTGACGTACCTTTACAGTTCCCTATCTGTCGGTCACTACGAGTTATGTCGACCGACAAATGGGGTCTCACTTGGGAGGCCAATCATCTCTGATTTTAAGAGAAAACGCCAATGAAAATTTGCTAGTGGATTAACACACCTGAGCCACTCCCTGTGCCAACGGATATAAATAGGGCGACAGGTGCGTCCACTCATTAGATTTTTGCTTCGGAGCCGAGTAGCTGATGAGAAAGAAGTCGCTACAAAGCCATCATCTTTGTTTTTGTGAAGCTGTTCCTGGTCGGTGTGACGGCGCGTTACAGTGGTGTCGCGAACGGCGATTCCCCTGGGCGCTTCGGCTAAAAGAGACAGTTTCTAAAAGAGCAAATCACGGACGATTCGCGTCTTTTTCAAGATGCCGTTTCGTCCGTGTCCTTCTGGATGCGGTCGTTTCCTGTCTTCGGTTGACGGTCACGAGCGTTGTCTGCAGTGTCTGGGCGTCCAACACGCTGAGGCTGCGCTCGTGGATGATTCATGCATCTGTTGTGGGCATATGAACATGGCAGCGCTGCGATCGCGTCTCTCACTCCTCAAGGGGAGTGCAGCAGACCCCTCTGTCGCCACCCGTCCCGGTCTTTCTGGCTCGAGCAGAGGGCCGCCGGCTGGCTCTCTAGGAGATCTGAGGATTACAGTGAGAGCTTCTCAGTCGGGCCACGCCCCACGGACCTCTCACTCCTCCCACAGTGCCTGTCCCGTGCAGCTGCCGATTGATTCTGTTGGGCCGTCTCACAGCGGTCCCAGCGTGTCTTTAGGTGCACCGCCCGAAGACCAGATGTCGATTGCTGCATCGGGGGATGGGTTATCGACCTCTGAGGATGAGGGTTCGGCAGGGCTGCCCCCCTCGGGTGTTGTCGCTGCTGCCGAATCTGACTTGGAGTTGTCGGCCATGCTTGCCCGGGCAGCCGTGAGTATCGAGCTGGAGGTGACTACACCGCCCAGTCCCGAGCCCTCGCGGCTGGATGATTGGTTTCTCGGCGCGGGACGCAGCTCACAACCTTGTTCTGCTCCGGTGCCTTTCTTCCCGGAGGTGCATGAAGAGGTGACGAAGTCGTGGACGGCCCCTTTCACGGCCAGAAGCTGCTCGTCTCCCTCTTCCATCCTCACCACCCTCGATGGCGGGGCAGCCAGGGGGTACGTGGAGGTTCCCCAGGTGGAGAGAGCGGTTGCGGTGCACTTGTGCCCACAAAACGCCGCCACTTGGAGGAATCGCCCGCGTCTCCCGTCCAAGGCCTGTAAGCTGTCGGCCGCACTCGCTGCCAAGGCTTACAGTGCTGCGGGCCAAGCTGCCGCTGCCCTGCATGCCATGGCTATCCTGCAGGTACACCAAGCCAAGGCGCTCAAAGCAATGCACGAGGGTGGTACCGACCCGGGGTTGATGCAGGAGCTGCGCACGGCGACTGACTTCGCCTTACAGGCGACGAAGGTCACGGCGCGGTTCCTCGGGAAGGCGATGTCCACGCTGGTGGTCCAGGAGCGGCATCTCTGTCTGAACCTGGCTGAGATGAGGGACATGGACAAAGCCCGCTTTCTCGATGCTCCCATCTCCCAGGCAGGCCTGTTCAGCGACACTGTCGAGGACTTTGCCCAGCAGTTCTCGGCGGTACAGAAGCAGACTGAGGCCATCCAGCATATCTTGCCCCGACGTGTCTCTCCGGTTGCCACCGTTACGTCGCGGGTAGCGCCTCAGCCTGCTCGTCGCCGTGGGCGCCCCCCTGCGTCCTTCACACCAGCTCCGCCCCGTGCTGAGAGTTCTTCGAGGCCGAAGCGTCGAGCACCCCCGCAGGAGAGCGGCGCCCCCCATGTCACTCCCGGCTTCGAAGTCCTCGAGGAAGTCGACTAAGCGGCCCTGACACGGGCAACTCGGAGAAGCGCCATTCCTTCCCCCGAAGGAGGGCCGGGTGGAGAATCTTCAGTTTTTGTTTTGTTCTGTTCCGCCGCTGGTCCAATGGCCAATGGCACCCACATTTTCAATAAAAGAGCAATTTCTCCTTCCTCCGAGTTGCAAGGCTCGTGGGTTGACAATGAGCGACGCACAGCTTCCTCACTCTCACCCACGACGCCCCCTTTCGCCAGCGGCCGAGAGGTCGCGGTTTGGAGACGCAACGCCTCTCCACGTGTCTCTGGCCAGTTCCTCCGGGAACACGGGGAGTGTGGTTGTGATGACCCAGGACGCAGTGCCTTCTTGGGCCTTCCAGGACACAACTCCCCATCGCTGCACCACTGCGGGTATGTCGACTGTCCCTTTGGTGCCACTTGTACGGAGTCTGGGAACGTGGCTTGCGCTGCCCAACCCATCACGCTGGCTCATCCGGATGGTCCGACTCAGCTATGCGATTCAGTTCGCCCGGCGACCCCCCAAGTTCAATGGCGTGCTCGTGACTTCGGTGGCAGTCCGGGACGCCCCTGTCTTGCGCGAGGAGATTGCTGTCCTGCTGGTGAAGGATGCAATCAAGCCGGTCCCTCCAGCCGAGATGAGGACGGGGTTTTACAGCCCTTACTTCATCGTGCCCAAGAAAAGCGGTGGCCTTCGACCTATCCTGGATCTGTGAGTCTTGAATCGGGCCCTACACAAGCTCCCGTTCAGGATGTTGATGCAGAAACGCATTATCAAATGCGTCCAGCCCCAGGACTGGTTTGGTCAGGGAGGACGAGGAACAGGTCCTGTTGGTTGCGCCTTACTGGCCCACACGGACCTGGTTTTCGGAACTCATGCTCCTCGTGACAGCCCCTCCCTGGCGCATCCCCCTGATGAGAGACCTTCTCTCTCAGGGGCTTGGCACCATTTGGCACCCGCGTCCAGATCTCTGGAACCTCCACGTGTGGCTTCTAGACGGGATGCGGCAGACCTAAGTGATCTGCCCCCAGCAGTGGTAGACACTATCACTCAGGCTAGAGCCCCTTCTACGAGGCAGGCCTATGCTCTGAAGTGGAGTCTGTTCACGAATTGGTGGTGTTCTCACCGAGAAGACCCCCGGAGATGCCCGGTCAGAGTCGTGCTTTCTTTCCTGCAAGAAAGGCTGGAGCGTGGGCTGTCACCCTCCACCCTGAAGGTGTATGTGGCTGCCATTGCAGCCCATCACGATGCAGTGGACGGCCGGTCCCTGGGGAGGCATGACCTGATCGTTAGGTTCCTGAGGGGTGCCAGAAGGTTACATCCTCCTAGGACACCCCTGATTCCCTACTGGGACCTCTCTATTGTCCTGGCGGGACTTCAGAGGGGTCTCTTTGAGCCGCTGGATTCGGTCGAGCTGAAGTTCCTGTCTCTCAAGACAGCGCTCCTGATCGCGCTCACTTCCATCAAGAGGGTCGGGGACCTCCAAGCATTTTCAGTAAGTGAAGAGTGCCTTGTGTTCGGGCCGGCCTACTCTCACGTTGTCCTGAGACCCCGGCCTTGATACGTGCCCAAGGTTCCCACCACTCCCTTCCGAGACCAGGTGGTGAACCTGCAAGCACTGCCCCTGGAGGAGGCAGATCCAGCCTTGTCGTTGCTGTGTCCCGTAAGAGCGCTTCACATATACGTGGACCGCACCCAGAGCTTTAGAAGCTCTGAGCAGCTCCTGGTCTGCTTTGGAGGTCAGCAGAAGGGGAAGGCTGTCTCTAAGCAGAGGTTGGCCCACTGGATAGTGGGCGCCATCGCCTTGGCTTACCATTCCCAAGGCGAGCCGTGCCCCCTGGGGGTGAGGGCCCACTCCACACGGAGTGTGGCCTCCTCATATGCGTTGGTGCACGGCGCCTCTCTGGCAGGCATCTGTCGAGCTGCGGGCTGGGTGACACCTAACACCTTTGCGAGGTTTTACAACCTCCGTGTAGAGCCAGTTTCTTCCCGTGTCTTGGGTAACAGGTAATTGGTGGGAAGGGCTGGCTGGGTGTCTCGCTTGCTTCGCCATTCCCCCTAACACGGGGATGTGAGTGCCTTCTTCTCCCAGTAGAGTTCCCTGGTTGGCGTACCCTGGTCGAGCATCCTCCAGCACCCTCGGCGTCAGACTTGGCGGAGCAGTCTGTTGCCAGGCCCAGTACTGGCGTTAGCATGCCCGGAGCCTGGTCAGCTCCTGTACTGGGCTAGGTGTCCATATGGCTGGGTTCCCTACGGGTAATCCCATATGTGTATTCTTCCACGGTAAGGTTTCCCTCTTGGCAAACCCGTGTCTTCCCTTGACAGACCGTTCTGTCAGTCTCTTCTGGCAGCCGTTCCATCCCTACTCCAAGGTAGGACCTGCCTCAGAGACCCCTTCCATATGTAGTACTGGGTCCCTCCATATACCCTGGGTCAGTCCATATCGGTATATCCACATGTCACCTCCCTACGGGTAGGATGTGGTCTCCGTAGTGACCTTTTCCTAAAGGCTCGCTTCCCCATTGTCTTGCCAGCTGAAAGAACAAATAGGGAAGATTTGAAGCAATCTTTCACTGAAGGTTGAAATCCCTTCCATTTACTTTATGTGGGCGGAAAGCAGCATGGCCTTCTCCAGCAGCAATGTACTCACCCTTTGGCCCCTTCGGTACCAAGGTCAGTGAATTTGTGCTGGGGCTTTGGGAAGGTTACGACCTTAAGCGTAGCTTTTGTGGCACGCCAGGGCTTGTCAACAATTGCAGCGCCACAGGGTTGTGACGAGGTTCAGGTTGTGGGGTTTTCCATAGGACCCCATTTGTCGGTCGACATAACTCGTAGTGACCGACAGATAGGGAACGTCTCGTTCCCTGATGGAGGGAACGGAGACGTTATGTCCCCATGCCACAACCTTGAACCATTCGCTGTTACCGGGACACGTTCTCAGCTCCTCAGCGTAAAACCTAATGAGTGGACGCACCTGTCGCCCTATTTATACCCGTTGGCACGGGGAGTGGCTCAGGTGTGTTAATCCACTAGCTAATATTCATTGACATTTTCTCTTAAAATCAGAGATGATTGGCCTCCCAAGTGAGACCCCATTTGTCGGTCGACATAACGTCTCCGTTCCCTCCATCAGGGAACGAGGGTTACGTAAGTAACCGAGACATTCTGTGAATGTGATGTGACGCTAGGTTTACTCAAATCAAACAGTCAATTGATCATGAAGTCACTCTCAGTGCAGTTCTTGAGATATTGTTCATGTGTTCACGTCTTTATTGAGTGAGAGGAAAGACGCTGAAATCACCGCGAGCATCACGCACGCTTCCGTGTGTGTGATAAAGGAACTTGTGCTTCTGCTCCATTCATTAACAGAGACACACAGAACATGCAGGATTCATATTTAAATAGACTGTTCCGGCTTAATATTTACAGATATTAGTCCATATCGTGATTTGATGTAAGTGCAATGACCTATTTTTGATTAATTCATTCAAAATGTGGCAAATTCCGTCCCATTCTGCGTTAAACTGTAAATTCTGTTTTTTATAACTGGATTCCGCGATTCCATCTGCGTTTTCTGCATCGCGGAAATCATAGGGCCCTAGTTGTGGTATGCCAGCTCTATCTTGCAATGGACACAAACCACGAAGTTCTCTTTACGTTTGCCCGCACCCTCAAATCAAAACACTGATGACTCCTTGCAGTATGCCATTTCGGACGCAGCGTGTCTCCTTCCGCTTTGTGGGTTACGTAAAAATAAATAAATTAAAAGAGGCTTTGAGGCAGAGGATTTTGCCTCGAGTAAATTGAGTTACTTGAGGAATGGTTTCAGCCCTAAACAAGATCCTTGCATAAGTCCCTGGTTTGTCCAGATGTTGGAGGATGTAGTGCAATCCCATATTGACTGCATCTTCCACAGACCTGTTTGGCCTACAAACCTGATTCCAAAAAAGTTTGGTTTGGTCAATTGGCAACATGACTGGGTTTAAAAAGAGCCTCTCAGAGTGGCAGTGTCTCTCAGAAGTAAAGATGGGTAAAGGATCACCAATTCCCCCAATGCGGCGTTGAAAATAGTGGAGCAACATCAGAAAGGAGTTTCTCAGAGAAAAATTGCAAAGAGTTTGAAGTTATCATCATCTACAGTGCATGATATCATCCAAAGATTAAGAGAATCTGGAACAATCTCTGTGCATAGGGGTCAAGGCCGGAAAACCATACTAGATGCCTGTGATCTTCAGGCCCTTAGAAAGCACTGCATTGCATACAGGAATGCTACGGTAATGGAAATCCCAACATGGGCTCAGGAATACTTCCAGAAAACATTGTCGGTAAACACAATCCACCATGCCATTTGCCGTTGCCAGCTAAAACTCTATAGGTCAAAAAATAAGCCATATCTAAACATGATGCAGAAGCGCAGGCATTTCTCTGGGCCAAGGCTCATTTAAAATGGACTGTGGCAAAGTGGAAAACTGTACTGTGGTGAGACCAATCAAAATTTGAAGTTCTTTTTGGAAAACTGGGGCACCATGTCATCCGGACTAAAGAGGACAAGGACAACCCAAGTTGTTATCAGCGCTCAGTTCAGAAACCTGCATCTCTGATGGTATAGGGTTGCATGAGTGCATGTGGCATGGGCAGCTTACACATCTGGAAAGGCACAATCAATGCTGAAAGGTATATCCAAGTTCTAGAACAACATATGCTCCAATCCAGATGTCGTCTCTTTCAGGGAAGACCTTGCATCTTCCAACATGACAATGCCAGACCACATACTGCATCAATTACAACATCATGGCTGCGTAGAAGAAGGATCCGAGTACTGAAATGGCCAGCCTGCAGTCCAGATCTTTCACCCATAGAAAATATTTGGTGAATCGTATAGAGGAAGATACAACAAAGAAGACCTAAGACAGTTGAGCAACTAGAAGCCTGTATTAGACAAGAATGGAACAACAATCCTATTCCTAAACTTGAGCAACTTCTCTCCTCAGTCCCCAGATGTTTGCAGACTGTTATAAAAAAACATGGCCTTGTCCCACATTTTTTGAGATGTGTGGATGCCATGACATTTAAACTCAACTTATTTTTTCCCTTAAAATTATACATTTTCTCAGTTTAAACTTTTGATATGTCATCTATGTTGTATTCTGAATAAAATATTGAAATTAGAAATCATTGCATTCTGTTTTTATTCACAATTTCTAAAGTGTCCCAACATTTTGGAATCAGGTTTGTAACTGGGGGTTGTCCCACCTAAAATTATGATTAAAAGCATGCTGTGTATTGTAAATAACAATTCTTTATACTTTAAATAAATGGCGGAAAAGTAGTAAAACAACACAAACGAGGCAAAAATGCGTTTTATGTTTAGAAAGATTTTTAGTCTCCCCTCTCTTGCCTCAAAGTGCTTTGTCATTAAACATCGGATGAAGTCATTATTTTATCTTAAACACATGATGCCAATGTATTTTTCGATGAGTCCGCTATGATAGTAATTATAACGTTACCTGCTTGAAGTAAATGGTTGCAGAGTGTTCACAACAAAAAATACACATTATTGGGGTCACTTCAGCCTGCGGCGCGGAGATAAAAAACATCCTGTGGCAACAGTGAAAAAGAGGCCCAATTCCTCGGGAAAACCCTGGACTTGGCAACACTGACAGATAGTAATGTCTACAACGGACACGAATGGTGTCACAGCGAAACCACAACTGCTTGACATTGTCTAATTTGGCACGGCCTCCCTGCTGCACTAATAGTAGTACGGCTTTCCTCCATGTATCCCCAGCTGTTAGACAAAATTTACATTCCTGATGTTAATAACCCTTTTTAAAACACAATCAGAACGAAGGTGCAAAGTCATTCAGTGCATACAGTAAATTAATCCTTCTATGTATCCTAAAAAAAAAAAGCAAAAAATAAAATAAAATTAAAAAATTAAAATAAATACATATATCTGTACAGTTTATTATTATGACAAAAAGGTCATTCACCTTTGTCTAAATCTAGAGCCAGCCTTTAAGTCTGAATAATTAAAAAATAAATATTTCAATTATATATCACATTCCTTAAGGCCTGTTTTTATTTTTAAAAAACTGTGTCACACTAAAAGAACTTCAGGAGATTCCTGCACTATTAAAAACACATCTCAGATTGTTAAACGTGACACAAAATAAAGCCAACCATCCAGAAAGTTAGATTCAGTGGCTTTGACTTAGGTTGTAATAGGCTTGTTGTAGAACAAGGTAAACAAGCTCTATATTTTCTAGAAAGTAAGATCGATTGTTCCATGAGAAGGTATGCCACTCAGTGTGTTTGTGTCCATGGTGTGCCACTCAGAATATAGATAACAGGAATCTGCATGTCTGTCCAGATGTTTGGGAAAGTTTATTTGATTTATAGACAATGGAGCTGTCAGCACGAGCCGTTTTCATCAGAGCTGTTTATTTACTGCCATGAGCAGACGCGGAGATTGTTGTTGCTTGAATAGTGATGACATGTTTTTCACTGCAGCTCAATGTGAGGAATGGTATGGAAATTTGAGGGAGGCCATAATTTAATTTCTATAACTGTGATTAACAAAAACTTATATATTAGGTATAGCCTTTTATAGATGTTTTTGGATATTATACATGCAATAAAATTTAGACAAAAAGCAATATTACTGTTTTAAAGGTGGCATATTATGCCCCTTTTCACAAGATGTAAAATAAGTCTCTCATGTCCCCAGAGTGTATGAAGTTTTAACTCAAAATACCTTACAGATAAAAAAAAAATTTATAACTTGTTAAAATTCCCCTTTTAGGCTATGAGAAAAAAAATTGATTTTCATGTCTTCATCTTTAAATCCAAATGAGCTGGTGCTCCAGGGAAGAGGGCGGAGCTTCAAGAGCTCAATCTCCAGCAATAGGTGACTTTGCAAATAAACCTTCCACTATTAGTACAAACCTGTTATCTTCACAGAAAACACACTCATTTTAAAAAGTCAGTCATCTGATTGTACTGTGCATAAAAAAAATGCATGAATTACATTAATGAATTACAAAGACAGGAGCGTTTAAAAAAACTAACTTATGGTGCTATTGCATGCCATTACAAACTGTTTATGCCCCACTTGTGATTATGAGCTCTAGTAATTTCAGCATTCAACTTCACATGGCTTTCATATGCAATTTGAACTCCCAATTTCCACGATCATTCTGGTAGCATGTTGAGACAGCATCAGTGAAAACAGACAGACAATGGGAATGGTAGCTTTAGCTACATTAGCCTTACAGAGTGCCAAGAAGATCTTTCAGAAAGCCAATTTGGAAAACTAACACATGATACTTACTTCTTCTGGAAGTGTATTTGGATCACGAACAGTTGGAACTGCTCCATCCTTCAGGAGCGAATACTTTTTCTGCAAATGCCGCTCTATACTAACCCTCATTCACAAAGCAGTCCTCAGTCTGGTGTAAATGATCCACGCAGACATAAACAAATTTTGGTTGAGGTAGCATTTTCTTCAAAAACAAAACTAATCCACCTTGTCTTCAGCAGCTCAGATTTCAGGAGTAAATGGAGAGAGATATGGATTCATACATCCAGCTACAGAATACTTAATGGAGAGTTCACACTGCACGGTTTTCAAACTGGTCATATCGCCGTTATTTCCACACTGCGTGACTATCTGGGATAGAATTAAGTTGCATGATGTTTTCACATTGCACAATGGATCACCAACAGGGGGTTTCACATTACATGACTTCAAAATAGGAAGAATCGCTGACAGCTCTGTCTGGTCCTCAAACTATGTTTCACAACAAAACACACCTAAGAAGTGATAAGGAAATAATGCGAGAACCCATATGCATCTGACCGGAGGTCTTGAGCGAACCTGGAATTATTTAAACAGAATTATATATACAGGTGCATCTCAATAAATTAAAATGTCGTGGAAAAGTTCATTTATTTCAGTAATTCAAATCAAATTGTGAAACTTGTGTATTGAATAAATTCAGTGCACACAGATTGAAGTCTTTGGTTCTTTTAAATGTGATGATTTTGGCTCACATTGAACAAAACAATTCACTATCGCAACAAATTAGAATACTTCATACGACCAATAAAACAAAATTTTTAGTGAATTGTTAGCCTTCCGGAAAGTATGTTCATGTACTGTACGTGTACTCAATACTTGATAGGGGCTCCTTTTGCTTTAATTACTGCCTCAATTCGGCGTGGCATGGAGGTGATCAGTTTCTGGCACTGCTGAGATGGTATGGAAGCCCAGGTTTCTTTGACAGTGGTCTTCAGCTCATCTACATTTTTTGGTCTCTTGATTCTCATTTCGTCTTGACAATGGTCTGGTAAGTTTGCTGGCTAGTCAAGCACACCACCACCATGGTCAATTTACCAACTTTTGTTGCTTTTGACAGTGTGGGCAGGTGCCAAATCCTGCTGGAAAATGCAATCAGCATCTTTCAAAAAGCTGGTCAACAGAAGGAAGCAAGAAGTGGTCCAAAATTTCTTGGTAAATGGGTGCAGTGACTTTGGTTTTCAAAAAACACAATGGACCAACACCAGCAGATGACACTGCACTCCAAATCATCACAGATTGTGGAAACATAACACTGGACTTCAAGCAACTTGGGCTATGAGCTTCTCCACAGTCCTCTAAATTTCTGTGAAGTTCACTCAAATTCTTGAATCTATTTTGCTTGACAATCCTCATAAAGCTGCGGTTCTCTTGTTTGGTTGTGCATCTTTTCTTCCACTCTTTTTCCTTCATATAAGTGATTTATTTGAGCACTAGAAAAATACAAGAATAATTTGAGTAATAAAAATATATAAATAAAAAAGATTTCACTTTGTATACCAATTAAAGTACATCCTGAGGTAGCTAGACATGCAGCATTTACAAAGTTTTCTATTCATATAGTCAATTGCTGATGTGCTGTTGGCCAGTTATAGAGATGGTAATCATAGAGATGCGCCATAAAGTCAATAATCTCTATCTATGTATATAGACGGTGTTCACATTGATAGTTGTGATTACACAGTAATAGCAAGCTGATTTGCACTAAAAAAGATACAGATAAAGTCACATTCAACATAATACACACTTAAACATATATAAAAACTTTTGAAAAATTAAACAAATAAAGAAAAAACTGATTGATAAGTTCTGCCTCCATAAGATGACAGATTTTTCAGAGTGCACGTCATGAGAGAGCACCAAAATTCTAATAAGCAATCTTCCACCTATCTTTTATGGAAGCATTTGGGTAGCAATATTCAATTTGGAATGTAATATGCATAATGACAATGCAATATGTAAAATGGCAATGCATTTGTTTATTTACATTTTCCAATATGTTTGTGCTACGTTTGGTGCAAAATGAAGTGAAAATTAAATTACATAATTTTTATTTGCCATTTCATACACTAGTTTTAATATTTAAAATGAATACTAATTTTAACGCTTTATAAGTTGCAAAATTAAAATTAAAATTTATTACAGAAATGATTAGATATGAATAACATGTTCAAGCAAAAACTGTGGCAAAATTATCATTCAAATGCTACTTTTCTTAATTGCATTAAAACTCACAGTCAACACTTACGATTGCATTTTCATTCAATGTCCCACAATGAATGTAGCAAAATTCTATGTGCACATTGAAAATGCATTCCGAGCCAATGACGTGTCCGCCCCCTCACGCCATGTCAATCACTTCATGAACAAGGCGGGGCTTGCAAAAGGTCAAGAGACTCAAATCTCAAGAAGAGGATTTAAGTGAGAGAACATGGACAAGACTGTTGGCCCGTGAACGTTTTGATCATTTCGGTTTATGGCTTCAATATTTCATTCGCATTTGTGGGTGGAGCTGAAACGTTGCTTTCATCTGATTGGTCGAATCGCTCCACCTTCAGCTCGTTCTTTTCATTTTTTCAGGCAGAATAGT
Source organism: Carassius auratus (assembly GCF_003368295.1). NCBI lineage: Eukaryota > Metazoa > Chordata > Actinopteri > Cypriniformes > Cyprinidae > Carassius > Carassius auratus. Next base: position 7,367,601 of record NC_039263.1, on the reverse strand, counting down.
GTGAGTGCGACACTGTAATGTCTGAAACCACCCCTCACTCTTAATTAGCAAAATATTTGAATCAGATGTAGCTGGTCTACTCCTCTTCAATGGCTGTGCGAAGTTGCTGTGTATTGGGTGGAACTGGAACAAACTGTCGTATATGCCAATCCAGAGCATCCCAAACATTATCTATGGGTGACATGTCTGGTGTGTATGCTGGCCATGCAAGAACTGGGATGTTTTCAGCTTCCAGGAATTGTGTACAGATCCTTAAAACATGGGGCCATTCATTATCATGCTGCAACATGAGGTGATGGTGGTGGATGAATGGCACAACAATGGGCCTCAGAATCTCATCACTTTATCTCTGTCATCAATGAAATGCACCTGTGTTCGTTGTCCATAGCATACGCCCATACTATAACACCACCGCCACCATGTGCCACTCGATCCACAACATTGACATCAGCAAACCGCTCAACCACACAACACCATACACACTGTCTGCTGTCTTTCCTGTGAAAACCAAGATTCTTCCATGAAGAGAACACCTCTACAAAGTGCCAGATGCCATCAAATGTTTGCATTTGCCCACTTAAGTCGGTGACGATGTCAAACTGCAGTCACGTTGAGACCCCGATGAGGAAGACGAGCATGCAGATGAGGTTCCCTGAGACAGTTTCTGACTGTTTGTGCAGAAATTCTTTGGCCAATTATTTTTGCCAATTGCACACTCCCTCAAAACTAGCGACATCTGTGGCATTGTGCTTGTGACAAATCTGCATATTTTAAAGTGGTCTTTTATTTTGGCCAGCCTAAGGCACACCTGTGCAATAATCACACTGTCCAATCAGCATCCTGATATGCCACACCTGTGAGGTGGATGGATTATCTCAGCAAAGGAGAAGTGCTCACTAACACAGATTTAGACAGATTTGTGAACAATATTTGAGAGAAATAGACCTTTTGTGTACATAGAAAAAGTCTTAGATTTTTGAGTTCAGCTCATGAAAAATGTGGGCTAAAACAAAAGTGTTGCATTTATAATTTTGTTCAGATTATATCTATTAAAATACTGATATATATTCTGGTCTAATACTCCTTCCCGAACTTCCCTCTGGCCTGTGTCTTGGTCTCTCATTGGCTGTTGGTCATCGCCGATGTAGTTTTCAGTCAGAAATCATTGCACACATTGTGATTTTGAATCGCCGACAGCTTCAGATATTTAAAATGCCAAATATTTTGCTGCCGTCGGCATTGTGTCATTGATTCCCTCATATAGGATGGTTGTGTACATACACTGCCAACACACATTTATGTCCAAACAACGTGTGAAAGTAAATTTAGCATAATAGGTCCCCTTAAAAAAATTCCTGAAAGGAGAACAAGATGCTGCATCATGGTTTTGACACTATTAGAATGCTTGGTGCGAAGGCAAAATCTGTTTCCCAGAGTAGCTAGTTAGGGAGTCTGCAGCTTCTGCTGTGAAAAAGTATGTTCAGTATGTGGTAAACAAAATTTGATGATGTTTATCCCTTTCTACCCATAAACCAAAAAAATCTAGCCAAAATCTTTTTACATTTTTGTTTGTTTGTTTGTTTTAACTGATATTACGACCTCATTTTCCTGCTGTGTGTGTGTGTGTACTTTCTCCTCCCTCTTACTCTATCTGGTTTCTGATAGGATGCCTACTGATTGGATGTACGATCGCCATTGGTGGTGGAGACAAGGCGTGGACTTTAAAAAGGACGCTGCCGGCATTCAATGGGGAGCTCATTATTGGCTCGGACGCGGTTGGGTTGAGAGCTCCTGGATCCCTTCTCCGGCCGATGATCAAATTTGTCACTTTCGAGTGTGAAGTAAATGCTAGTGATCACGTTCTTGCCTTTTCAACCTTGTGTGTTAAGAACGTGGAGCAAAGGGGTGTCCTGACGATTTGTTTTGGCTATCTTGTTTGGGTTCTGTTTTGTGTTAGGAAGTTAGTGAAGTAAGATGTATTTTACTTTTATTATTTGAGGTTAGTTATTACTCTTTTTCTTTCTAGATTTGTTTTGTTTGTTATTTTGGCCTTTGGGACACCCTGGAGAGATGCTCTTTGTTTCACTTGTTAACTTTTAATAAATCTAATAACTTATACTGATTAACATCTTGTACCTGTTTGATTATCGACCGGAGTGACTCGTTCTTGGGATTCCATCACCACAACCCAGTCTTACTACGCCCTATTTAGAGTTTTCTACTACCCTTAGGCGCAGGGCGTAATACTGAAAAAATAATAATAACAAAGGCACTGTTTTCTAATGTCTTCTTATTTAATTTTAAATTGTGAAACAAACTGTCTAAACTCTGACCATTTTGTCAACAAGTTTACCAACTATGCTTACAGTGATTGGTTAGTAGGGGATAGGTCTATGCCAGTGGTTTAGTCATAGAAATAATGTATAATGAGATATCAAGTTTTTTTAAATGAAGTCTATGTCACTAATTAAACAGATATACAGTATGTTCAGCTAATTGTCACCCTCCTACAGTACATGGCTGCATCTTTTAAACAATTAGCATATAAGTAGCCTTTTAAAATATATGTGTGCAAATAAATGTGCTTTGTGGCAGAGAAGGCAAGATCTCTGGCTCAGACTTAAAGGGGGGGGGGGGTGAAATGCTATTTCATGCATACTGAGTTTTTACACTGTTAAAGAGTTGGATTCCCATGCTAAACATGGACAAAGTTTCAAAAATTAAGTTGTACGTTTGAAGGAGTATTTCTGTTCCAAAAATACTCCTTCCGGTTTGTCACAAGTTTCGGAAAGTTTTTTTCGAGTATGGCTCTGTGTGACGTTAGATGGAGCAGAATTTCCTTATATGGGTCCTGAGGGCACTTCTCCCGGAAGAGCGCGCGCTCCCGTATAGCACAGCACTGAGAGCAAAACAGACTTCACTGATCAGAGCGAGAGCATCGCGAAATGTCACAAAAGGAGTGTGTTTTTGGTTGCCAGGGCAAGACAACCCTGCACAGATTACCTAAAGAGAAACAGCATTAAGGGACCAGTGGATGGAGTTTATTTTTACAGAGCATCAACGGAGTTGTGCAAGTGTTTGTGTTTGTTCCCTTTATTTCGAAGATGCTTGTTTTACAAACAAGGCCCAGTTTGACGCCGGATTTGCACATCGTTTATTTCTTAAGGATAATGCAGTCCCAACGAAAAAGGGTCACGATCGTGTGTTGGAACCGCATGCGGTGAGTAAAACGGCTTCAAATATCTCTGTGTTGTTAACTTAGCTGTCGGCGTGTAAGCACATCAAGTAAACAACATGTTATGTTGTCATCAAACTGCACGAGTAAAATTGCTTCAAATATCTCTGTGTTGTTAACTTAGCTATCGGCGCGTAAGCACATCAAGTAAAAAACATGCGATGTTGTCATCAAACTGCACTTTCCACATGTACAGCTTAAAAAAAAAAAAAAAAGACGACAAAGTGGAACTTAGTCATTTTCCAAAACCGCTAAGCAAATATATATACAGTTTCAGTACATACCACATAGAGACGCTGTTGTTGCTGCTGCTCTTGTTAAATTTCAGCCTCTGGATCTGATTCTGGATCATAAATATACGCTGAATCTGACTGTAAGCCATGGTTTGTTTTGGTTGGTTTTGTCCTCAAGCTTCCAAACGCTATCAAAGCAAAAGCCTACTGGCGCTCGTGATTCTTTAGCTCCGCCCACACGTCACGCCTACAGACGCTCGTGTTTTTCCGGGAAAAATCGGTACAGACTATCTTTTTCTTATGAATATAATAAAACTAAAGACTTTTTGGAGTTATGAAGGATGCAGTACTACTCTATAGGTACTCAAGATTAACAGGATATTGAGTGAAAACGAGCATTTCACCCCCCCTTTAATCCAGAGATGGTCCCTCGCCATGGTCCAGGTCTTTCAGTATATCAGCCTGGTATACCTGCAACACTGCCATGATCTGCAGGCTACCACTGGCCATTCCCAATGCTGTGTAGGCCTTGCCCACCGGTCGCATAATACAAGGTCTTTCCAGAAACTATCCAGCCATGCAATATAAAGCCTAGCATGGTCTTGAGGGCAAGAGGAAAGGAGCCTTCAGTCACACCACAAGAGAAATAGCTCACAAGCGACTCTTCAACTTGTAGCATCTTCTGATATCCAGCCTAACAGCATCCAGCTAATGTATGAAGCCTTAGATAGGGATTTATTTACCCAACTACAACTCTTCCACCAGCTTTACTTTCGATCCCCATGATCAAAGTTGCCGCACTGCTTTGTGCAGGCACCTGGCTCCCATTCACTGTGACAAAACCTTCATGCAGAACTTTCTTACCTTGGAACGATCACAGTAAGGGCAGCCAGCTCTCTCAAGAGCCAACCAAGTGTGCTCCACTCCTAAACAGATGACACACAAAGCATGCATGACATCTCCCATAATAAAACAGCAATGCACCTTCTAAAGCACCTTCTAACGCTGCTGGAAATAATGTTCTTTGTTTCTTCTAATAACAAGAGATTTCACACACTCACACATAGACAAAGCAGCTTCCTGAAGACAAAGATGCTGATGATGTTTTATGTGTTTTATGTTTATAGTGATATCTCATATCATTGCAAGAGTAATTCAATATTGGTATGTTTCCATATATGATTCAAACACCAGCTCAAATAAAGCTGCCTATAGTGTCAACACCATGAAAAGGATCACATTCCCTCAAAAGAGAATTTTGATTTCTTGGCCCATGCAATCATGAACATGACAACAGCCCTATCTTACCCACTTAGTCTTAACTGTCTGGCCTGGATCAAACCTGAAATGAAAACTAAAATTATTTGATTCATTAAACTTTCTTATAAATCCTGCCATCTGTCCTCCATCAAGTATACAAACTTCTAATCAGACAAGCGACCTCATCAGCTCCATCCACCAGTCTACTAATCTCTGCCGCATGGGCTTTAAGGAAAATGAGTGGCTTGGGGAGGATGGAGACATCGAGATTGGGCGAATGATCATATCTCTCTCTGCCTGAAAGCGATGAAGAGGGAGGTGGCCCTGGTTAAGACAGACCAATCTGTAATTCCCCAGGATGTTAATGAGGCCACTGGGCTGGTGATGAATGCTGAGGTTAAGCCCAAGGATGAGCTCTCGCCTTTATCTTCGCTCATGTCGGACAAAATACTGCATGATCCATGCCTTCTCGACACTCAAGGTCCCTTCATAGATCCATCATGGCCTTTGATTATTGATTGACTGTCTGCAGTAAACACCAGGGCACCGAGAGGTCGTGCCCTTCTCGTCTGCCACCACACTGGTTCAATCAAGACAAGCATCATTCTTCACCATTTACCTCCCATTGTGAGGCCTACAGTCAAGCGATTGTACCCTCCCGCCCTCTGGATAACCTTGCAGGCTGGCTGTTATTCTTAATGTCACTGCATTTGAAAAAGATGATATAAATTTTGATTGAGTGGTTAAAATAAGAATGTGTATCATGAAACCAGATGGACTGATTCGTATTGTCTTTGGTTAACCCTGTATCTTTTATTGAATATGACACGTAAACAGACAACAAAATAAAAAGCATTAGGTGAATAATTTATGTAAAGCAGAATTAAATATTTTAGCAAACCACAACACAAGGTCAAATATAGTACTATTTTAATATATTTTATCACTCACAATTTTCCAGAATGAATGTTTGTTGTGGTATATGTTTATGTTACTTGACATTCATGGCCATCTAAATTAGATCTTCAAGACTAATTTTGGTAGGTGTATAGCATGTTCAAAGCTTGTAGTCATGTTATATCAACATGCAGCCACATGTGTTGAGTATGCTGGGCGTACTTGTTTTATGTATATATATGGTCGCCATGATTTTGCCAAGTAAGACATGTTCCTGGATCAGCATCTTCTGATGATCCTGGATCAACATTATTGTCCAAAAATATAGACTTAACCCAACCCCTACCCCTAAACCTAACCTTACCCATAATTTATTCCTAAAATCAGTGGGAAATAATAGCTGATTAACAAGGGTGTAGAAGCACCTAACTCTGATTATAAGCCTACAACAGATATTTTCTGAAAAGTTATATCTCAATTTTGATTGGTTGATTGGAATGTTTTTCCAGGATCAACAAGGATGTTGATCCAGGAACATGCTGTACTTGGTGAAATCATGCTCGCCATATATATGGAGAACCCACGGGGTCAAATTTGGCCGCTGTTAATTGCTGCTACCCAAAATGAACCAACAAAAAAAAAAATTGTCAAATGCCCAGAGTGCCACTTCTGACCCCTGTGGTCATAGGAGACACCCAGTGGATCAATATTGAACTCACAAGTGCCAGAGTGGTAGTAACAAGATGGCTCACCACATGCTGTTTTGTTGAGCTGGAAACCTACCAATACAAAATTGTCTTCTCAGCAAACCAACGGTTGGTAAAATTGTGTATTTTTTTTTTTTTTTATCTATTTAGTATTAGCTTGCAGAATGCCTAGAAGTAAGTTTTAAATAGTTTTTGGTTAAATTAGCAACTCTGAGCTAGTTCAAAAAACGATGGGCCAAAAATGACCCTCTGGGTGTATGGGTTAAAAAAAAATGTCGGGTCAAAAATGACCCTTTGGTTCTTTAAGTGACTTTGATGGAGAATGGTGACAGTCCTGTATTTGGCTAAAGCCTTGAAATAATTTCATTTATATAATATATTTTAATAAGTAACCTTAATAGTACAGGGCCAGAGACTAATAAAGTCGATGTGCTGTGTGCAAGGACCTCAAAACTGAAATGCACTGAGAAAAATGTGCAGTTCCTCTCTGCATCAACGAAAAAAAAAAAATTGTTTCAAAGACTACCACAATGTGCAGTGTTCCTTTCTCTAGCAGAACACATTTTTAGAAAAGCAAAGACCCATGTTAGTTTTTTTTTTCAGTTTTGATTTTGGCCCTGTGTTCTTGTTTCCATTGGCCAAAGTGTTTGTACATTTGAAATCCAGTTCTAACATGCAACAAATAAAGCAAAAAAACTAAAACAAAACAAAAAACATTGTTAAATGTAGCTGTGTGGTTGACTGATTATTTTCCTAAATTTAAAATAGTTTGCATTGACCGTGTTTGTTATTGTGATTCTTTGAAATGAAAGCCCAATGGGTCAAATTTGGCCCTAATCCTAAATTAGGGAATAAAGGGTTAAAATTGAAAAAGTGGATATTTTGGTGTTCAGTGAACTTGTAGCAGTAATTTAATGCTTAGTTCATAATTTTCCAAAGAAGAAAAAGGTTCTTGGGTTCTCCAGGGTACAGGTGCTGGTCATATAATTAGAATATATATATATATATATATATATATATATATATATATATATATATATATATATATATATATATATATATATATATAGGTTTTCAGTTAAGTTGTTGTTATTGTTGTTGTTGTTTTTCATGACTATTAAAATTACTATTTTGTTTGTTTTACATGCCACATAAAATTTTATCTACTCATGATTACATGATTATGAAGAGGTTTTATTTTGCAATATTGACCATCTGAAAGGGAGCTGGAAAAACAAAGGCCACCCAGGTGGAACAGATGTCCACCAGAACAATGCAACACCACCAGGATGGAGCAGACAGCTGAGCATAGGACCTCTGGAGCACCAGCGGAGCAGGGAGCAAGTCCTTTGGAGGATCAGGTGACCATGGTGTAGCTAGAAGAAGTGGAGACCACCAGCACTGAAAAAAAAGTTAAAAGGTTTACTCTACAACACTCAAATACATTTCACTCAGTCACAGCTAAAAAGCGCTATAATTTATGTGTTTCTTACAAACATGCAAGTAAGCAAGTAGACAGCTTGTTATCCTTTTTGAAATAATATCTACTCAATATATTTACTATCCAAATGAACACGGGGACCTCAATACTCTGTATACAATACACAATGATGTTAACAATCAGTGGATAGTGTTTGAGTATGAATGGGTCATTTTGAGTAAAAAATAAACTCCAGATGTTACAAAACAAGAAGTTATATTAAACCTAACAACAAAAGAAACCATAAAACAATGTAAATACAACTTGAAAACACTGAAAAATTTAACCTTATTAATTATTAATGCTCTAGTGCATAATGAGAACAACAGGATCATAACTTATTTACTTAAATAATTATTGTAAACGTAGCAAACAATTCCAAGTAAAATATACTTATAAATGTAAAATTTAATTTCTACAAACTAAAATTGAGTACTAATATTGAACTAAATTATTTAATGTAGAAATTAAATAAGATTTTTCATAGTATTTACTTCACCACTAAAGACCCAATCATCCCTAGCTCAGTGTGTACATGCAAGAGTCCTGGCTGGATCTCCCTGCTATTAGCTGGCTGAAGTTTTCATCCAGTCCACTTCAAAAACAATCAATACAAGTTAGATCCCATGGTAACTTTCTTCTATTGAAAACTTAATGTTAACCAATTAAGAGATTTTTTACCATAGCAATTTTATTTATTTATCAAAAAAATATGATAATTTTTCATTCTTACATTCACCTCTATAACCTATATGAACAAAGCTGATGTCAAATTGTGAAATGATCTGTGATTTCTTAAATAGTGTTGTAATGCAAGGTTTTCTGCTAGTTTGTGTCTTCATTTTAGATTCTGTTAAGAATAGCAACCTTCACACTGAATAGTAAAGTTTAGAAACACCTTAAAAACTTAACAGTAGTGCCTTCTTTGTCCTTCACTGTTTTGTTTTTTGTTTTTTACTTAGAACATGCCTGTATTCCAGTTTCAGTAGATTAATTTCTGCACAGGTTTGTGGCTGAAGGAGTACTCGCTTGATAAAATCTTTCATACATGCTTCTTTATACATCTGGAGCCCGAAGGCACTAGTGCTTTTTTTTTCTGTGCCATCTGCCGCTCAGGGACCATGGGAACAGGCGGATGTCAATTTCCGGTTTTATCGCTTCAACAATGCAACCTACACGTCTCCAGAGACGTCTGGGATGAGCTCGGCCAACCCATGCAGAAAAATGTCAGCCTCCTCCCAATTTCAAAAAGATTTCAAACCACTCTCATTCCTCAGAACTCTTCACCCCATCTTATTTACACGCTAATGGCAGGTTGGCAGCATGAACAAAGACACCTAGTCTGGTGTGCCCCGGTGAAATGAAATAGCATAGTGTAATATCCTCCCAGTGTGTCATTTACCCAAATGAAGCTTGATGCAGGTCGCACTATCCACAGGGAGGTTCTCAGTGAGTAGTAATGCTGGGCCAGATTAATAGCATCCTGGAGGAGCAATAAAAAGATGCTGACTGAATGCCTTCACATCTCCAAGCCAGTGTTCATCTGGCTTTGACTTTCAAATGAACCATTTCCAAACTGCTTTCATTTGTTAAATGATCGCAAGGGTTCGTTATGAATTTCCTCATTTTCTTTCATGTGTTGCTTAAAGAACACTGCCTTCTCATCATTAAAAACTTGGCCATTAATTACAGTAGAAAATTTTCTTTGATTTTAAATGAACTGATTCATCACAATTGCTAGAACGGTACATTAAAAGGCCAACATTGAACCTGAGGAAGTCAAGCGTGGTTTGATGTCCCCTCAGTAGACTATGGACCTGATCGCATTTGCACTTATTTCAGTAAAAACAGTAACATCCCAATAATAGCAGACTAAAAACAGACATATTATGTACTCAAAAGAATTGTGTTTTTTTTTTTTTTTTTTTTGGTCAGGAGACAGGCCCAGTAAGAGTCAAACACCATAATTCTACTGCATGCACATGGTCATATTTCACTCCAGACATACACTATGGAATTTCCTCTTCTCTTTATTGACTCGGTTATTTGTCATTTTCTTTGCAAAGGTGCCTGGTAATATTTCAGTAGACGTGTTGCTACTTTTTTTAAATAAAAATCTAGGTGCGAGGACACAGAGGCCTCTTGAATACATACAAAGCAGAACTTGATTTTCTTTGATCCACTGATAATTTTACTTCGGCTTGAAAAGAGCTCACAAAGTGTAAAAATATTCTTAGCTGGCTCTAACGGTGAGTTAACACTCCATAACCAAAAAAAAAAAAAAGTTAGAAAAAAAATAGAGAACACTTGGCAACATAAAGATGAAAACTCTTTCAACAACAAATCCTCAATATGCTTTAATGTGCTTATGTTAAGACCTAAATGCAAAACGGTTTTCATTTTCGTAGATAGAATTGCTGCCTCTACGGATTCTGGAGCTATTCTTCACTCTGCATTATCATTTTGATGCTCTCCATCTGTTCTTCTTTTCCTTCACATTTCTTACCAAGTTTGTTCTACTAGAGCACCATAAGGTGAGAGAGGTAGGGAGCAGGTGAGACTGTGGAGGATACGCTGAATTAATGAGAGCTGAGGTGAAGAGGAGGAAATTTGCTTGTGTGAGATACTAATCTCCTCTAACTTTTTATTATTGGTATGATGTATTTGGATTACTTGAACGTTTATATTATACAACCAATTTGAACAAACTTTTTATGAGTAGGACATATTTTGACAATACTTTATTTTAATTATTGCATCTAGTCCAAAATTATATCTTCTTCAAGTGCTGAAAGCAATGTTGTCTGTTTTGCAATTTCAACCACGTGTGGTCATTTCACATTTCCAAAACATAGCCCTATAATAACAACAACAACATGTCAGCAAATCTAATGTCTTACCTTATGCCATATACCATTTTATTAAATAATTATAAAATATGAATTTTATTATCAAATATGGTAAACTATTATAATTCCATGTTAAGTGTTGTCTAACGGTTTTGTTACTGCATTATTTATATATTATTTTGTAATTTTACAGAGAAAATGTGTCAGAATTTTTTTTTTACAGTATGGAATCTTTCCTTATAGGGGTCCTTGGGGGCAAAAAGGTTGAGAACCACGTTGTCTGTATTTTAATGTAGTTTTTGCAGCAACCAAACTAGAAACTAAGAAAGACTTAGAGAACCAGACTAGAAAACTATACAGTGGTTTAACAGGCTCTTATATGGCAGTGGTCCTATACCAACTTAAAGGGTTAGTTCAACCAAAATCTAAAGTATGTCATTAATAACTCACCCTTATGTCGATCCAAACCTGTGAGACCTCCGTTCATCTTCAGAACACAGTTTAAGATATTTTAGATTTAGTCTGGGAGCTCACAGTCCCTCCGTTGAAACTATGTGTATGGTATACTGTCCATGTCCAGAAACGTAAGAAAAACATCAACAAAGTAGTCCAAGTGACATCAGAGAGTCAGTTAGAATTTTTTGAAGCATCGAAAATACATTTTGGTCCAAAAATAGCAAAAACTACGACTTTATTCAGCATTGTGTTTTGGTCCAAAAATAGCAAAAACTACGACTTCATTCAGCATTGTGTTCTCTTGTAAAATACAAAGTACAAACAAAGAGTAAATAAAATTTACTGGGAATTAATCCCAAGTAGACTTAAGTTAAAAATGTATATTTAAAGCTACTAATAATTATGTTAACGTTTTTACTTGTCAATTATTTGTAAATTAACTAGCCTTTTCTGAGTGAGAATTGTTTCCAAACATTTTTCAAGTAAATTCTACTCCACACTTTTTTACAGTACACTAGATTTTGTTTACAGCAAAGGAAAACCTTTCATGTTACTTATGTAACCATGGTTCCCTGAATAGGGAACAAAACACTGTGTCCTCTAGGGGTAGCTATGGGGAATGCCTTGTCATGACTGGTGTCTGAAGCATACTCTGAAAAACACTAACAACAAATTGGCCGGCGACAGCCCATGAAGTCACTATTGGTGTGACCATAGTATAAATAGGTGCCGGGAGAACATGTCATCCACTTCTTTGTCTGAAAGCTAAAGGAAGCTAAAGGAAAGCTAAAGGACGCAGTGTCTCATTCCCTATTCAGGGAACCATGGTTACATAAGTAACCTGAGATGTTCCCTTTCAAGGGAATTTTTAACTGCGTACTCTAGGGGTCGCTATGGGGAATGGTATACCCACGCCACCATGCTGAGGGGAGTGCAGGCCAGAACCATGGTAAGCACCAAGTACATTTACATGGGAGTTGCCCCTGGGATGTTAGACAGCTGCCCGTGAAATTATCTCTTATGGCCAAAGGCCTAGGCTACATACCCAAACTTACCTGTTAGGGCCAGACTCCTGGACCTGGGCTAGAGCTCAAGGCTTGGAATCAAGAATAGATTCTCATAAAGGGATACGACCAAGACCCTAGCATCATACTAAGTCTTAATCCTTACTGTACAGGGTTTCAGAATCACTTTTGTGGGTTTTAGAAAGTACGTAAAGTGTCCAACGTGCACACTTACCACCATGTGGATTTCAGAAAGTACACAGAGCTTAGTGTGTGTAATTAAAGCTTCCCAAGCATCTGTTCACAGATACCCAGAGGTACTGAACAGGAGAGGCAAGCTCAAATACAACCCTCTAAGGCGAGGGGAGCACTGCCTGAGACAGCATTACACAAGAAGGTTCTCGTAAATGCCACCTATACTTCCCTCTCTATGCTTCAGCAAGAGGGGATATTAGATTAGATTAGACTAGCATCTAACCAGAAGTGCAATAAGCAGGAAGTGCAGAATATACAGTGTCTACAATATGTTACAAATGTACAATAAATATACAGATAAGGCAGTACTATGGACATAATATGCAGATTTTTAAATACTATCAGCATGAGATACAGATAAGTGTACTATGAACATACTATACTGATGGATTATGTAATAAGTTATGTAATAACTAAATAAGCAGAAACTATGAACATATGAACATCATTTACAATAGTGCAATGGACAGTAAAAAAGTGCATAGAAAAATATTTTTAGTGTGCAAACAGTATTCAGTATTATTCAGTATTCTGGATGAACAGACAGTAAAGCAAGTAAAAACCAATTAACTGTTTTTTGGTCTTTGTCCGGAGGCTCCTGAAGCGGCATTTAGACAGCGTTTTCTCTGGATGTTCCCAATAGCAGGGAGTGGTGTCCCTGTAATGGATTGGGTGGTTTTGACCACCCTCTGCAGTGCCTTATGGTCAGCAAGTAAGCAGTTCCCCATACCAGACTGTGATGCAATTGGTCAGGATGCTCTCAATCGCACATCGGTAAAAAGTTAATCAGGATGGCTGAAGACAGCTGGTTCTTCTTCAGTGTCCTGAGGAAGAAGAGGCACTGGTGAGCCTTCTTGACTAGGCTGGAGGTGTTTGTGGTCCAGGACAGGTCCTCTGAGATGAGGGTTGCCAGAAACTTGAGACACATTAAACAACCATCCCATTAATGTGGATGGGGTCATGCGTACTTCCTTTATTCTTCCTGAATTCCACAATGAGCTTTGTCTTGTTGGTGTTAAGGAGCAGATTGTTGTCAGTGCACCATGCGGCCAGGTGCTGTACCTCTTGCCAATAGAGCCTCTGATGAGGCCAATCACCATGGTGTCATCTGCAAACTCAATGGTGGAGTTGGATCCATGCACAGACCTGCAGTCGTGGGTGTAGAGGGAGTAGAGAAATGGGCTCAGCACACAGCCCTGTGGTATGCCGGTGTTGAGTGTGATGGTGGTGGAGCAAGTGTGGCCTGACCTAACATGAGGTCTGTTGGCCAGAAAGTCCATAATCCAGTTTGCAGAGGGAGGTGTTAAAGGTCCGTTTTTTTGCACTTTTTTGAAGCTTTGATTGTTTTTACAGTGTGCAATATAACATGTGTTTATGTTTCGCGTGTAAAAAAACCCAGTATTTTTTCACACTATTCACCTATCTGTATACCGCTGTTTCAACTGTCATAAAAACGGGCTGATGACTTCCTTGTTCAATAAAGTCCCTCCTTTAGAAATACGTGACGAGTTCTGATTGGGCCAGCGGTTCCTGTGTTGTGATTCAGCTGAGCGCACGCTGCCCTCATGGACACGCAATTGGACTAGTTTTGAGAAGCAAGTGGGCGGGAGCATGTACTGTAGATGTACTTATAATCACAGGAGCATTTTTACTGACGAGATGCGCATGAAAATCACATTCGTTTTTGGCACAGCCCTAACATCTAGTTTACTAAGCCAAACAGCGTTGCCCTTTATGTAATAAGTTACAGAAACTGTTAAATACACCAACTTTAATAATAAAATACACTTACTGGTTGTGGTCCATAAACAACGCCTTCTCCAGACAAAGAGGGAACTGCTCCATCTTTCTAGAATAATCTTTGTGCGAATCCGGCATTAAACTGATTGAGATTGAGAAAGTTGTCCTCAGCAAGCTGTCCTCAGCAAAATGGGCTGCAAATAGTTTTACATGTGGATTATAATTTTCGGGAACCGAAAATAAATTGTAAACCATTAATCTCCAAGTACAGCATCCCTGGGAAGGCCAAACAAAGATGATTGGACTCCGAGATGAAAATAACAGCGTTTCGACAACATGGCGACAAACACAAACGCAGCTCTTCCTCCTTCTCCATCGGATCGCAACAAGACCATGCCCCCCTTTTCAAAAAACTGTTTTAGTGAAGTCATTACTGCAGGAACTAGAGGGATGTAGTCCAAACGGGTCGTTTTTTGTAGGGCGAATTCTGTTAAATAAAATCTCTCACTTGGCATTGAACTTTGAGCTTTAGAATTTTACAGATATTATTTATACTCTAACAAGAACATTACACACTAACTAAAGTTTAAAACGTGGAATCAGGAAGAAGGGGACCTTTAATATCCAGGTCTCCAAGTTTTGTGGTCAGCTTGGAGGGAATGACAGTGTTAAATCCTAAGCTGAAGTCAACAAACAACATCCGTACATGTGTGTTGTTATTGTCCAAGTGTGTGAGTACAGAGTGCACCACTGTACATATGCATCCTCTGTGCTCCTATTGCTACTGTGGGCAAATTCGTGTGGGTCCAGTGTGGGTGGGAGTCAGTCCTTGAGGCAGTCCTTGATAATTGTGAGTGATACGGAGCTGTAGTCATTAGGCGCTTTCACAAATACAGACTTTTCTGGAAAATTACCGGTAAATTGCCGTAAAGAGATCATGTGTGAACAGGATCTTTTAAAAAATACCGGTATGAGAAGTTGTAACATTACTAGTAAATTGCCGGCATTCACGTCTTAAATATCTAAAAAATAAATGAGCAACACAAACAAAGTAGTAGTGGAAGAATTTCTTGTTCCTATTATGACTTTTTTTTGTTTTTACAAAGGGAAAAACACAGGGTACGAGAAGTCAGAGCAGTGAAGAAGAGTGCTGGACATTCGTCATTGGTTTGCCCCGGAACTCACTTGAAGATGTTCATCCCGTCTTTTTTCCCTATTCTCCCAAAACAGCTTATAGCCTACTACTTTTTCAGCTATTAAAATAGTTCAGTTTTGTATGTTTGGAGCAGTTTTTGGACGTTAAATAGGCCTATAAGTTGTTTCTAAAGTAAGCGGCCAGCACAGAGAGCGAGAGTTGACCATAGCCTATGTTTGATCAGTTTAGCCTTCTCAAATCATCATGAATTCTCTAAAATAAAATCCAAAGATATAAACAGTTCAAGCATGTAACAATGTTTTAATGTTGAACCCAGATAAATGTGCACTGTATCCATTATTTTGTGCGGCGAGTGCTAGATGAAGCACGTTTTTTTTGGAACAGAGGTGCCAACTCGATCATAAAATAAAATAAAGAAATATAAAATAAAGAAACAAAAAATGCTTTCTGTCGTCTTGAACAGGAGCACTTACAAAAATAAACTAAAACACAGCGAATATATGCCTCACAGACATGATAAATATATCTATATATCATGGTAATTAATTTTTCTAGTGCTTTGCACCCTCTTTTGAACACATAACTGTTCAGCTGCGCTGACGGCACATATACTATTTGATATGAATTTAGCATAGGCTAAATTTGTGAACACACCTTCTGCAATGTCGCGCATCTTACAGACTGCAATTTACAATCGCAACTTCATTGTGCTGTTACTCCTTTCAAGCTGAATTTCACTAAATTGGTCAGCTCCCGACAGCATCAGGTGTTTTATTAATGGTGAGTATAATTATTTAAACCAGTCGTATATTACAACGTCTCTGTAACAAATGTTAAAGTTTAAAACAAAAATGTAACATCAACAAAAACACTGACCACATATACCCCTTCATGTTTACAAATACAAGCGCCACTGTTTAGGGGTTAGTGATGTCACAGAATTTACCGGTATTTTGGAATGGATGTGTGGATGGTGCTTTTCCGGAAAAAAGACGTAATGTCGCTGACTGTGTGAACAGCGCATTTTTATTTACCGGTAAAAAGTAATTCTGGTAATTTTACGGCAATTTACTGGTATTACTGTGTGAAAGGGGCTATTGAGGCACATTTGGGAGGTGTTTTGGCACTGGTACAATGGATTTGGACTTAAAGTATGTTGACACAGTTGCTTGGGTGAGGGACAGGTTGAAAATGTCTGTGAAGACCCCTGCAAGCTGCTCTGCACATGTCCTAAGCACACGTCCAGGAATGCCATCCGTGCCAATAGCTTTGCATGCCTTTATCCGACTCAATGCAGTGTGGACATCTATGGAGGTGAGTTTGAGGGGTTGGTGGTCTGCTGAGGGTGTGATTTTGGTGGCCATCTCCTTGCTGTTGCTGTTGAAGCAAGCCATAAAAGTAATTTAGCTCGTCAAGGAAGGAGACATGTGTGACCGTTGGAATAAAATTACTTGGCTTGTAGTCACTGATGAATTGGATGATGAATAAGTGTGGTAGGAAACATGTGGATTGAATTTGGGGAGCACTGTTGTAGCAGAAATTACTCGAACCAGACAAATTAAAGAGTCGATCAGGGCTGTGTTTGAAACACGAGCCTCAGGAAGTCATAAATCAGTTCTAGTGCCACAAGTCCCAAGCAAGATGACCAACCAACTTGTTCACAGAACAGCTTTCAACATTAACACCACTAGAACAATTATTGACAATTTCAATTCGGAGAAGAGATTGTCAAATTTGTTGTTCGTAAGTGAGATGCAACGTTGGACATCACATGTAAACCCATGAGAGTTAAACACTTCCTTAAACACTTCCCCCACCCAGCAGAGCCAGACTGAAATTCCTAAGGGGAAAGGGGCTTTGAACCTCTGGTCTCCACAGAAATCTTGGTAAGATAATGACAAAGAAACTGTCTTTTCTACATATATATGGACCAAAATGAATTCCAAAATGGCTTCTAAATGAATATCAGTCCATCGCTTAACTCCATATTAATTTGTAGATGTAACCCACACATTTGACTATCATGTTATAATCACTTATTGTGTATGTCTTTTAATAACTATGGGATAGCTTAAGGATACATAGTCATGTCTAGTATCTAAGTAATTGAATCTGCTTGCTTGAAATAGTCCAGACAATCAGTTATTTGTCAAATATATCATATTCTGGTTATAGGAATCACGTCCAAAATTAGACCCTGCAAGAGCAGGAAAATTCGGACCACATGCTTGGTAAGATAAACATATGATTTATGATGCCCCCGAGCCAAGACAATATATGATTGGTCAATACAACATCTGAGGTGTGGCCAACAGGCCAGTTTAAATACTCAGGACACCATAAAATCTTGCTTTTTAGTCTCTAGCTATGCTTCTGCTATTAGTCATGTCTGCTTTTAGTCTCTAGCTATGCTTCTGCTATTAGTCATGTCGGCTTTTAGTTGTTAGCTTTGCTTCTGCTACTAGTCATGCCTGCTTTTAGTTTTAGCTCTGCTTTTGCTATCAGTTATGCCTGCTTTTAGCTTTGCTTCTTAGCTTTAGCTTTTAGCCATGCTGTTTGTCATCACTGTTCTTTAAGCGTGGTTCCAGCGTGCTTCTTAGCCACGATGAGAAGAAACACAACCTAGTCTCGCCAAATTTTATTTATTTTCTTTTCCGTTTGAGAGTTTCGTGTTCTGAGTTAAGTTTTGTAACGTCAAGTCTCCGACGCCTGACCTCGGGTGCCCGTTCAACTTCAACCAGCGCACACAACTCTGCACCTTCAGCCAACGCCCCACCACGGGCCTTCCCAAGATGTCACTTCAGCGACTACTGAACTTCCAGCCAATCAGCGACATCAAGATACCCCTTTCACCGGGACTCCCTTTTCACAGAAGACGCAAGTAACCCCCAGACTGTGACCTTTACTGGTGTATCTAATATAATTTTAACCCCATTGAGGAACTCAATGCGAGGGCTAATTATGTGATTGATGGTTGTTCATGTCTATGCAATTTAACGTATTGCTGTAAACTTGGGATTCCATATTTCCATTCTCTTAAACTCATCTTTCCCTAACTTTTGATCTTCCTGCAACTTGTGTGAATGTGTGAGTGCGTACGTTTGTGTTAGATTAGTTTATATGTCTTAGATTTATCTAATAAAGCCTTTATTCATATTGAAAAGAGAAGTATCTTGTGTTTTGTGCTTACAAGTTAATGTCTTAAACTGCCGATTTTGTTACTGTGCTTATTGATAGTGTTTTCACTATAGTTTCGATATTAATATCCAGCGCAGATTTTATGTTAAACGGCTCGTTCAGTGAATCGCAGGGCGTCTCAGTGACCAGCCGTGAAACAGTGATTCTGTTCAAATTCCCTTTAAAATCTTAAATTATTCCCTTTGAGCTAAATTGACCTGTTTCCCTTACACTGTCTTTAATTTCGAGTGATTAAAATCACCTGCAACAATAAAAGCAGCCTCTGGGTGAGTGGTCTGTTGTTTACTAATGGCTGCATGCAGTTCGTTCATAGCAAGCTTGGCATTAGCATCTGGTGGAATATAGATTACAGTTATAATGGTAGAAGTGAACTCCCACAGCAGATAAAAAGCTCTACACTTAACCATGAGAAACTCTAGGTTAGCTGAGCAATGTCTCCCAACAATGACAGTGTTTTTATTCCAAGCTTTGTTAACATAAATGCACAATCCACTGCCTTTTGTCTTGCCAGAGTGATCTGCTGTCCTATCTGTCCGGAGTGTGTAGTATCAGGCTAGCTCAATAGCATTATTGGGTGAAAACCATGACATTGCAATCCAAAAGTATCTTACTGTGGATGATGCTGTCAGGGTTGGCAAGGGAGGAACTCAAGTGCAGACAGGAATCGGGTACACAGAGGATTTATTATATACAAAAAGGGGAAAAACAAAACCCACGAGGGGGAAAACAAGGGCTAGGGTAGACCCTAAATAATTTAACAAAAACTGAGTAGACAAGGTAAACAAGGACTCTAAACAGGAGAACACGAACTACAAATAAACACTCACTGCTAGACAAAAGACTTCTTTGAGGGGGTACAAGGACACGATATCTCAGGAGGCTGACAGGTAGGAACACATAAGTAGAACAGCTTGAGGAAACAATCACAAATGAGGAACAATGAACCGACGAAAGACAGCGCACACTAGGAGATCTAAATAGGGGAACTAATCAAGACACGACAGGTGGCACAGATAGGACAATCACGACAAGACTAGGATAACAAGGGGGGCGGGGCAAGGGAACGAGACAACACAAGCACATGGCCCAAAGACAAGGCCATGTGCTTGTACACAAAACACGGGTCTGTCATGATCCTGCCTCAAGACTAGGGAAAATCAAGGACACGAGGGCAGAATCATGACAGAACCCCTCCCTTAAGGAGCGGCTTCCAGACGCTCCTCAAGGGAACATCAAACACGGGACATGACTGACATGACAGACTGGGACACAGACACAAACCAACAAGACATGACAAATAACAACAAAGGCAAACATGAATACACAATGGCAGGGTTGGGGTGACAAATCAAAAAAAACAAACAGGGAAGGGGAGGAGGCGGGACCACAAAGTTCATGGGGGGCAGACCAGGGTGGGTGGGTGGTGCAAGGAGTCTTAGGAGGGCGGGCCGAAGGCTGACAACGAGGGGTCCGGGCAGGTCTGGGTGGGAAGGGGTCTCGGGACAACTGACAGAGGACATGACAGGAGGGGTCACAGGACACGGGGCAACCTCTACAGGACGAGGGGCTACATTGACTGGACGAGGGACGACAACAGCTGGACGAGGGACGACTAGATCAACGGGACGCGGGGGGACAACAGGACACATGACAACATCAGCTGGACACGGGGCGACAACAACAGGGAAAATCAAGGACACGAGGGCAGAATCATGACAGATGCAAAGCTGTAACTCGTCCATTTTGTTCACCAGCCTGTGCTCTCAATGTCAAATGCAGATATGTTAATCCATGCATTTATGACCTCAAGGTTAGATTATTGTAATGCTTTATTGGGTGGTTGTTCTGCACGCTTAGTAAACAAACTACAGCTAGTCCAAAATGCAGCAGTAAGTTCATACTAGAACCAGGAAGTATGACCATATTAGCCCGGTCCTGTCACCACTGCACTGGCTCCCTATCAAACATCGTATATATTTTAAAATATTGCTTATTACTTATAAATCCCTTAATGGTTTAGCACCTCAGTATTTGAATGAGCTCTTTTTACATTATAATCCTCTACGTCCGCTACGTTCTCAAAACTCGTTTTGATAATACCTAGAATATCGAAATCAACTGCGGGCGGTAGATCATTTTCCTATTTGGCACCAAAACTCTGGAATAACCTACCTAACATTGTTCAGGAGGCATCTACGCTAATATTTGGCATCTACTCTAATATTTGTCTGTTACTCTCTTATTCCGAGGTCACCGTAGCCACCAGATCCAGTCTGTATCCAGATCAGAGGGTCACTGCAGTCACCCAGATCCAGTATGTATCCAGACCAGATGGTGAATCAGCACCTAGAAAGGACCTCTACATCCCTGAAAGACAGCGGAGACCAGGACAACTAGAGCCCCAGATACAGATCCCCTGTAAAGACCTTGTCTCAGAGGACCACCAGGACAAGACCACAGGAAACAGATGATTCTTCTGCACAATCTGACTTTGCTGCAGCCTGGAACTGAACTACTGGTTTCGTCTGGTAAGAGGAGAACTGGCCCCCCAACTGAGCCTGGTTTCTCCCAAGGTTTTTTTCTCCATTCTGTCACCGATGGAGTTTCGGGTTCCTTGCTGCTGTCGCCTCTGGCTTGCTTAGTTGGGGTCACTATATCTACAGCGACATCGTTGACTTGATTTCAAATAAATGCACAGACACTATTTAACTGAACAGAGATAACATCACTGAATTCAATGATGAATTGCCTTTAACTATCATTTTGCATTATTGACACACATTGTTTTCCTAATGAATGTTGTTCAGTTGCTTTGATGCAAATGTATTTTGTTTAAAGCGCTATTTAAATAAAGGTGACTTGACTTGACCAGTGACTGCACATGAGAAAAATGCTGGGTAAAGAGAGCCGGTGTTAGCTTTAGTTTAGCTCTTAGACGTCCGCGCTTCCCCTGCCTTTATTTACGATCTCAATGCCGCCTGCGAGCACTTCCGCCCAGCCGGGTAGAGTGCGTAGCCTCATGTGTTCTGGAGATCTCAGGGATGAGTCGAGGATTGGTGATAAAACTGTTGGAAAAGTGGACACAAATATCCAAAAGCTCTTGTCGGGTGTATGAATGTTGTTCAATATGAACAGCAATACTACAAAATTGCAAAAACTGGAGAGATGCTGAGCCTCACAATGTGTACACGCTGCCATCTTGGTCTAAAAATCCTGGCTACCAGGAAGCCCCTTAGGCCGACGTAGCCAGACATCCAGGAAACTTTGCAGTGCCGTTCCGGGGGCCTGATGATCTAGGGATATCGTACCATCTGGACCGTCGTTTTGATTGACAGCTTTTTAAAAGCCTGAACCTGTTACAGCCCTGTTATTTAAATGTGCACACGCATACAGCTCTTTTGCCTTTTTTCGGATCATCCTACCAAACCTTGGTCAGTTAGAGAGGAAGGGGAAGGGAAATGAGTAGATACTCAAGTATCACTCTAATCTGGACGAAAGTGCTGACGCCTGGATCTCTTATCTTGCCTACCTCCCTTTGACCTGCGATTCCTCCTACCCCTACCCGCAGGCATAAGCCATGACACTAGCCTTCTGTGCCATTTCTGATCCCTCTGATCCTTCTGATCCTTAGATGGGCCAGGACCCCTGGGTTAAAGGCTGCTGAGAACAGAGGCATCAAAAAGTTTGAAAGCAAACACTGGAGCTTCAAGAAGAAAGCCCCTCTCTTTCTTTCCGACATATGTCAGGTTCACCCACAGATGACTCTTCATCACCACTATAGCCACCATGGACCTTCCATAGCAGAGGGAGCCTGAATAGTAGCACGGAGAGTGAGATCAGGCTCTCCACACGAACACAGAAGACTTAGCAGAAGAAGAACAACAAGAAACATTGGCAGAACCGTGCATGAGCCTTTTTAAGTCTGAGATGTTCACTCATCTCAGGATGGGCTTGTCCAATGAGAAAGTCTGAAATTCCAAGTGGGAGGTTTGAAATACTGGGGAGTTTCAATACCCTTTGTCTGAGAGCATGGAAGTTTTCAAATGCAAACTTGATCAGAAGTTGATATACAAACTATTAAAGATTCTTAGAACACGAATATGTTGCGTAGCTCTCAACATATAATATTCACTCTCATTCAGATAATCAGAAGACTATTTGATGGAGACCAAACATGGTATAAGTGAGGGGATATTAACTAGTGATCTATCATAAGCATGCATAAAACAGTCAAATTCAACAGACAATATACAAGAAGAGCACTAATATACACAATGGCCTGAAGGATGTGTGTGTTTCAGAGAGCTGCACGGGTCCGATTTTGTAAATCCGCACCCACCCGTATCCGCAGTGCTTAAAACCACATTAGATTAGATTAGATTAGATTCAACTTTATTGTCACTGCACATGTAGGTACAAGGCAACGAAATGCAGTTAGCATCTAACCAGAAGTGCAATAAGCAGTAAGTACAGAATAAAGGTCTATAATATGTACAATAACTATACAGGTAAGTATTATGGACATAATTTACAGATATTAAATACTATAAGCACGATATACAGATAGGTGTACTATGAACATACTATACAGATGGGCTATGTAAAAGTGTATGTACACTATAGGCAGAACTATGAACATAATTTACAGTATTGCAATGGACAGTAAAGTGCATAGAAAAAAATATTTCAATGTGCAAATGGATTATACAGTGTTCCTGGATGAACAGGCAGTAGTGCAAGTAATAACAAGTTACTTTTTGCTTGTTGTGAGTAATATAAATAAATCAGAGTGTTGAAGAGGGGGAGGAGTCTATGTGTGTGGTGTGGGGGGTGTTGAGGGGTGTCAGAGGGCAGAGTTCAGCAAGGAGACAGCTTTAGGGAAAAAGCTGTTCCTGAATCTTGTGGTCCTTGTCCAGAGGCTCCTGAAACACCTTCCGGAGGGGAGGAGGTTAAACAGTTCGTGGTCAGGGTGAGAGGAGTCCTTGAGAATGCTGCGAGCTCGACGTAGACAGCGTTTCCTCTGGATGTCCTCAAGAGCAGGAAGTGGTGTCCCTGTGATTCGTTGGGCAGTTTTCACCACCCTCTGCAGTGCCTTGCGGTCAGCCACTGAGCAGTTCCCATACCAGACTGTGATGCAACTGGTCAGGATGCTCTCGATCGCACACCGGTAAAAGTTCACCAGGATGGTTGAAGACAGCTGGTTCTTCTTCAGTGTCCTGAGGAAGAAAAGGCGCTGGTGAGCCTTTTTGACGAGGCTGGAGGTGTTTGTAGTCCAGGACAGGTCCTCCGAGATGGTGGTTCCCAGGAACTTGAAGCTGGAGACACGTTCAACAACCATCCCGTTAATGTGGATGGGGTCATGCGTGCTTCCTTTCTTCTTCCTGAAGTCTACAATGAGCTCCTTGGTCTTATTGGTGTTAAGGAGCAGGTTATTGTCAGCGCACCATGTGGCCAGGTGCTGTACCTCTTCCCTGTAGGCAGTCTCATCGTTGTCACTGATGAGGCCAATCACCGTGGTGTCATCTGCAAACTTAATGATGGAGTTGGATCCATGCACAGGCTTGCAGTCGTGGGTGTAAAGGGAGTAGAGGAATGGGCTCAGCACACAGCCCTGTGGTACGCCAGTGTTAAGTGTGATGGTGGTGGAGTGGTTGTGGCCTGACCGAACATGCTGAGGCCTGTTGGTCAGAAAGTCCATAATCCAGTTGCAGAGGGAGGTGTTAATGTCCAGGTCTCCAAGTTTTGTGGTCAGCTTGGAGGGAATGACGGTGTTAAATGCTGAACTGAAGTCAACAAACAACATCCTAACTTACGTGTTGTTATGGTCCAGGTGTGTGAGTGCAGAGTGCAGCACTGTGCATACTGCATCCTCTGTGCTCCTATTTCTGCGGTAGGCAAATTGGTGTGGGTCCAGTGTGGGTGGGAGGCAGTCTTTGAGGTGTGCTAGGACCAGTCGCTCGAAGCACTTCATAATGATGGGTGTGAGTGCTACGGGGCGATAGTCATTCAGGCACGTTGAGGAGGAGTGTTTCGGTACTGGCACAATGGATGTGGACTTAAAACATGTTGGCACAGTTGCTTGGGTGAGGGACCGGTTGAAAATGTCTGTGAAGACCCCTGCTCTGCACATGCCCTAAGCACACGTCCAGGAATGCCATCCGGGCCAGCAGCCTTGCGTGCGTTGATCCGGCTCAGTGCAGTGTGGACATCTGAGGGGGTGAGTTTAAGGGGTTGGTGGTCTGCTGAGGGTGAGATTTTGGTGGGAGATTTTTGGTGGCCTGTATTGTGTCACGCATGCATGCATGTCTAGTTCCCTCAAATTAAATATAAAACGCATGTGGACTGATATTTTTCCAATGTCTGGACTCCTTTATTAATGGAGTATATAAACAGACGTTTCAATATATTGGTTTTAAATAAATTTTCTGAGAATTTATATTTCACGTTTTTACTGCAAATGTCGAAATACGTGCTCTTTGGTGTGCTTATGGAATGAAATATCTGATATTCCGATGGTCAAATATAGTTGTAGGCCTTTGCGCGATATAATTTTATGACACAAATTTTGAAATAGGCTTAAATCAAACATTTTAATTCAGATTCTGTATGTATATATATATATATATATATATATATATATATAGTGGAACGTAGGCCTATTTTTACGTTTGCACGTGACTGTTTTGAACCCGTGTTTAGGCCCATGTTCCCCTGTGTCCGACCCGACCCGCACCCGTATCCGACACAGCTGGATATTTTTCACCCGTTTCAGCCAAATTTGCAGGTCACCCATTGGGTATGAACCCGTGCAGGACTCTAGTGTGTTTATTCAAAGAGAGGTTTTCTTATGAACTTATTAAAGAAGAGTCCATTTTGTGGGAATTATGTGTCTTTCCTAAGGGGAAATAAGCAAGTGAGTGTTGCTCTGCCCGCATTCCTTCGGGCAAAGAAACTAGTGTTATTAGATTGAACCAAGGGCCTGGAGTCATTCACAGACAGTATGTGTATTGGGTGAGGGGTCTGTGACTATAAAATCTAAAAATTGAGTGTCTGATTGGTCCAAATTAGGGCTGGGACAACGCGTCGAGGCAGGGGCGTCGGACTGGGGGGGTAAAGGGTACCGAGTACCCAGGGCCCGAGCCAGGAGGGGGGGGGGGGCCTTAGAAGTAAGTTTTCTATACATACATATACATGCACTATCATTTGTAAAGCATTTATTTACAAATAAAAAAAGTTCCTGTGCAAAACTAAACTTGTAGTTAGGCACTAGTTTGGTATATAAAAAAAGTCATTTTCATGCTGTGCAGGGCCCCACCACCCCTCTCAAATCAACGTAAATGGTACGACCCGCAGTTCAGGTGCTTCTGCTGCCGACCTGCGGTGAATCAGTTAATGAGACAGGAGCTGGAGTTAGGAACAGTGTTAATTTTGACACAAAATTTTAATTTAGTTTTAGTCTTAGTCTTTTGACTATAATTCTTTTTAGTTTTAGTCAAGTTTTAGTCATCTGATTTGTTTTAATTTTAGTCTTATTTTAGTCGACTAAAATTGCTTGGTATTTTAGTCGACTAAAATTGCTTGGTATTTTAGTCGACTAAAATTGCTTGGTATTTTAGTCGACTAAAATAAGACTAAAATCAATAACAGATTTACTAGACAATTTTTTACAGCTGGTATAGGAAACAAACTTAACCAAAATATATAAAACACAAATTCAACTTTATTTCAACACAACTGTGTCTTTATTTCGATTCAAAAGCTTTTATGCAGCAACAAACACTGTCATGATGTAAACAATAACTAGCTGCCAATTGACCATCAATAAAAGAAACATAAAGTTAGGTCCAGGATCTTAAAGCTTACAGCTGAGCTGAACAATAAGTGCATACATTTAAAGTAAATATTTAATAAGTTGGCAGCTAGGTGGATAAAAAAAAAGTAACAAGATTTTATAAGGTATTCATTTGTCTAGCAATATTGTATGTTTTAAATACTACAATATTGCTAGATTTGTATGTATAATGATAGGATGTGAACATTCATGTTTCACATGACTAATATAGAAATATTTGTGATATTGTCAACAAGTAGAACATTATAAAATATACTAAACATTAGTATTAATCAAATGTATTTATCATGATATTACGTATTAGTATTGTGCTCTCATCTAACTTGAAGAAGGGGCTATTTTACAGTACTTTTCAGTTCGTAATATTTAATGCTACAACATCTACGCACTGCAGTCTTCCAGTTTTGCTTAGCTCAATAAACAAAAGAACATCGTTGTGAAATTACATTTGAGAAAATGTCCGGGTGGCTCGCCTGTAAATGTCTTTTCAAATTGGTTGCGTTGCCACGAATGAGCGCTCTGCGTGCTTTACACTTTGTTTTGTTTTGTTCGTCGTCAAATGTGAAGTGAGCTGTGGACATTTTGTCGCTCTTTTAGACATCACCTCTTCGAATGCCGTCTTCCCGGGAGCTCATTTAAAAACTGAAATCCTTCGCTTCACATCTCAATAAGTCAGGCTCGGATTGGTTCTCTTCTCTCATGCAGTCTCGCCTGTTCCGTTTTGCCGGTTCTTTTGTTGATTCCTAGCATCTCTCCCGTCTGCTGATTTGATTTTCGTCACAGTCTATTTTCGTCTCGTCCTTTATTCGTTGACGATAATGTCAATCAATTTAGTCATAGTTTTAGTCTCCATCAGTGCCTTCTATTTTAGTTTTCGTTTCGTTTTCGTCCGCAAAAATATATTCGTGACGAAAATAATGACGAAAATATTTAGTCAACGAAATTAACACTGGTTAGGAAGGAGCTAGGAAGACAGGGGAAAAGTCATGTCTATCCTTAAGAAAGGAAAATCAGGGACTCAAAAAGGAAAAGAAGATTAAAGAGAGAAAGGCAAATGGGGGCAAGCAGTTGCTCACTCAGTTTTTTTTAAAAGAAAGGTGAGCTCCAAATGCTTCATCGAGCACTGTCATTGTTTTAACATAAATATCTACTCTTGGAGGAGTTCTACCCAGAGTCAGAAGTTTACATGAAAACACTGTATATTTCCCTCCATTGTCAAAATTTAACACCTGCGAAAACACAGATCGTTAGCGCCTATTTTACCGAATTGTTATGCAAATTAGCTCACGCACGTTCTTACATTAAGTACAGGATTGTTCTCAGTTTAATGCACATCTTAATGATTGAAAATGACTTATTTTAAAACGTAATTCAAAGAATGAATGTCTAGTTTGGTGGTTAGTGTACCCTGTGATTCCATAGTCTGCATTTATTTTAAACAGACAAATAATCAGCAATTAACTTGTACTTACCGTACACTTGAAAAAAGGTATTGTGACAATAAATGATATTTTAGCAACCATTTGAAGCCATATATTTCAGTTTCAGACCCTGCAGCAACAGGCCCCTCATCATGGCCAGATGAAAGTTGTGACAGTGAGACTCACTTAGTAATTAGTAATTAAGTGTTAAGAGGAAATAAGCAAAATGGGTACATTGTTATTGTACACATTTAAACTTTAAAAGGATAGTTCACCCAAAAATGACAATTGTCATCATTTACTCTCCCTCAAGTTGTTCCAAACCTCTATGATTTCCTTTCTTCTCTTAAACACAAAAGAAGATATTTTAAAGAAGGTTGGTAATTAAACAGTTGATGGTCCCCATTGACTTCCATAGTATTTTTTTTCCTACTATGGAAGTCAATGGGGTCCATCAGACGTTTGGTTACCGACTTTCTTCAAAATATCCCACCCATTGGTATCACTATGGTATTTGGTACGGGGGCCAAGCAAGATTGTTTGTACCCAGGGCCCAAAATTTGGTGCTACGCCCCTGTGTCGAGGTCATCGATTATGTCGACGCAAAAAATACGTCGACGCAAAATATGCGCATCGTTTCGTCGACCTGTTTTTATTTCTCTAAAAGACGTTTGCAAAACGTTTACCTTATGTGCGCTGAATATACGCGATGGCCGGATCAACATTCTGTCCAATGTTATATAACCAATCCAGGGGTTTTTCTGCATTGATCTTTTTTTTCTTTTTTTTTTTGGTGGCTGTCAAAGCCTTATTTGATCTCTCTCTCCCTTGCGCATATTAAACAAAATCATTAAACACGATAGAAAAAGGGCGAAACACCACGCGCTCGCGTACTCACAGTCTACAAACTACAGGAGCGCTGTCTTGCTCTCTCTCTCTTTCTCCCTCGTGCATATTAACCAAAATCATTAGACACTGGCGGAACGCCAAAGTTTCACGTGGAGCATTCTGAGATTTTTTTTTCTCCATGACAGGCTGCTGGCTCCCACTGTTATTTTTATTTTTTTGGAAAAGCACTCTGTATTAGCTTAAAGCCCTCAAGTTTACATTGGTCACTGTATTATTTCAATTGCTCTAAACAAGTATTTTGGGTGACCTTTTTTTATTGAATACTAGACATCAAGTTGTTGTTATTTTCAATTGTATAAATTGTTAGTAGTCAATTAATGGGGAGATAATCGAAATCGAATCGTTCTGAAAAAAACAATCGTTAGATTAATCATTTAAAAAATAATAGTTTATCCCAGCCCTAGTCCAAATGCTACAGGGAACTAACACGGTTATGTCTTGGCTATAGTATGGTGATTTATGAGAGGCTAACAACTGAAAATTACCTTATTGAGACTAAAAAAAAATATATATATATATTGTGACGAGTCAGCTGCCTCCTCCCTGATTATCACCGGCACCCCGTCCTAAATCGCCGCCCTTCACCAGGCTCCCGACTGGAGTGGGTGTGTGAGAGGAGGGGCGCTGGACGAGTCAGGGCTGGCGGCGTGTGATGGGGCACACCTGAAGGAAGTGGAGCCTCATTACCGCCGCTGTTTAAAAGCCCAACGCGCCTCTCCTCAGGAGACCGGTCTCTTCCCCGTGCATGCACACTGGTGTCCTCGTGGGTCCAGGAAGGGTGCGTTGAGGGACTCCCGCGCCACCAAGACGTGAGCTGCCGGACCCGCGATCCGGATGGGAACCGCACCCGTATACACGGCCGACGGGCCAGGATGCCGGGCCGTCCATCCCCTACCAGCGCCGCGGCCAACGAGAGAGACGCGGCCGCTAGGAGAAGCCGCCGCCCCTCGCGCCCCGGACCAAGGAGGGGAGCGCGTGCGGCCGCCGGACTCCGCCCCTTGCCTGGACCCTTCCTTGATGAACACTGCCCGACCTACACAAATCCCGCAGCACGACGAGGACACCAGATTCCCTGTTATTTTGGACACTTTCCCCCTTTGGCCACTTTTATTCCCTTTGTTTTATGATTTCTGTTAATAAAAGCCTCTCCGAGGCCTGACGCCACGCCCACTGTGTCTGTCTTGTGCTCCTCCCGTGACAATATATATATATATATATACGTATATATATTAAATAAAAAATATGTAAGACAGAGAGAGAGAAAGAGAGGTGACAATTACAATGCTTCATTTAAAACCAGAGAATAAAAGCTAATAAAAAATAATAAACTCACTTCTGTATTCAAATATTTGCTTTATTTAACACAAGTTAAAATCCAAAGTTTGCAGAAGCTTTATCAGAATCCTACATACTCAGATAAAAAAATTATATATATATATAAAAATCATGAAAAACTTTTTAATGGTCCAGGATAAATCTTCACGCTGACATTACTTTTATGAAACTGCCCCGGATGAACAATATTTGAAAATGTTATTTTAAAAGTCTTAGATATATATAAATTCTGATGAAATCTGTGAAATAAACCCTTTCCCCATCATTTCCTTCCATTTATTCTTTCTCTCTACTCTTCCCAAAAATGAAACTCCATGAACTTTATGAACTCATCCAGACAGAGGAAAAGCTTTCCCAGCCCCTGGGATTGACACTCTCCCCTCTTGTTTTATCCATAACCAGTAGGTTAATTTAATTACTTCTTGATAGAGAGTAGTCAATTTCATAGTCAGGCACCTAGCTGAGCCTAAAAATTGTAGCCCCATAGGTATGATATATGAGGCAATAACCTATAATGTAATGAAGTCACCTTCAGAGCAGGACCTCTGTCAGTGAAGTAATAATGAATTATAACAAGCATAATAGTATTTGGGTTTGACATGGCAGGCGCTGGGTAAAATGAAATAAAAAAAGAGTGAGTTACAGTCTCTGGAAAATGAAAGTCCACTAGCAAATCCATCAGGCTGGCACTTCCATCGTGGATCGCACAGACAGACATATGCTAGGGCAACAGATCACTTGTGATCCTCTGGGCAGTGTTATTTGAATGTATAGAACCATTAGCATAATAAGTTTGAGGTTTTCTTGCATTATTTCTCCTCTGCCAGGTGCCGAGCTTGGGGCATATGGCCCCTGGAGGTCTATAGTGAATTTACAGGGCATTTTATAGGAGCAGTAGTATGACGGCAAATTGTCGAAATATGCAAATATCTTTCATATAGATAGATTTTTTGAACAACAATTGAATAAATGTGTTCAAATAATCACTTCAGCAAGAACTGAACTATTGCTTGTTTATTGACATTTTATAATAAATATGTAATATAACAAGCTAATATATTGACATATTTAACTTTTTACAACCTGTATTATTATTATAATAATTATTATTATTGTGTACATGTTGGAGCTTCCATTTTAGTACAGCCCTGTTTTAGACCTACTTTATCCTATCATTGATTCATAGATTTACCTTTCTGTTGCTCTTCGTTAAAGCCTTTGATATTGAGATTAAATTATAAAATACACTCGATACTCTTTTGAGATAAAAGAGAAATATTTTATGCAGGTGATATTATAGGTAAATCTATTTGATAATCACTGGCATGCTGATTAAAAATTACAAATTACCACTACCCATCACTAATGAGTCTCAACAAACATGTTGAATATTTCTGATGTGCCCATGATTCTATATATCTCTCTCTTCTTCTCAATCGGTCTCATGTTTGTGCTGTCTATTCATGTCACATTCTACTCCACCTTGATCTGCTCTTGGCCTGGACATCACCATCCAATCATTTGTGTGTGAATTATGAATGTACGTTTGTACGTTCTTCTTAACACCTGGTGCTATGCAGTGAAGCAATTCTGCAAATGTGCTGTAAACAGTGAACATTTTTGTAATCTTATGTATTTTTTTTCTGTTTACAAAATGACAGCCACTGCAAGCAATAAAATGAGTGATTTGTCTTGGTGAAATTGGCTAAACAAATAGCATAGACATCAGACAGTTCTCTAGTCTTCAAAGTACTCAAACTTATAAAAGTGCATAGCAAACAGTATCTAAATGGGTGTTTTGTTGTTGTTGTTGTTTTGTTTTTTGACAGTTTTGTCCTATCATTATACACCTGCTGACTAACCTAATAACGATTCAGCAAATATTTGTGTCAGCTAATGTCTCTCACTTTTCAACTAATAAATAATGCAATGTATTTACATGTTTTGAAGGCAATTAGTCTGCAGAGCTAGAGAGGCCTTCATTCAAAAACAGCACAGCGTTAATTACTCTGCTCCGACTCTGAATCAAGTCATATAACATAATATAACAAATAGAAGAGAGTGTTGTTTTGAGCTGAGAGGATATCAGATGAATGACCAGTGGCTGCTTGAGCTGATAATGAGTCTCTCAGCTGTCTGAGTGGACCTGGATGTGCCTTTGTAATAGGTCTCTGTGAAACCAACAATGAAATTTCAATCTCATCTATATGGAGAGCAGGTCACGACATCTGTGTAGCTGGTTAAAAAAATATTAGTGCTACTGAGTGGAAAATAACTTTATCATTATTATTATAAACAAATATTAGTATATAAGATATATGAGCTTTGAACTGTTGACCCCCAGAATTGCATGCTCATCCCAATTTACATTTATTTAGATGAAAAGGAACTTCTTTTGAAAATCTGCTTCAAATCATTTTATTTTGCCATCCTCTTTAGACATTCAGTCATAAGTAACTTACAACTATGTCAACTGCAGTCACTGGTATCATTAGAGAGCTAGTAGGCTGCCTGCATAATATCTGCTTAAACTTTATTTTGATGGTCCCCCAGTAGACATTATACTGACTAGATGTATCTTTACAAGTACATGTCACTTTATTCTACTAATCCTAACATTAACTCTATCCTAAGAGTCAAGCTGTGAAGTTGGTTACAAGCCTATGTCAAATATGTCTTAATTAAACAGATATTGTGCTACTCAAATGTGTAACCATTATTTAAAGTTACCATGTTTACTTACACCACAGATACAATTTGATTGATTCTAAAATTAATGTTTAATGTAATCATTACTTAAACAATTTGGTATTTCATAAATATATTTCTAAATGAATATTGTAACGTTTTCTTGGGTTGGTACTTTAGAAATGTGAAAATCATAAACTATGTAATCTTGCCATGTCAAAGGTCAAAATATTTTTAAGAAATCTAATGATTTTGAGTTACAAGGTGTAACATGGAGTAAGAGATGTTCGGATCCATTTGCAGTATATTAATTTTGGAAATGGTAAGACAGGCAGTAATCAGGTAACAGCGTTAAGTATGTCAAAGGATATCCAGAATCAGAAACCGTGCCAGGCAGAAGTCGGGGCAGGCATCAGAGAATCACAGGCAGTATGAACATTCCAAGAATAGAAAAGGAAGGAACAAACGGAAGGAACAAACACAAGGAAACCGCTCGGAAATGTCAGACTGGGTTAAACAAGACTTCTCCATAAATGAGAGTCCAAACACAGTATATATAGGGGAGTGGTAATGGGGAACACCCGTAGACTGTATAAAAACATGGACGTATTGTCACCAATAGGTTTTCAAAGAGAGTTTTTGAAACCAAAAGTAGGCGGAGTGGGCCGTCGCCATCTTCACTCTGGGGTAATCAAAAATAGGCAAAAAGGTAAGAGCTGGTTTCTGAAACCACGCCCACCTAGCACGACAGCGGTGACATCAGCTCTAGTGGCCACGCCCTTAATTATGCAGAACTTTATGTCTTAATATAATTTAAACGGATGAGTTATAAAAAAAATTCACCCCCCTCACAGTTGTCATGAAGGGTAAAATTAACTATATAGACCAAAATAATTTTTTGCACCAGGCTGTAAACATTTTTTTTCTGCTTTAAAATCTGGGAATTTTAACATGGGGAGTCTATGGGATTGACTCCCTTTTGCAGCCAGCCTCAACGGCCAGTCGATGAATTGCAGTTTTAGTCACTTCCGTATGGGCTTTACGAGAGAGAGCGGGAGGTTGCCGCTCGGGAACACCTGGTGGTGATTACCACTAGGCACAGAACTCTGGGAAATGGAATTCAGACCCCAAATGCAATAGATGATCCTCTCATATATATTACTTCCTGTAGCAGATTCAGACACTGTTTTACCACCTTGACTATTTTAAATTCAATAAATATCGAAATTAATTTTAATTCAGAATTTTAAATAAAAATGATCACAGAAATTATAAAGTGGTGCTGTTATCATCCCAAAGTCACTTTTTCACCCATTAAATTCAACAAATGACCCTGGAAAACCCCAAATAAATTATATTGAGAGAACTGGGTTTTATTTTAACTTCATGTACATATAAATGATTTGCCACAAAATCTTGTCTCTTGCATACATTTAGCAAATATGTTGGTACATGTACATATACATGGAGAGATCTAATATGTTCGATTTATGCCATGTATAGATTTGCCTCCTCAAGTAAAACTCAAATCTCTCATGTCATATTTAAGTCTACCATGAGGGACCTATCCCACCCTCCAACTGCATTGAACATAATCATTAAACTCCTGGGATCTGCTATCTGACTCGCCTCTGCGGTTCCTGTGGGCTTTTACCAATTAGCACGTCCTCTTTATCTCAAGTGACCAATAAATCAGTCGGCCATTGGGCTGCGAATTGGACACACACCCAAATCTATGGCGCATATACAAAAGATGCAGAAGCTCGTGATTAATGCCAACCGAGCAGCTTTGATAATGGCTGCAGGATATACTGTATGAATAGGATGTGTATGTATGCATTTAAATGAATACCATGCTTCATAAATCACCTGATATCTGTGGTCTTTTGTGGGCAGGACACACATAGCACCATACAATGGTACTGATGTTTTTGAGCAGCTGATCACATTGTTTACGTGCCATATGAAATCTGGTTGTTTTTCATCAGCACAAAAGCTTGTAATTTACAATTTCATTATATGTTTGAGTGACATGCAAAACTTCAAGGGGTATTATCAAAAAACCCCTGCATGTTTAATTTTACAACTCAATTAAATGAAATAAGAACTGTGGCGGTGTATTTGATTAACTTTTTAATCTGCCCACAAACTATGAGATGCATTTTTGGAGAGCAAATTAAGTGACAAGCAAGTTGCCCCAAGTAACTTCTGTGGATAATCTACAAAATGAGTCCAACACAATCAGGCAGTTTAACAATGGTAAATTTTTTCTCATGAAAGGGAGATAAATGAAGATTTGATGACTGAAAAGGATCCTAAATGTGCTATTTGCAGCTGCAAAGACATGAACTGCTCAGATACAGCATATTCTGAGAGGATATCTTGCCATACACCAAAAATAGATTTTTTTTTTACGTCACTGTCCAGGTGCCAAGTCTCTAAAATATAATAAACCATTCCTTTCAAGAAAAATGAGGGAATCAGTGCACTTCTCAGAATTGCTGTCATTTAAGAAACTTAAAAAAGGATTGCAAGAAGTAAAGGCTTGAATACAGCTCTCATATCTGTTCTCTTTTCTGCCTAAATACATCCAGCCTTTCCACACAGGGTCAAACACTTTTACAAGCAGCTGGAGGGAAGGACGTTGCTGAGTGGCACTTTTCTAGAGGAAAGATTGTGTAATCACTCAGATGTTTCCTCTTCATTCATGCCAACAATAACGCATCAGCTGCCACTCTACAAAGAGAGATACTTTTATTTTATTGACATGATTTTGAGTAGGACTCTTGAGCTGACTCTTGGTATCGAAATCAAGTAGACAGTAGAAATGATTATCACGTCATTTGCAGTGCTTCATGGGAGTTGTTTTGATTCTCTGATTGGTGAAGATTTCTCTGATGATAATATAGTTTTTTCAACAAGGAATTATACGGTTAAACATTTTGAAAAAAAAAAAAAAAAGTTTAAATAATGCAGACTGACATCTTAAACCTGAGCTTATACCATAGATAATTGTTAATATGCTATTTGATTTTAGCGTACAAGCAAATTGTTGTTAGTTATTAGTTATTAGCTATAAGCATACATAAAGGATTTTGCTAAGTCCTTGTGTACATGATACTTTTCCAGTGGTGACAATTATGTACAAAAAAACTCTTAAAAAAAAAATCATTATCATCATTATCATTAGATGCATAAAATGAACAAAATTAATGTCTAACCACAAGCAAGTTAAAACCAACTTAGATCAGAGATAAAGTTTGTATGATGCTCTAATCATGCTCATTCAACTTCATAATTTCTAAACAATTATAAGCACATATCTATTTCCCCCTAAGAACAAGAATTTCCTCTAACTATCTTATGTAATTACCCATAACTGCATAGGGTGAGAGAGAGATATATATATATAATTATATGGTTTTCTCTGGGGAAAGAAGTTGAGCATGACATTGCATATAATTACAAAAGTCAAAAACATCTCATGGAATGTTAATGATACTCGTACAGGAACACTTATCAGGAGGTTAATGAATTATTATTGCATTTCATCCACACTTAAAAAAAATATACATCATAAAATGCCTTATGAGTCACACAAGTTCAATTCAAGTTTATTTGTATAGCGCTTTTTACAATACAAATAGTTACAAAGCAATTTTACAGAAAATTATGTTTCTACAATATTTAGTAGTAGCTAGAAGTTTGTGCACGTTTGACAGGATTTTAGAAAAATAATAATAATAATAATAATACAAGACGTAGTCAGCTAGATGATGAACTATCAATATTAGTAATTAATAATTGTTATAAGTTATATAACAATATATAATATATATAAGTTATAAGATGTATTCTGGATTACCACTGAAATTCCGCTTTTGGAATACATAGAAAAGAAATGCTATTTAAAATGTAATTTATGTCATATGTACAGGGATAAAA
Organism: Carassius auratus; assembly: GCF_003368295.1. NCBI lineage: Eukaryota > Metazoa > Chordata > Actinopteri > Cypriniformes > Cyprinidae > Carassius > Carassius auratus. The sequence continues at coordinate 7,330,981 of NC_039263.1, read as the reverse complement.
CACTTCCTCTTTCCTTTTAGAAAATCTCCAGACAAATATTTATTTATAATTTTTTTTAAATGGCAACTCAATTGCAAAATCCTTCCCGTGCACTGAAATATTCACTCCATAAAAAGTCCCACAGTCCAAGGAGCATTTATGTTCACTATACACCCTAACTGGAAATTTTGACACATTTTTAAAGCATAAAACATAAAACGGCAAGTAGATGACATGGGATAGATTGGGAAAACAAACTTTTTTTAATTACAAGTCAGAATAAACGTCACCAGACAGTGAGCTAATAGGTTTTTACAGATGATTTTGGTGAAAGGCTTTGTAAATTAAATTTAGTGTATAAAATGGACCTCTCCTGGTTCCTCTTTGGCTGGTCATCCCCTTATTCCTCTTGCCCTCATAAAGGCTCCTCCCTCTGTCGGCTCTGCTCCATAATCAAAGTCCATTACTTCATGGCCTGAACCTCCATCCCTCCCCATTGTCCTCTGCTATTCCTCATCTTTTTGCAAGCTATGTTATAGGTAGAGAGAAGAGTTTGAGGCAAACAGTGAATTATTGCTAACTGAAGGACTACAGATAGTTTGAGAAAACATGTAGCATTGCAAAAATGTTACATCATTCTTTTGGTTTTCACACACACAGTCTTAGTCTCTTCCAGTATTGAAGCTAATGCATAAAAATTGGAATCTTGATACATGAATGACACTATTTATGTAAACATGTTGTGCTTTTAAATCGATGTAAATTCAGCCCAACTGCATATTTCATGTCGTTCCAAAGTGTCGGTTATGTATTGTAGTTTGGTCTAAACAACTTCAAAACATGTTTTTAAATTCCATTTTGTTGCCATTAATTATTTGAATTTAAACGGTTGGTTCATTCTTTTGCTGCATAGTCCATCCGCATTTTTGCTCAAAACACTGCACATTTAACATTCAGTGGCAATGCAGCATTTGCTGTGATCTAGATTTCACGAGTCAAAAAGAAATGCTTAAAAATGCTCTGTCACCAGAGACTTTCAAGGAATGTATAGAAATACAGTGAGACAGCAGCATAGAGCATGACTCCTCACCTAAATCTAAGACTGTTTTCTGCTCCAGCACAACCGTCGCCTGCTATTGTCATGATGAATAATGTTGCATTGATCTCAGTGCGCTCTTGAAGTACGCTCCACGCATTAATGAAATTCACAGCTCCACTCATGTAGGGATCCAGTACAAACAGCTTGGAGATAAAAGTCACAGTATCACTCAAAGCAAATTATCTTTGGTTTTCAACATGCATCTACGTTTAAAACACCAGCAAGAGAGGATACGGTCATGGAAAAGCATGTAGAGGCATACAATATCCGCTTTAACTTTTTTGTGTAAAATAATTTGCAGAATCATACATTATCTAATTCACTTTGAGACCTCTATAAAGTGTGATATTGTTTCTTCAACTTCAAGCACTTTTATGTCCCGGGGGTTGATTTTAAAACTAATTTATTTTAGCTTTTTTATTTTTGTTAAACGGGTTAGAGGTTGTTAAATAGGTTAGAGCACTGGTCTCAATCTCAATTCCTGGAGGGCCACAGGTCTGCACAGTTTGGCTCCAACCCTAATCATACACACCTGATCCAGCTAATCAAACTCTTCAGGATTTCTAGAAACTTCCAAGCAGGTGTGAGTTGGAGCTGGTTGAAGCTAAATTCTGCAGAGATGTGGCCGTCCAGGAATTGAGATTGAGACCACTGGGTTAGAGCATATTACACTGAACAAAATTATAAATGCAACACTTATATTGTGGCCAGACTAAGGCACACCTGTGCAATAATCATACGGTCTAATCATTGATATGCCACACTAGTGAGGTGGATGGATCATTTCGGCAAAGCAGAACTGCTCAACAACACAGATTTAGACAGATTTGTGAACAATATTTGAGAGAAATAGGCCTTTTGTGTACATAGAAAAAGTTCAGCTCATGAAAAATGGGGGCAAAAACAAAAGTGTTTTGCTTTCATAATTTTGTTCAGTGTAATACAGTTTGTCTAAAACTTTGTCAATTACAAATTAAAAATTAATTTTTGGCTATTTTTCAGTTACTTTGTCACATTGTATAAATTAATAAAATTTCCATCAATTCGCTTTAAGCTGCAGTCGGTAACTTTTGACACTAGCGGTTAATAAACAGAACTGCTTGCGTGTTGCGGAAGGACATTGTAGCTGGAGCTACTTCTCTCTGTTTATGTCTATGAAGAATCACAAAGGTACTGGGTTACTCCGCCGCAGTATCCCTGAAGCGATCTAAAATAGTCCGAAATATAAACACTTATAATAGGGGTACCCTAGTGATTCAGGACAGGCTAAAAACACGGTTTGGAAAATGGATTCATGGTGTACTTGCTTATTACATACACTGTATACTTTGAACACAAAAAAAGGGGAGCGGTAAGAGAAACAACCAATCAGAGCTGCGGTCCATAACTTTTTTTTATGTTCAAATTATACAAAATGTATATAATACATATAATAAGTAGTACACCATGAATCCATTTTCCAAACGGTGTAACTGTGGGCTGAAGAAATAAATATGTGAATATTTAAAAGAAAAGTCAAAAGGTAGAAAAAGTAACATTTTTAATCATGGAGACTGCTTAAACGTGAAAGTTATTCACAAAAAGTCCTGGAATTAACATTGAATAAGTAATATTGTCCATTCTGATTTCATTTAATTTCATGTTAGTCACAGTAGACCACCTAAACCGCTAACTGCCCATGTCTCACCTGTCACGAAGTACCTGCAGCTGTAATATGACATGCCGAAGAGAAGCTCTCCACTGCCATCCTCCCCAGGGGGACTGTCTCATTTGCTTGAGACTGCTGCCGCTAAGGTTCTCTGATAATAAAGGACAATGTCAGAGCCCACACAGCTCAACTCCCCCACCCCAACTTTACACTTCTTCTTCACGACTGGACCAGCCACTCAAATTAATCAGCCTGAAACAGCATCATCCCCAGCAACTCTGTCACTGTGCAAGTAGACAGAGACGTTCCAGACACTTCTCTGCTGCCTGTCTGGCCTGATTCATCATTAGTCCCAGCAGCCACAGCTGTGGCCGAGAGCTCCACCTGCCAATTAGGGGCACCTGTTCAAACTTTGCTGCCAGTCACTCACCATTCATGGTGCGTACACACCCCCACAGTTCACATTGAGCCGGGGCACTTTGACATTCTTTGCTGATTTGGTCTGAGATTTTGCAGAGGATGACAAAGTAATGGCTGAATAAATAAATGACTGGAAAGTGACAGATAAAACATTTAGCTATTTATAAGTAATATGCATTGAAAGGTTTTTAAACACCTTACAGAAAGGTCACTAAATATCATGTTGCTCAATGTCATATGCTTACAGTGTGGCCCCATCCGTGAAGCTTGTTCTGTGCCAGTAAGTGTGTCATTTAGATGACACTGAGCTGTAATAGTCGAATTCCTGGTAAATCCTAAACATAGTTCTGTTAAGAGTGTTTTCATTAATGTTTGGAGTAGAGGCAATTTTGACTGACATTAAATGTGTTTCTTAAAGGTTTGGGGGAGAATGAATCACCTATATAGCTCTTATATTAGGGCTGGTAAGCAATTAATTTTTTTTATTTAATTAATTAAATTATGTCGTGATTAAATAACGTAATTTATCACAAATTAATCGCACATAAAATTTGGCTGAGAAATTACTGCCAAAAGATCATTTAAAGTCATTTTTGTGTAAAGCATCAAACAGATGTTATAAAACGTAGATTCAGCAAGAAATATTTTGTTTGATAAAAATTATAACATATACTCTTTTGGAACATGAGGGTGCCTAATGATGGAACAATTGTAATTTTTAGGTTGATGAACTATACCTTTAAACATTTATTTCATTCATTTTTTATTATTATTGCTATATTGAAATATTAAATTGTTTATTTAATTAAATGATTTTCTAAATAATAAACTAAAACTGCCAGTAGGTGGTGGTAAATGTCTTAATGATTAAGTCATCGAGTCATTTATTCATTCATTTGATTCTTTCAAATGGCTGATTCATTCAGGAGTAAAGTAAATGGTTCTTTATGAATGGTCCATTGACTTATTAGGCTTATTTGACTTGAAGCAGATCATCACCATCAGACCAACCGGTGTGTAACATCACAGTACAGCAAGAGCTATAGAGAGCAGACGGATCTTTATGCTTATAAATAGCTCTCGAGGTACTTTGATGTTATACAACGATTGATCTGTGCAGCGGCGCTTCAAATCCAAGTCACCTATGGCCAATGGTTCAAAACGGCAAATGGTTCTCCCAATCTGTTCAAAACATGCATTAAGAAATTAAATGCCACTGTGTGTTGCTCGGAGATGAACAGTTCTGCTTTTAATTAATATTTTCATTGGCAAAACTGAACAAAACAACGTTTAAAATTACACAGTATTAACTTACTTACTGAACTGTTGTATAAAATCAGTATGAAATTTGCACCTGTGTGATATTGCACTTAGCATATTGCTCATGTGATATTTCTTAACTATATGATGTAAATATGAGACAAAAACATTTTAATCAACTCAATACTAGGTTTCCATCAGCCTTGGTATAAAAAATCCCACCACAGACTATGCCCTGGATAATAGAGTTCCATAATCTAAAGTGTTTCTGTACATTTTAACTGTAGCCCCTGACTATAGCATTTGCCAGCATTACCTTGCTAAATGGCTTGCATAATTAAAAAATAAACAATGCTACACATACCTTTGATTTTTACAACACAGGTTTTTAATAGTGTTTTTCTGTACATAAAAAAAAACTCTCTGGAGATTTTGACATGGTAATGGTTATGACAATGGTAATGTATTTGGTCTTGGTGGAATACTGTAGATCTGCTACACTGCTGCTGAGTTGCTGCTGCCATTGGTTATTGCTGTAGTTGTAGATTATTGCTGCTGCTGGTGCAGACAAGTTCAAGAACTGCAAATATATACGCTCATATGGTGCTGTCAGTATTTAAGACATACTGCTGCTGCTGCAAAAATAGCATAAAATAATCTGTAGCAGATCTATAGGTGGAGCTGGGAAAGGTGGAACTCTAAAAAGTGAGCTGCCAAATGCTAACTAGGCATTTCAATGTAAAGCAGCAAGCAAGCTATTTTGTAACCTATCAGCATGTGCCAAGTCATTTAATGCGTGAATATCATCAGTTTACATTAAGGATCATCCTCCACCATCTAGAATTTCATGACAAAACTTGCCATTTATCAGGAAATGTAACTAATGTCATGGTGGATGTTATGGTGTGTTATGACATGGTATATGTTATGGCACACAGTCACAGGCCACTAGTGTTATATGGAGTTTTTGTTCTATACTGTCCTTTTTTTTGTTCTCCCGCAGACTTTATCTCAGAGCTTGAAATGTATACAGATAGGTACTCAGACTAAATTCATTCAAGTTAACATCCAGAATAACAGATTTTAAACATGATTGCATTTAAATAATATGATGTTGCCGATGCTAAACCAAAGCACCACAAATGACAAAAAAAGGGTATTTTTTATTAGTGTTATAAAACATTAACCATTAAAACATAACCGCAACTTTGCGGTACCTAAGTTTTTAAATGCAGACTAGGCCTACTGCATACATGTACCAAACGATTAACTAGGAAATAACCTTACTTTAAAAAAAAATAAACAGAGAACTTTAAAAATATGATTAGATTAGATTAGATTAGATTAGATTAGATTAGATTAGATTAGATTAGATTAGATTCAACTTTATTGTCACTGCACATGTAAGGTACAAGGCAACAAAATGCAGTTAGCATCTAAGCAATAAGCAATAAGTACAGAAGTGCAATAAGTGCAATAAGCAGTAAGTACAGAATATACAAGGTCTACAATATGTACAATAACTATACAGATAAGTATTATGAAAATAATTTACAGATTTTATATACTATTAGCATGATATACAGATAGGTGTGCTATGAACATACTATACAGGTGAATTATGTAAAATTGTATGTACACTATAGGCAGAACTATGAACACATGAACATAATTACCCTATTGCAATGGACAGTAAAGTGCATAGAAAATATTTCAGTGTGCACATGGATTATTCAGTGTTCCTGGATTAACAGACAGTAGTGCAAGTAATAACAAGTTACAGTTTTTTTTTTTGCTTGTTGGTAATAAATAAATAAATCAGTCAGATGTAGTGTTGAAGGGGGAGGAGTCTGTCTGGGGGGTGTGGGGGGTGTTGAGGGATGTCAGAGGGCAGAGTTCAGCAAGGAATCAGCTTTAGGGAAAAAGCTCTGGTCAGGATGCTCTCGATCGCACAACGGTAAAAGTTCACTAGGATGGCTGAAGACAGCTGGTTCTTCTTCAGTGTCCTGAAGAAGAAAAGGCGCTGGTGAGCCTTCTTGACCAGGCTGGAGGTGTTTGTGGCCCAGGACAGGTCCTCCGAGATGGTGGTTCCCAGGAACTTGAAGCTGGAGACACGTTCAACAACCATCCCGTTAATGTGGATGGGGTCATGCGTGCTTCCTTTTTTCATCCTGAAGTCAACAATGAGTTCCTTAGTCTTATTGGTGTTAAGGAGCAGGTTATTGTCAGCGCACCATGTGGCCAGGTGCTGTACCTCCTCCTTGTAGGCAGTCTCATCGTTGTCTGTGATGAGGCCAATCACGTGGTGTCGTCTGCAAACTTAATGATGGAGTTGGATCCATGGACAGGCTTGCAGTCGTGGGTGTAAAGGGAGTAAAGGAATGGGCTCAGCACACAGCCCTGTGGTATGCCAGTATTACTGTAAGTGTGATGGTGATGGAGTTGGTGTGGCCTGACCGAAACATGCTGAGGCCTGTTGGTCAGAAAGTCCATAATCAAGTTGCAGAGGGAGGTGTTAATGTCCAGGTCTCCAAGTTTTGTGGACAGCTTGGAGGGAATGATGGTGTTAAATGCTGAACTGAAGTCAACAAACAACATCCTAACATACGTGTTTTTATGGTCCAGGTGTGTGAGTGCAGAGTGCAGCACTGTGCATACTGCATCCTCTGTGCTCCTATACCTATGGTAGGCAAATCGGTGTGGGTCCAATGTGGGTAGGAGACAGTCTTTGAGATGTGCTAGGACCAGTCCCTTTGAAGCACTTCATAATGATGGGTGTGAGTGCTACGGGGAGATAATTCTGGCACATTGGGGAGGAGTGTTTCGGTACTGGCACAATGGATGTGGACTTAAAACATGTTGGCACAGTTGCTTGGGTGAGGGACAGGTTGAAAATGTCTGTGAAGACCCCTGCAAGCTGCTCTGCACATGCCCTCAGCACATGTCCAGGAATGCCATCCGGGCCAGCAGCCTTGCGTCCATTGATCTAGCTCAATGCAGTGTGGACATCTGTGGGGGTGAGTTTGAGGGTTTGGTTGTCTGCTTAGCGTGTGATTTTGGTGGCCGTCTCCTTGCTGTCGCTGTTGAAGCGAGCATAAAAGTAATTTAGCTCATTAAGGAAGGAGATGTCTGTGACCGTTGGAGTGAAGTTGTTTGACTTGTAGTCACTGATGATCTGGATGCCCTGCCACATGCGTCGGGGGTCAGAGTTGGAAAAGTGTTCCTCTACCTTCAGCTTGTAGCAGTACTTGGCTTTTTTTATGCCCCTTTTCAGGTTAATCGTGGATTTACTTTAGGCCTGTGCGTCATCAGACCTGAAGGCAGTATTGCGGGCTTTCAGCAGAAGTCGCACCTCCTTGTTCATCCATGGCTTCTGATTAGGGTATGTTGTTATCTGTTTTTCTGTTGTAACACTGTCAATGGTGGTATTGATGTGATCCAGTACAGAGTAGGTGTAGATATCAATGTCCGTGTGAGAGCGACAGGCAGCCTGAGAAGCAAACATACTCCAGTCAGTGTGTTTAAACCTGTCTTGAAGTAAAGAGTCTGCTAGATGAATATGCTAGACGTAATTTTAACATAAATAATACTCCATATTACTATGAAGGAAAAGTATATTGCTGACTGACTGCGGTCCCAGACTTGTGAGTCTGTCTTCCAAGATCTGCCCATACACACTGAAAGCCCTTCTGATGGCGCACTAGATGCGGGAATGCTCAAAATAAAACGTGTGAATTTTGAGAGGACAGGAAATCACTCTTTCCCATTTATTTCAGTAACAAATGAGAATTGTTTCCAGATGTCTGACTTGTCTTGCTTTGCTTTTGTCAAGTAAACCTCAGCTTTAATTTTCTTCTCAACTTCTTGTGTTGACTCAGTTTCTACTACACACCACCATTCACCGCGGGTCTCCCGCAAAATGTTCTGACCACCCACTCCCGCACGCAGCAAAGGTAAACCTGTCAACTCCCGCGAGATTTGAGTTGAGTCCCAAACCCAATGCAGCCCTCTAATGCTAAACTTTTAGAGCTGTCATGACAGAAATGCAAAGTTCTGTCATACAACTCTAGATGGTGCAGGCCAATAGTTTCAATCAGATATCATCAGATTCAATCTGATGTACTGTAATCACATCATTACTCACATGACAGAGCTGGCTGATTTCTTTTCGCATCAGCACATCGGGTAGTGCTTGCTATAACAGTTATAGTGTGCTTGGTCTGTTATGGGGTGATTTCATGTAGGTTATATATTGGGATTATTTTATATGTTACATGTGCAGCAGCAGTATTTCTTACATACTCACAGCAGCATGTCTGTCAACAACAACATCAAATCATTTGGTGTGCATATTTTATTTTCTGTAATATTTCTCAAAATAGGATAAATCATCAAATTATTTCTGTTTGCCAGTGCCAGGTCCAACTTTTGTAAACACATTAGGTAGGTTCAGACTCAGGACATTGTGTTTGTCATCATAATCTGTAGAAGTATTCTGATAATGAGCCCATAAACACTGTGCTCGATTTATTCCTGGCTACCCTCAAAGCTCAAGGCTGTCATGAGCTGTTTCTCTGTTTATCTCTCTGAGCAGGGGCTACAAAGCTGCCATTAGAAGGTGATTGAGTGAGACCCCCAGCCTCCCTCCCATCACCTTGTGTATTCATGCTGTAGTGTGCAGAGGTCACCATCCCAACCTGAAATCATCTTTATGGCCTCCTGCACACTGTGGTTGTCAATAAAGTTCACTCTGAGTCCACGGTATTGGGACACTTTCATGCTCTGTGAGTTTAACCCTTAAAATGGTTCTTGGTGACCACTGATGTAGTGGAGATCAGCATTATCTAGAAGCCTTTACCTGGTCAGATGCTTTCCTGTGATGCAGTGTATAGATTATATAAAAGGCTTCCAACCTGAAATATTTTTTCCAGTTATTTACCTGTTATTTACATCACTGTTAAATTTCTAATTGGACCAAAACCTAATTTAATTGGTGAATTTCAAAATGTTCCTTACATTCCTTTAATATATAATAACAATAGGGCTAAACGGGGAATGTAACAAGCCAAAGGTGTAAATCATATAACTATTATATAACTATGTATCTTGTTACTGTAGAACAGTTTGTGATGTTTTCAAAAGAACTCTCTTATTCTCAGCAAGCCTGCATTTATTTGATTAAATGTAGTTAGAACACTAACTGTTTTTGTTTGTTTGCTTTTAATGCATTTTAAACTGTAATTTATTTGTGTCATGGAAAATCTGAATTTTCCTTAACTATTACTCCAGTGATCAGTGTCACATGATCTTTCAGAAATCATTCTAATGTTGTTTTGGTGGTGAAGAAAAAAATCTTATTACCAATGATGAAAACCATAGGTTTTGAGCAATCTATATGTTCAGTTTTTTTTTTTTTCAGAATTTCGATGAATAAAGTACAATTACTTGATGAAAATCATGTTATGACTTTAAAACTATATTAATATGCTGGGATATTGGAAAATGTATGCTTTTGAATGTTAGCATTGCACATATCCAGCTTCATATCTATGATTTTTCATAGATGGAAGGTTTGTTAGGTATCTCACGGAGTAAGGAGACGTACTTGAGAGGTGAGGAGCTTAAAATCTTTATATAAGGAAGTTGAAATGGCACTGTTGCATCAGCAAATGCATTTTTATATCAGTTTTGCATTTGTCAACACTATCGGGTAGGTTAAGGTTTGTGTTTACTGTAGTCGGGCTGGATTGGTAATTTTCCCGGTGGGCCGACAGATTTAAGTGGCCAACAGAATGCTTTTTTTTTGCAAGGACCATCACACATGGACAGCAAGCAGCCAGTGGCCCATTGGTTTGTCTCCTGTATTGACAGTATAAAGATCCAATCACAATGTGCTGTAGACTGAGTGGTGAAGTTTTTTGCTCTGCCTATAAAAAGATCACTTCACCCCAACTTCTGTCTCATCGGCTTGTCCCATGTTTTTCAAATAAGTTTTATCAAGGACAGGCTTGCTCTGTGGTTAGTGATGCAGGCCAAAGACCCAGACAGGAAGAGAAGAAGAGAGTAGTTGAATTTGTAAAGCGCTCAAAAGGGACACGCAACAGAGGCAGGCATCTTGTGTGCGTGCCATGAGTGTAGAATACATAAATACTTTTTATTAAAATGTTAATTCTTAGCCAAGTCAAGTGTGTTCATAGAGGTTTACATGGGCAAATGCGAATAAAGCTATTAAAAAAAAAAGACACAATATTGTTGGACCTGACATTTTATTCATATCCGATACAAGATGTGATATGAGTGCGATACATAGACTATATACATACACTACCAGTCAACATTTGACATCGATGCTTTTGAATTTAAATATTTAACAAAGCATGCAAACAAATGGCCACTTTTATCATGTTCGTTTTGTGATCACGCTAGTTCCAGTGACTTATTTCTTAGTTTTGTTGGTGAAATGATGAGCCTGTGTGACGTTGTTCTGAGAGGCTTGTAAAGGGCGTGTTTTAGTGATGCGCAGCTGTGCTTCAGGCCCTGACTGTGGAAACCCTGCGCTATTCTGGCCTCGATGCTACTGGCCAGAGGCTATGAGCCCCGCCCGGCCCGTTTTAAGCCCTGGCTCGCACTGGCCCGACAGTGGAAATGCGGCTATAGTGACGGCACAGCGGGGATCCGACAAACAACATGAGGGCCGATTGTTGGTGGAAGGAGTGTGGCCCAGATCAGTCCAGTGATATGTGGCCCAAATCAGGCTAAGATCTGGCAGCATATTATGTGACCCATGATAAACAAGATAAATAAAATATTGCATGATAATGGTTAAATGATCACATACATTTTAATGTAGTGTAGTATTGTTAAAATGTAGTCTTTGAAATGGCATGTCAAAACAGAATGAAACATTATCATTTAAAAATTAAGCAAATCAAGTCAATTGCATTACACTGCACTTATTTATAATTTTATTACATTTTATATTAGTATTCTTGGTACAAATAATCTTAGAATCCTTACATGAAAAGAAACAGAGAGTATTTATACGTTATCATATAATATTTATTTGGTTTACTATGGGACACACACTGATCTATAATAGAGAGTGGGGGAACATCATTTATTAGTATGCTGTCATGCACAAGCACACAGAGGTATGTATTTTTATGGGACCAGGTTGGGCATTTTGCAATTTGTGTGTGAAATACTTGGATTTGTATGTAAAAAAAAATATAGAGAGAATAATTTTAAGAAAGTCAAAGGCAAAGTTTTGAATATGTGGGTAACCAGCTGAAAAAAAAAACTATAAGAGACAGCTATGACAGTGTCTATGGTCAGTACAGTGGTACTTAGAAAAAACATGATTTCCTGAAAATTAATCGGTAACCTTTTCAAATGAAATGATTAAAATGATTTTACCTGTCACTACTCTTAGCCATTTTATATATATTTATATACTATATGCATAGTATATATCTGATCTTATTTTGTGTTGGTTATGTAGTTTTAAAAATCGTACACTCTTTGTCATCATTTAATAAAAGAAAATCAGCACAATATGTTTGCACGGACTGTGTAAGACCAAAGGATTTTTTAATCAGAACCTCAAAGAGAAATCTCCTCTACTTTCATTTTCCCAGAGATATCTCAGCGGAATAATATCTCAGCAGTTATGACAGCGAGGGTCATCTTGTGTCAATACACTCTGAGAGGCCTTTTTGTTTTCATTTCAAACAGACGAACAGCTGAAATTAGTGTATTTCATCTTGCTCGCATTCAAAGCCTTTGATGAATATCTAAGTGGTGTCTGGAGCCACAGGGCATTTGACCAACCTGCTGCTCCATTGATATCTATCTTGCTGCCAGTCGCAGTACAAGAATGGAAAGAGAAGCGCTCTGCCATGGAGAGCTGGGAAATGGCAGTCACTTTATCCCCTCACTTCATTATTCAATAAAGTACAAGTTAAGTCTACTGAGAAAGACACAAACCTCATAGGTGCGGCGCCTTTGTCCTAGTAAAGTGCTTCAGAAGAACTGAGCTAGCGAGTAAATATAATGGAAACTGCTGTATTTAACCCAGAAGTCAGTTATCCATGCTGCTTATAATGGCAGGGAAATTTGAATGCTCTTGACTCTTTGTACTCTCTCTCCCAGGGACTGTTTTGCTTTCTGAGATCATGTCCGTCATTGCCAGGGGCAACTGTGGCATGTGCAGCTGCCGGAATGTCTTTGCCACAGGCAATGAAACTTTGGCCTTCTCCCGAAAGATGACGGAAGTGAAATAGTTCAAAGACGAGACTGTGTGTTATTGTTCTGTAGTTCCACCAGAAGTCACAGCCGAATCTCCCACAGAAAAACTTGATTATGCAATTTCATCAGCTGCCTGCAGTTCCAAATCATTGATTTTCTGATGATCTCCTCCTGGAATAAGAAATTCCCACTTTACTCCTTGCTGGGTGATCAGCAAAGTACTCCATCAAGGTCTTCTCCCAGTGTCTCTCATTACACTTCCGTACTAAATCACAGATGATTCCGTGTACATTACAGTCAGTGTAACGGAAAGGCCTCTTAACGAGAACTATGTACCCAGTGCAGAACTTCACTCATGCATGACGACATCTTTTCTTCAGAAGATGTAAGAACAGTCACAAGTAAATGTGACCAGGCCAATGTCAAGTGTTTTCCACTGTGTGTTGAATGCCTACAAGCTGGTCTACAAACAAAGACACCGCTTTTTAAATGTAACAATTGCTAACCTCTGACCGCAAGTTACTAAGGAAGTGCTATTCTTTAAGTCTCAATAGCGCACAAGATTTATGCTTCGTAACAATTATTAGCCTAAAGTCTTCTTAATAATCTCTCAAAAAAACAGAGAAAGTCAGATGCTTCATTCATAACTGATTTGAGAATGCCTTTTACAATACATTTAAATTTAATTTGTGAATTTACATTGAGGTTCCAAATAGAAGGCAGAATTTAATTTAAAGAAGTAATATTAAAAGGAAGTAAGGTTTAACAATTTTTATTTTATTTTACAAGAAAATAAATCTTTGAATGATGGCTTGACAATGCCTTGTTTGAAAGCCTTTTTGGTTGCCAAAAGTATCATCCCTGTAAAAATGGTACAGAAGGAGAGACAGGAGGGAGGATGGATGGATGGATGGATGGATGGATGGACAAACAGACAGACAGTGAGATAGATAGATAGATAGATAGATAGATAGATAGATAGATAGATAGATAGATAGATAGACAGATAGGCAGATAGATAGATAGTTTCTAGGTGGGATATGTGGTTTTATTGTGTGATCCAGCACTCTGTGCATAATGCATAGTACGTGTCAAAGTTATAGAGTGTAACAAATAATTGACCGAGACAGAGAATTTTCCACCTAATGGGACTGCCTTGAATGTGATCCAGATGCGCATGCACATTACTGTTTGAAGGGCAATAAAAGAGGGATTCTTGATGATATTCTAGGGAAAGGAGAGAAGTCTCTGTTCTTTCAGATGTGTAGAGAATTTGTTCCTTATTTATCTCCTTTCAGCTCCAACTGGATCTCCAGCAAGTCGACTTCTTGAGATAATACATTTCCAACATTCGTAATGCCATTTTAAGTGCCTCTAGAGGAGTACAGTAAATTAATAGGCTGCATACCTCGATTTCAGGCAATTACATTATCAACTGATTTATTGAACAACAGCCACAAATGGGACCGTAACCTTGGGCATGTGAAATGCAAAGTGAATTGAGTTTTTTGTAGAATTTAAGTCACCGCAAGAAGAACTTCTGGATAAGCAAACTACTTTTAAGCGTAATGGGATATATATCAAAGTACCCCCACGCCCGCTAATGCCATTGCACACAAGTAAAGACTGGAACACACTACACAACTTTTACAATTTAAACAGATTGTAAAACAGACATTATACACCTGCCAACTTTAGAAATGTTTACTGCGCAAAGTTAATTGAGAATACAGAAAAAACTGGGCAACACTAAACAACTGAGAATCGCACACTACCAGACTTTTATTTCAAAGACAACACATGACAGGTGACACATGACAGATGAAACACTATGATTTCTAATAACTGCTAAAAAAAAAAAAAAAAAAATGATTTTGTGGATTAATTGTCTCAAGCTAAAAAATCTGAGTCTTTGCCCCTATGCAATTTTCTGTGATTTCTGATAACTCAGACTGGCTAAAATTTGCAGAGTAGACATGACTTTCAGCAGCTAATGCTAACCATTTCTGCCCTAAATGAGGTGAGGCTAATTTTCTTTAAATGATATCCGGCCTATTTTCTTTTAAGATGAATTGGTATATATTTAATAATACATACAAATTTAATTAAATTTTAACTATTTTAAGCTACTCAATGAAATATGCTAATCAGGTAACTGACTGCTATCTGATAAAAACTGCTGCTTTTTTCAACAGAAAAAGTAAACACGTTTCTTTTAAATAAAAGCAAGCAAAATGTGCAAATGGGTGCAAAAGGCATATTTTAAGTTTAGTAAATAAATCACAATCTATAACGAGATTAATTTGAATAGAAAGAAGGTGTTTGTGCTAAAAACGATAATGACAAATTTAAATACTCACAGGGTAGCATTACAAACTAGATTGCAGGTAGTTTGTAAGTAAGATGCAGGGTTTGGTGCTGAAATATTAACCATTTTGTCCCTGAGCATTTAACATCATCTTCTAGCCAACATCAACATTGTTTCCAAATTGCATTGTCTATTCATTCGATTCTTTCACCTCTTGAACACAAAACCCCCAGATGGTATTCAGAGGCCACTTCCGTTGTCAATATTTAATAAGCTATGACTTGTTGTGATCAGCTCACTGGCCTTACAGCCCTGGGGATCTGAAATTGAGGAACAAAAATGCATCTGATGGACACTTTTCATGATTTGCTTGTCTGTTGTATGAATTTGCCACAAGCTGGCAAGCCCCCAATAACAGATTAAAGAGGGGCCTGTTTTTGTTCAAAGCCTAAACTGCTAGTGACAGCTTAATGTCTCAAGAGGCAGAAAAGGACCGCCTGAGTTAACATCACTGGAATTGTCACCACGGCATGTCAAAATTCTGACAAATCAGCCATGCTGCTTTCATCGTAAACATTATCTTTCTCTTGTGCGCATTTGTGCGTGGCGGGGCAAGAGGCTGGCAAATCTTGGACTAGCTGGTACTGTGCCGTTTCTATTAAAAAGGTAATGAGGAGAGGCTGGAGGTGAGAGTTCTCATCCACCCGCAGTAATTCCCCGGAGCTTGTTGTGCTGCATTTGGAATCTCATAGTAGATGACTGCATGCCGCCTGTATTCGGCAGCTGTTAAGTCCTTGCTCTGTTTCAGCAAGTGCTAAGGGAGTATACTGCTAAAACTCATCAGGACAAACAAGCCCGAATGCACCCTGCATATTAATGAGTATTGCAGCGTCAAATTGCAGGTGAACCATTTTGACTTTGAGAAACTCAGTCCAGACTTGTGAGGGGTTAGGAAAGGAAAAAGTAGTTTTTGCTAGTCACTTTGGCAACAGGGTCCCTGATGAGTGACAAAACACTTAAATTCTCTGCTGCAGTATACACTAAAAATGTTGTTGCCATTAGGCAAGGGCAAGATCAATTTAAGGGTGTCAAAATGGGCCTTTAAAGGTAAAGTGCTATTCTGAAATTCTTGACACGATTCGATTTGGCAGTTATAATGTAAGGTCTTGTTTTTATGAGACTTAAAGATTGCTGACTCCATAAAGATCAGCACTAGAGAGTCTCGATTTCAAGAACCTATTCCCTCATGCTTACATACAGCACAAAGTAGGGCACATGATATGATGCTTCTAGGGACACAACGCATTTGTTCCTATTCAGAAACTTCTGTTCCTAGCAAATCTCATTTATGCTAGCAAAAGCATTTATCAAGTGTTTTTTTTTCTGCTGTTGTTGAAAAATTTTCCCCGGTTGTGACAAGAAATCGTTAGAGTATTTCAGCCAAATCCTGCACAGGCAACACAATGCAGCATTACTTGTTGGAGCATTTACACAATATGGTGGTGATGGAAGACAGGCACAGCAGGATTGCAGATTTTAACAAGCTTTTATTTGACAAAATAAAATGCACATGAAAGGAACTGTAAGGGAGCAAAGAGTCCGGCAGGGCGTTGTGTAAGCCCTTGCTTCAAAGAGATGATTCAGCTAGATATGAAAATTATGTCATCATTTACTTAACCACATGTCGTTCCGAAGCCATACACTGTCAAAAAAAAAAGTGAAAAGAAATTACCTTTAGGGGTTACAACAGCCTACATTTTAATGGTCACAAGTTCTTCACTGAATGTAGTACCTACTCAGACATTATGCGATTTCAGACACAGCTCCTGTATTTGTGATTTTAGTTGGCTCTCACTTCTCACTCTCACTAGTAGCTTCGCCTACTAATTTAACATACCGTTAACTGGAACTAAAAATGCATAGTGATCTCATAAAGCTCTTTTCTTTAGCTACAACTCAACAAAACACCACAATAAGCTAATATGCTATTTTAATTTAATTAAAAAATTAAATTATTGTGATTTCTACTAAAGTGTAGAAATGGTGAAGCCACAATTTTTTTAACGCTATTGTTCCTTCAGTTTTGTACTGTTATCCCTCTAATTACCACTAGATAAAGATAATTTTTTTAATGGACTACGTTGACAAGGGTGATGTAGAAGTATCCACCATGAAGCTGGTGATGAACCTGAGAGAAAACTTATTTCACAGTATTCTTTGCAAACTGTACACAAGTCTGAAATTTCGTATGTATTTTTTTGTGTAAAACAATCCTGTATTCCTGTTGATAGGGAGTATGTAATTTAAGAAAGATATAATTATATTTTCAGAATTACATAATTTCTTTTTCAAACTCTGTGGGGTAAAACACGCCCATCGGGCATGGCTCAAAATACTATAGCAGTTCTCTGATTGAATAATTTTGGACTTTATATTTAAAAATTACCTCTAGTTAGCATCAGGTAGCTAGTTAGCTAGCCTGTTAGCACCAGCTAACAATATTTTACACAATATTTACAATATTTAATTTATAATCATTGATTATTTTAATTTTAATTTTAAACTAAAACTGCTAGTACTCTGATGTTGCTGATGAATGCCCCCTTTGTACAAATGTACTCCAGAGATTGTTCATGTTTGGTTTATAATTAATGTCATTGTCACTAAAACTATAATAACTATCCTGGACACATTTTACTGTTGTTTCACACAAAAAACATAGTCCTTAAGGGGGTGTTTTACCCCAGTCTGCATTTGTTCATCAAATGAGATGACCATGAACAAAAAAAGAGCAATGAAACAACATCAGAAATTACAAAATTTTCCAAAATATGTAGCGGGTGTAAAATCCATTTCAAATCAGAAGACTGGTAATCTGCTTTTGAATACTAGTCTAACTCAGCTTCACAGTGAAAGCACCATGTCCTCAGATATAAACTCATACATCGCCACTGTGACACAAAGCAATTAAAAAACGTTGAAATATCCTACGATGGATGATGACAAAGTAGGACGAAGACAGTTGGCAAATATCCTGTTGTCCTAGTCACAAAGATAAGCATATGTGCATGAGTAAACTTCAGTCCTCCCAGAAGGCAGAGCTGTTTACGATGAACTTGATAAATGACCATTAGCACATACACAGGGGTCAGGTGTGTGGGGGTCGCAGATTAATTAATCACAGACAGGCTAAAAGGGGATGTAACTGTCGTGCAAATGATCCATAAAGATGAATGATACAGTGAGGATAATTGCAGGTTTTCTTACTACATTTACTTGATTCACAGATTCACTAAATGTAAGTTAAAGGGTTACATTCATAATTAACTCATTCACTCTAGTCCCAGGGTAAGCGTCCTTTGTGATATATGAAAATACATAGGGACGATTACCATGAAGTCATTCTTATACTGTATGTATGCAATTAAATGATATGTGTCAGTGGTTTAAATAGTTCACCAAGAGATAGTTCAACAAAATGTTTTTTTTTTTTTCAAAAGATCTTTTTGCTCTACAGAAGAAAGTAGCTCATACAGGATTATAATGACTAATAATGATAATGTCAGAATTTATATTTTGCGTGAACTATTTGTTTAATAAAAGGCTGGACTGAAAACAAGTTATTGCATTTCATCATATAGGCTATTAAAAATGAAGAAAAGTACATTTGTATTCTGCATACAGTCACTTTAACCCAAGGGCACAATGATCCTAAGTCCAGCCGACTAGCTGGGTGAAATCTCTAAGATGATATCTCTATATCTTGATTGGAAACATTTACGACTAGGCCTCAGCATTTTGAAAAAGTGCTCATCATAAATGTCCTCCTTGTATATAACCGATGTCTGGTGACTCCTGTGTGTTTGTGCACCCTGCCCCATATGTCATGTTGATCAAAGGGAGAGTGTGTGTCAGAGAGGGGAGTTGGATCAATCCGAGTGTTATACTCAGGGCTTTCTTCAACCTTGAGCTCTGTAATCACCTGCCTTAATGATACCCAAGAGTCGTCACTGTGTAGCCTTGACTCTGTCCTGGCACTTGGCAAGTCAGCAGCTGTGTCCTTACTGCTTCATGAGCAGCCCTGTCCATGAAATTCTCACCTTGTGTTGCTCGTTTGTACATAGGGAATAGAAGTGTTTTATATGCATTGAATTTACAAATAATGTGATAGACATTTTAGCAACAGATACTAAGCTGTGCTTACTTGTATTGAATGTGCATTTGAAATGTACATAAGATCTTAAAAGTATATTTTAAAAAAACTGTACTTGCGAATAATATAATATAATTAATTGAAAGGGATACTCCACCGTGTTTTCATATTAAACTATGTTTTTCCCTTACCTAAAACGAGTTGATACATACCTCTCTCGTCTCAGTGCGTGCACTCAATCGCTTTGGCGCGCGGTGACACTTTGAAAGCACTTAGCTTAGCCCATTCATTCAATATGGGCCAAGCAGAGAAGCTACCAAACACCTCCACGTTTTCCCTATTTAAATACAGTTACTCGCGTAGTGTAACTCGACCTAGGACAGTAACACAAAACAAAACGTTTCGCTTTTCTAAGCGTGTAAAATGGATAACTATATTGTGTGGCGGAATACCATGGCTAGTGCTTGTAAGCACTTCGTCTTGGCGCAGTAATATCTTCACTAGAGGGAGCGGGGGCCGCTGAGAGTGAAGATATTACTGCGCCAAGACAAAGTGCTTACAAGCACTTGCCATGGTATTCTTAGAAAAGCGCAACCTTTTGTTTTGTGTTACCGTCCTAGGTCGGGTTACACTGCGCGAATAACTGCATTTAAATAGGGAAAACGTGGAGGTGTTTGGTAGCTTCTTTGCTTGGCCCATATTGAATGAATGGGCTAAGCTAGGTGCTTTCAAAGTGTCACCATGCGCCAAAGCGATTAAGTGCACGCACTGAGACGAGAGAGGTATGTATCAACTCGTCTTAGTTAAGGGAAAAACATAGTTTAATATGAAAACACGGTGGAGTATCCCTTTAACACAAGGCCATTTATTTGTGGTTAAAAAGAGTAAATTTTCACATGGAAGCCCGTTTCTGCCTTTGAAAATGAGAAATGTGTCTCATGACTTAGTTATCAACATAATGAGATACTTTCTCAAAAAAAAAGGCTTATTTTCTCTAAATAATGAGAAACGTTCTAGAAATATTGAAAAACTGTCTCAAAATAATAACTTATTTTCTCATAATAATGGAAACATTTCTTGAAATAATGAGAAATTTTCTTGAAATGACTTGTTTTCTCGACATAATGAGAAACTTTCTCGAAATAATTACTTATTTTCTCATAATAATAATGAAAACATTTCTTGAAATAATGAGAAATTTTCTTGAAATGACTTGTTTTCTCGAAATAATGAGAAACTTTCTCGAAATAATTACTTATTTTCTCATAATAATAATGAAAACATTTCTTGAAATAATGAGAAACTTTCTCGAAATGATGACTTTTTTTCAATTATGAGAAGCTTTCTCAAAATAATCTCATATTTTTTTCATAATAATAAGAAACTTCTTCAAAATAATGAGAAACTTTCTCAAAATAATGACTTATTCTCCATGACATGGCACCAGTGGCAACAGTGAAAATAAAAGGTACACCACCTTTCTTTGCATGAACATTTGGGCGGCACTAGGCAAATCTTCCCACACAGTGATCTATACATGTGGGGACATGGTTAAAACGAGGAGTTTTGGGAGGATGTGGACATGTCTTAACTTTTATAAAGAATATGTCTTTGCATATGAGGCTTTAGTCTTTGCAACTTTACATATCTTCTTTATGCACCAAGAACTTGTAACACTCCAAAGAATCACATTATATGACATTTAACATGAAAAACTAAAGTGGTTTGAAGTACAAAGACAGATTTAACCAAATTCTGTACTCAACTTAACGATCATACACACTGTTACAGGCATTCAGGTGGACCCTAAATATGAATGCAACGCAAAAGAGATTGGGCTACTGTATAAACACTGTGGGGCTATGCATGAGATGCATGAAAGTGACATCTAATAAAACTAACAAATCATCAAAATTAACATCTATTCCTTCATATGTGTAATGGTTTTTATTACTTCATAAATAGCGTGTGATTTTTGTTGGAATAGATTCTTCTATATCTGTTTGAATCATTGTCTGGCAGAGTAACTTGTTGGTAGGTGCTACGAATTAATGAAAGATTGCATATTATTTATCTGAAATAATGACAGATTGTACACTTTAGATTACAGAACAGATGTTTGCAATGTTCCTGCGTGGCTTTGACCAACAGATGCAGCTAGCATGCCATCACTTTGTATTGCACATGTGTGGATAAGTCATTATTTTGAGAAAATAAGTAATTATTTTAAGAAAGTTTCTCATTAATATGAGAAAACAAGTCATTATTTTGAGAAAATAATTCATTATTTAGAGAATGTTTCTCATTAATATGAGAAAATTATTCATTATTTCAAGAAAGAATTTTCCCCCTGAATATTCTAATATTGTAACTCAAAATTCTGAGAAAGTCTCTCATTATTCTGACATAGTAAATCGTTATTATGAGAAATCTTCAACAATCAATCAACTTTTATTTATACAGCCCTTAACAACACTCAAGGTAAACCAAAGTGCTTTCAAAACAAGAGCCATGTTTGACCAATGAAAAGCCAGCATCTCAGTTACATAAGGTGGGGCAAGGCCATTGAGAGCTTTAAAAATGAACAGTAAAATTTGTAAATCAACTCTAAAAGAAACTGGAAGCCTAGCTAGCAGTCACTGACATGGGACATGGCATTAAAAAGGAAATATGCAGTGGTCTGTAGTTTTTAAATACCTTATACAATTCAGCAAATGTTGTTTAGATTCTGGATGAATGCATTTTAAAGAAGCAGAGGAAAGAAGCAATAAATTCATTTTTCCTATTGGGGCTAAGAGCAATTATGAAGCATCAGTTTCTTAAGATCCCATTGCGTCCTTTCAAAGTTGTTTGACATTTTCAACGTGATTATGGTTTTGTTCATTGTGAAGGAACACCTGTAGAGCTGAGCAATCACCGCGGGATAGAGAAATGTCAGCACCAAAATTAATTAAATAAATGCCTTTTTATTCATGAACAGTCTGCAGTGAATCCGTTTGCTTAAGTGATGATGTTATCATTGCATTAAAGTGAGGATCTTAAGGCTCTCAAGACTCAGTCTAGCACACTTGAATGACTCATGGCCATTTGTATTCCATATTTTTAAAGCTGTTTTAGTAAAATTAATGAGCTTGTGTTAATTTAAAGGGAACTGGGTTGACAACTAAAACACTACAGGTTCAAACTCGACAGAGATCACTTAAAAGTGTTTTTTTTTTTTTTTTTTTTTTTTGATCACTAGAACCAACTTCTCAGTGTATAGGTTACTTTTTTATCTTCTACACACAGCGAGCACAACAGCATTCTATGAGGTTTGAAAAAAAAAAAAAGATTGCTTTGACACAAAATTCATTCAATAATTACTATTTTTAATTACCTGAAATCTTTTCTTACTCCAACACAAACACTACCAAAATTATATGTACCTACATGGCAATTTGCATGTTTCAAAATTTTTAACTGTGCTAAGACTGTAACAAAAAAGTAACAAATGATCACATAGTCACTTTGTTATTATAATCATTGTAATTTTTCCCACTTTTTTTTTTTTTTCAAATTTGGCCAAGTTCCCAGAGATGTTACATTCAATTAATTCCAGGTGTAAGGTAGAGATGAGTGCCATTATCCAATAAGTGAAGCCTAACAGTTTTCTTCCACAAAACATATTTTAGTTAGCTACAATTACCATATTGAATAGGTAACCGTATATATTTAGACAATGTCTCCTCTGTGTTTTTACATATCAAATATAGGTGAAACATCATGATGAAACTTGTAGAAAAGTCAGTATAAGCTTTAAAAGCATTTAAGCCACAAGCATATTTTCCATTTTAAAGAAAGATTCTATGAGATGTTTATCTTGAACATATTTCCTGGCTTAGAGATATCTGAAGAAGTCAGATGATGGGAGTTCATATTTCTTAACCTTCAAAGTGTCTGATTAATACCAAAGAAAGTGTTGATACAATTTTTTTATTTATTTTATGCTTATTGCATTATAAGCTTAACAACACAAACCATTCAGTAAAATTGTCTGCTAACTGAATATATGTAAGCATAACTTTAAATAACATTTTTAAACCTAAACTATTTCACATCTATCATCAAGTCTAAAACTTTTAAGGTGTCACTACAGCTAAGAGATCAAATGCAGAACATTATCAATAATGAATCTTTTCAATAGCCTTTTTGTGTTCTCAAAATAGCTGGAGGTTCTGCTAATTACTACAATAGCCCCAAAATACCTTCAGCCTGAGGAACATTATCACTCTAGAGTTGGGCACAGCGGAAAGTAATAGAGGATCAAAATGGCTCCTAGCTAAAGCACTAACCACTTTAAAAACGTCCATGGCTTACAATACATTCCCAAATCAATATTTCATTAACTGGATAGACACGAAATGTTAATATAAAAAAAGAACTTTTGCAGCACTTACATTGAAAGTTTAGCTGAAATAAAACATTAAAGGTGATGAAATGTTCATACTTTGTTTCTGCACAAGTTTAATCCTCCAGTGTACAGTACAGTGTGACAGACTGAGGTAACAGTACAATTATCACTGTGTTTTTTTAAACTGTGTTTTAGACTGAAGAAATCTGAAGAAACGTTTTAGCCATCCATGCCTTTAACAGAGAGCTACTGCTAACATAAAACCTGATATCCTTACCACAATTCAAAGGATGGCCTTTAAAAAGTGGGGAAGCAGGAGAATGATCTAAGACAAATAAGTGACAAGATAAATATATTGGTTAATGAAACAAATCAAGCACCAATAAAAACTTGACACTGAAATATGCCTATTTTATTTTACCTACCAGTCTTCTCTTCAAGTTCAGTGTGACACTGAAGTTGTGTATTAAAACATATTGGTATTATTGCTCTGCTTAAAAAAAAAATGAATAGAAAATATGTTTTTATTTGCTTAAAGATGTTGTAGACAGAATTTTAGCAAATAACAACAGTGACACCTAGAGTTTGACATGAAGCGATATTTTATTCCTCTAATAAGAGTGAGAGAGAGAGAGAGAGAGAGAGAGAGAGAGGAGTGACTTTTAAAGTGTAACATAAATGAAAAACGACCTATTGAAAGTGTCGTGTGAAACCCAGGGAGCAAGAGAATTAGGATATTTTCTTTGGAATTTGTTTTTACAATAGACTCTTCTTGGCAGGTGGATATTCCAGACCAAATTCTGTTTAAGTTTCTAGGAATCCGGATCATCAACAAATCCATTAAAAACTTTATTCATAGGACATATATGACTCCACGTAAACTCTATACCATTAAAAACTTAAATCTGGTCCTGCATGGAATGCACAGGAAAATTGGTACTTTTTATCACATGGTTTGGGGTTGCCCTTGTTCTGCATCAGGTTAAAGAAAGTCTGTCCACTATTAAATGTCTCAGTCCCTTAGTTAAAAAATTCAGCAACAAGATGGAACATTCCACATTCCCTTAATAAGCAATATTAGGTTCTCACTTTTATAGACTTGGTCTGAACTGTCCTCTGCATACATTCATGACACAAGAGAGGACACCAGTAGACTTTGGGCTCAAACTTATAGGTTCACACACACACTTTCTGGTCTCAGGTTTACATATACATATGTGTGTGTGTAGTTGTGTTTAAAATTCCCTGTTTGGAAAATAATTGTATCTTTGTCAACATAGACTTCTTTCAGCACTGTTCCACTGGTTTGTTTTTCAATATTTTTATATGGGTATATATTTTGTTACATAATATTTAGTACATGTGTAGTCTTTTCATATATTTTGGAGCAAATTAGGTTTTAAATATTTGTTTTGAGGATTTCTGTCATATAATCTTCAGTCTAACTGACTACTTTTAACTATTTTTATTATAATATCTCTATACTTGTATACTATGTATTATATGTTTGTTTGTTTTTTCTTTTACTTAATGTTGCAAAGCTGATTGTTTGTCTGTACTATTATGTATGTTAAACAATGTAAAAGAATGGATTGAAAAAAGACAAATGACCAAGGATCTTGAATGGAATGGAATGGAATAATATTATCATTTCCCCTCACCTTGTTCATGCTGGTTACTAACAGAATCCAAAAATAAAAGCATAAAAAGTTTCAGTGACAATAACACTTAACTGGCCTCCTTGCCACCCTTGATGACAAGAAATAAGAAAATGGAAAACTTAGACTGGTATCCCTCTGCCAAAAAGTGGTGACCCAGTGAAGTTCCCAACCTGTGAGAAATGAGATCATGAACAGTATTTTCGTTTCATCTCAGAGGTAAAGATGTGTGCGATTGTGCCAGAAAGTAGAAAGGTAGTTGTACTAGGAACATCATGCTGGAGTTCAGTCAAACTTATTGGGTAGGGATAAGCAAGGGTTGAATCCCATAATACGTAGACCTGGATGACTAAGGTAAGCAGTGGGTGAAGAATCATTTTTGAAATTAGGCATGCTCAGCAACTTCAAATGGGGTGGCAGCGGCAGTGCTTGCACTGATTTGATAAGTTCCTCCCTGAGTGAGGTGCGTTTGCACAATTGTTGATGATGAGAGGAGGAGACATTGATTTATAGTTTCTGCATTTCTGTTTGAGAGTTAGGATCCATGTGCAGTTAATTGATTGTGGATATTAGATTGACAATGAACGCAAACACACTAGAAGCAGAGGGTGATAAAAAACCATAGGCATCAAGCGAGATACACAAAGTCCAGTAAATCTCAGAGTCATAAAGGGAATCAGAGTTTAAAGCATGAGAAGTCAGTCCAAGGTAATTCATTAAAGGGGGTGTGAAATGCTATTTCATGCATACTGAGTTTTTTACACTGTTAAAGAGTTGGATTCCCATGCTAAACATGGACAAAGTTTCAAAAATTAAGTTGTATGTTGGAAGGAGTATTTTTGGAACAGATTGTCTGAAAGTTTTTTTTGAGTATGGGTCTGAGTGACGTTAGATGGAGCAGAATTTCCTTATATGGGTCCTAAGGGCACTTCTCCCGGAAGAGCGCGCGCTCCCGTATAGCAGAGCACTGAGAGCACAGACATTCACTGATCAGAGCGAGAGCGAAATGTCACAAAAGAAGTGTGTTTTTGGTTGCGAGGGCAAGACAACCCTGCACAGATTACCAAAAAAAAAAAAACATCAAGGGACCAGTGGATGGAGTTTATTTTTAAAGAGCATCGACGGAGTTGTGCAAGTGTTTGTGTTTGTTCCCTGCATTTCGAAGATGCTTGTTTTACAAACAAGGCCCAGTTTGAGTAAAACTGCTTAAAATATCTCTGTGTTGTTAACTTAGCTATCGGCGCGTAAGCACATCAAGTAAACCTTGTACACCTTTAAAGAAAAAAAAAGATGACATAAAGTTAAACTTGTAAAGGAGGCCAGGAAGTAGTGCTATACCATTTAGCCTCCTTGTTAGTGCGTCCGCCTCCCATGCCGGAGACCCGGGTTCGAGTCCCGCTCGGAACGTCAGAAAAGACCCGGGAGAGAGGGGTTACATAAGTAAATATATTAGAGGTGTGAACCTACACTGGTCTCACGGTTCGGTTCGATTACGATTATCAAGTCATCGATTCAGTTCGATTCGATCATCTCGATGCATCACAATGCATTGATGATGCACTGCATCCTTATTTTTAAATTTTGCTTCACATGTATACAATTTTGTCAATAAATACAAGCAGTTAGATATGTAAACTGAACCTTTAATTTTACCTGAAACACGCTTCTTGAATGTATCAAACATCAAATAAAACTCAAGTCTGGGCACAGAGGCAACAGCAGCATTAGATTAGAACACACAAATGTAAGTACTAAAAGTGCATAATGCAGGGAGTGTACTTAAATACGTATATAGTGCAGTGTACTTTTTTGTAAAACATTTAAATATTGACAAATGTATAAACATGAAATTAAATTACAAATCAAAATAAACAAGAGGCCAAACCTACTTGAATATAATCAATATACAAAAACCTAAATCTGCACTTCAGCAGTGTTTCGGATTCTGTCCAAAAGCCTGGAGAGCGCGCCCACTTTAAGCGCGCGCGCTGGGATGCCAGATTCAGCGTATGCGCGAAGCATGTTACTAGGGGGATTTTTCCGAATTGAGCTGCAGCGATCATGTTCGACGCATTATCTGTTACAAGCACTACATCCTTATGTGATAGCTGCCATTCATCCACGACATGAGACAGTAGCTCTGCCAGATGAGCAACCGTGTAAGACTCATAAACGGCTCTCGTTTGCAGCACATGAGACAAAATCTTCCAGTTATCGCTAATGTAATGTGCCGTTATTGTCACATACGACTCTGTCACGTCAGAAATGCGTCAGTAGCCTACATTATAACCGGTTATGGTCTATTACTGAACCGAAACCGAATCGTCCTCGTCTGCATCGCAATGCACCGTAGAAACGATTAATTTTGACACCCCTAAAATATATACAGTTTCAATACATATCACATAGAGACGCTGTTGTAGTCGTAGCTGCTGCTGCTCTCTTTCAGTTTCAGCCTCGGGATCTGATTCTGGATCATAAATAAATGGCTGAATCTTACTGTAAGCCATGGTTTGTTTTGGATGATGGTTTTTTTTTCCTCACGGTAATGTCACAGCTTCCAAACGCTCTCAACGCAAAAGCCTACTTGTGCTCATGATTCTTTAGCTCCGCCCACACGTCACGCCTCCAGCAGCTCGTGTTTTTCCGAAAAAAAATTGGCACAGACTATTTTTCTCTTATAAATATAATAAAACTAAAGACTTTTTGGAGATATGAAGGATGCAGTACTACTCTATAGGTACTCAAGATTAACAGGAGATTGAGTGAAAATGAGCATTTCACCCCCCCTTTAAGCTCCAATATACGTTAAAGGGATACTCCACCCCAAAAATTAAAATGTTGTAATTAATCACTTACCCCAATGTTATTCCAAACCCTTCTTTCATCCTCGGAACACAATTTAAGATATTTTGGATGAAAACCGGGAGGCTTGTGAATGTCCCATTCACTGCCAATTAAATTGCGATGTCATGTAAATGTCCAGAAAAGTATGAAAGACGTCATCAGAATACTCCATCTGCCATCAGTGGCTCAATCTGAATTTTATGAAACGACGAGAATACTGTTTGTGCATGAAGAAAGCAAAACTTAATTCAACAATGTGTCTCCTATCTTTCTCTCCACATCACCATAGTGCCATTTTGGAGAATATGAGCTGAACGCAGACAGCTTGTGCTCTTCTGTGTCAGCCGTGCCACAAGGATGCACTGTTTTAGTTCAAATCAAAGTGTAAATACATGTAGAGAACTTATCCTCATGGCACGGCTGACACAGAAGAGCTCAAGCTGCCTGCGTTCAAATTAAATTTAATTAAATTGTGTTATGAAGATGAACAAAGATTTTACGGGTTTGGATCGACGTGATGGGGGTAAGTGATTAATGACACAATTTTCATTTTGGGCTGGAGTATCCATTTAAGGATGACTGAAGAATGAACTGGTGTGAGGTTATTTCGAACTAAATCTGGCCAAAACAATGTTTGTTTGGATTTTGTTTCAGGAGTTCGAAACTTTCCTGGAAAAGTTTACTCCGACTGGTAAACACTTTCGAACTACGATTGGTCTATAGAAACCAAAGAGCTGCTTTATAGTAGAAATAGAAGTGTAATTTAATTGAAACCAACATTGACATTATTTTTAATGTTTAATACTGTAAAACTGTTTGGTTTAAATAAACGTATTGCATGCTATATAAATAAACATGATGTGACTTTACTTGACTAGAGTGCTGAATTGCATCCACATCATCTTGATCAGATTCTTTCTTAACTGCTGTTTTCCACAGCTCTCATTCTGTGTATCCCATATTGACTGCATCATACACAGACCTGTTTGCTATGTAAGTAAACTGCAGGGGGTCCAGTAAAGGTCTAGTAATGTCCTTCAAGTAGGCCAACACTGGTCTCTCAAATGACTTTATGACCACATAAATTAAAGCAACAGGTTTGCAGTCATTAAGTCCTGTGATTTTTGGTTTATTGGGTAAATGGATGATGGTGGAACATTTGAAGCAGGAGGGGGCTCCAGGGATCGGTTGAAGATCAGTGAGAAGATGGATGATAGCTGGACAGCACAGGCTTTGAGGCAGGCTGGAGAGACACCATCTGGGCTTTTGGCTTTCCTTGTCTTCTGCTTCCTGAAGACTTTGCATGCATCCTCTTCACAGATCTTGAGTACAGGCTGAGAAACTAAAGGGGGAGGGAGGGGGTGGTGTTGATGGCTGTGCTGTGAGATGGTCAGAGCGGGTGTGGGGTATCAGAACAAGCTTTTGCTTTTCAAACCTGCAGTCAATCTAAGCTGTCACGTAATCAAGCTCCATCCAAGGACTTCTCAATTTGAAGGATTCTTAGTAGACAGGCTTTGTTTCACATCCTTCATTTTACTTGTTTTGAATATGCATATTTTGCATCCTTCTGTCACCCACAATCCTTAGCACACTTTTTAATTCACGAAAAAATAACTAGCTGAAAATGAATTGGCACTGAGCTGATTCAATTTCATTATGTAATAAAAGGCAAAAAAAAGGAGATGTATTCATTATATTTTCTTTTAATATAAAGATGTTTAAATTGTCACGGGTGGTTACGTTATAAGTAGCGCACAAAGGCAAATAATCCAAAGGCACAGTCTTTAATTCCAGAGTCACTCCAGAACACTCAGGAGAACAGAACACAACAACACCTTAACATTGATATAGAGAGGAAAAAGGGCATCATAATTACTGCAATTTCGAGATGACAACACGATGTTCTACTCTGAGCTGTTCACATTCTTGAACTCATAATTCATGATGTCATAATTACTCCAATTTCGAGATGACAACATGATGTTCTACTTGGAGCTGTTGACATCCGTGAACTCTGAATTATGCATTTCTATGGTAACACTATCAACACCATTCAGGGTATACATTTTTTTACCTAACATGTGTTCCCTGGGAAACGAACCCACAACCATTTGCGCTGCTAACGCAATGTTCTACCACTGAGTCACAAGAACATTCAGAGGACATTATATTAATGTACATAATTAGGTTCTATAGGATCATTCTTTAAGCTTCCACAATCTTTATGTCAGTAAAAAAAGAAATATAAGGGAAAGAATTTAACTGAAATATTTTACATAAAAAAATCATTTTAAAATAGGTAAATTTGTGGGGTAAATTAATAAAGCTTAGTGGAGTTTCTAAGAAAGAACGCTTAGGGGGGAAAGTAAAAGAAATCTTAAAGTGCTTTTCAGTTTGGACCAAATGGTATCTGCCACAGATTTTATTAGTTAACCGAAATCATTTGTTACCATCACCCCCACAGGCTGATAAATGAACTTCTCCAGGCACTCTCTGAAAACAGCGGAGAGCTCAAAGTAAAAGTGTTTTCTTTGCTAAAAGCTTCTTTGTCCTGTCATAACCATAACTCTGTACATTACAAATAATTTTGTCTTTTTAAAAGGAAGTAAAGGCAGATTATAGCTGTGTATTTTTTAATACCAACTTTACACCATGGCAGATGGTATTAACAAGAGGGACATGTAAATTCTAGAGAGTTCTTCACTGGACAGAGTTTTTAAATATGTAGAATAAGTCATCGTTGTTTTTCTTGGAAGTCAAAAAAGCTTAAAAAAGGTTACCTTTTAGGACTACATTAGCATATAGATGACTTCAAAGCTAACAGAAATTGACTAAAAGCCTCAGAATTCCAATTTAACACTCAATTCCAATGGCAAATCACAAATACATCTGTCTTAGGTGCATGGTTTACATTGAGCCATATTCTGTATGTATTGCACTCAAGTGAAATGCTCTGCATGTAGCAAATAAATTGAATAAATCTTGGTCTGAGTCTAACAAAATGTCTCTGCATCTGAGTTCCATTTGCTTATCTTTAAGCATGTCTTGTTTATCATCGTTCCTCATGCAGATAAAAATTTGGAGATGGATCAGGCTATTCCCTTGTCTTGACATTTAAATTCGATGTTTTGTGATGGGTTAGGCAAGTCTCTAAATCAATGATGAAATCACTGCAAAACATCCTGCTTGAATGAATACAAACATGGTCTTTTTTTATCCAAAAATAAGAAACTCATGATGCTCATGATATTTAGTCTTACAAGAAATCTGTTTATAGATGTTTACAGTTTTTAGATTTGCTTAATTTAACCTGAGGTCAACACAACATCATTCTGCACCTGATGTTTTCTACCATTTTCCACTCATATGTTCATGTTTATGTGTATGTGAAGGGCTGGATTGGGGAGCATGGTAAAAGTCTTAGTTGATTTTAAAACCTATAATAAGTTACAAACCTTTAAAAACAAATCTACTGTTAGCAATGAAGTTCCATGTTGTCAGTCACAAACCCATTTTATTATTATTATTATTATTATTATTATTATTATTATTATTATATAATCGAGCATAAATCCTGGTGAAAAACTACATTACTCAAAATTCTGCAAAGATGTTCTACCAGTCAGAGAAATGTAATTATACTATCTTAATACTTTTTTTTTTTTATAAACAACATATAAAAGGTTGCACTGTGTGATGTACCTCATAGCTGACTGGTTTGGTTCATTGCATTTTAACTTATCATGGCTTTCAACAAATTCTTTTTAAAACGTCTGTGGGTAAAATACTTCTGGAACCACAGAAGCTGAAAAATTGAATGGGCAATGTTTGCACTCTATTATGATGTATTAGCAGCTGTATTAGTGATGCACAAATACTAGTCTGCTGTTATTTGAAACAAAACAAATCAAAGTGACATACTCAGGCTGTAAACAAGGTGCCAATATGTATTTTAGCTGGGTTTACCAACTATAGTTAGAGAAATGTGGACATAACAGGTACTTGTATTGCTATTGAGCAGTGGGAGTAAGGGGGGAGACTCGGGCTCTAACCTGAAATTGAGGGCACTTGTCCACTGAAATTGGGGCCAGGAGATAGCATTTTATTAGAAATCACACTGCAGGCCTCGTGAGCAGAGCTCTCTAACAAGAGCCACAAGGTACTATGGGGACATTAGTGACAACATTGAGCGCCTCAGCACTGAAATCTTCATCTTATCCAGGTCTGAGTCCCACTAGTGATTGCTGTGGTTTTAAAGGATTAAGGTCAAGAAGTCTGAAACCAGATCAGTGTAAAAGGGCAAGATATGCCTGCAGCAAGGAACCTCAAAGTCCCAGTGGTGGAAATTGAACAACGCTGTGGTACACATTATATAGACAGGATATAACAAAGATAGCGTAAGTGTATCCAAAACTGTTTCAAATTCTATGATATCTCTTGTGAAAAAGAAGAAGTTTTCATACTTTCAAAAAGATTATGTTGTCATTCACTCACCCACATGTTCCAAACTTGTATAGTTGCTTTCTTATGTTGAACATAAAAGAAGATATATTGAAGATATCTGGTATCTGGTTGTTTTTTCCTACTATGGAAGTAAATTTAAATCATAGCAAAATACTTTTAAGAACAACTTTTAATTTGACATTATTACAATATGTAATACACTTTTTAAATTTTGACTTGAGTGTGTGACTTTCTTTAAGTAGACTTGAGTGGCATTTTATTTCATTAATAATTACCTGCAAGTACAGTTTATATACATTATATATATATATATATATATATATATATATATATATATATATATATATATATATATATATATATATATATATATTTGAAGTAGATTGCAAAGTGCACATTTAATACAATTAACCACATTTTGATATTTGATATCAAATTTCATTCGATAATGTGGTTGAATATTAAAAACTAAGGCCTTACTGGGTTTGGGAGTCTAGAACACTCTTTTATGATCAGATTGGAGCCCAGCTGGGGTGATGTTTACTAGGTCTCAGCTGATAGATGGAGGAAAACGTACAAAACAACGCCATTCCCTCAAATTATAAGCCATTAAGGAGCTGCTTCAATTTCACCCTCCTAATTAAATGAGAGGAATAATGGCCCTGCAAAACAGGATAAAGGACTGTGTCTGTTTCAGATAGAAACAACCGGAGCTAGAAGGGTTTAAGGTAATTTGGAATCAAACATTTTGGGTGAATTAAATCCACTTATTGAAAATAAAAAATTAATTGCATTCCTCTCGGTGGAGATGAAGCAGTGTAACATATTCAAATTATTCATAGGCCTCCCTGATATAAAGCAGGATCCAAGAATCGAAGTCGTTTGGTAAAAGTGCTTGAAAATGTGGACTACAAAATGTTTTTGTATTTGGTTAATGTTTTACTCCTTGTGTAAAACCTGATGATCTTGATCTGCAGCATGATTTCAGAATGTTCCTCTGATTAGCTCTGGCTAATAATAAAGACTTTAATTCATATAAACAAAAGTAAGTTAACTTCAGAATGTAAATATTTAAACAAATATTTTGTACAGAATATAAAGGCAAAGGCCAAAACTATACATTTTTGTCATTCTTAACAGTCAAGTCTGTGGCAAATGCAAATCAAGACTCCCCACCACTTTTATTAGCTACTACCCACTGTATACCAGGAATACCCCACTTGCTGTTTTTGGAGATGCTCTTATCCAGTCTACTTTTTCACCATTACTATATTTGACCAATATCTAAATCATTTTTCCAACACATGAAATTGAAATTAAAAATTCACTTGCTGCCCAATATATTTCACCACTTGACATGTAATTTACAATATTATTAACTTCACCGGTCAGGGGTTTTAATGTTGTGTATAATAAGTTTTCTACTTGATAACATTTTGAAATAAATAATTTATTCCTGCAGATTTGCTTTTTTACATTAG
This sequence comes from Carassius auratus, assembly GCF_003368295.1. Taxonomy (NCBI): domain Eukaryota; kingdom Metazoa; phylum Chordata; class Actinopteri; order Cypriniformes; family Cyprinidae; genus Carassius; species Carassius auratus. The sequence continues at coordinate 7,297,027 of NC_039263.1, read as the reverse complement.
GAAGATCAGGCCCTTTCTTTCAGAACATGCAACACAACTCATTGTTCAAGTTCTTGTTCTGTCCAGGCTGGACTATTGCAATGCTCTCTTGGCAGGTCTTCCAGCCTCTTCTATTAAACCTCTATAATTAATCCAATATACCGCTGCAAGATTAATCTTTAATGAGCCGAAAAGAATGCACGTCACACCTCTGTTCATCAATTTGCACTGGCTACCAATAGCTGCTCAATTACATTGAAGGCATTAATGTTTGCCTACAAAACCACCACTGGCTCTGCATTCCTTTACCTAAATTCATTACTTCAGACTCATGTGCCTTCGAGAAGCTTGTGCTCTGCAAGTGAACGATACATTATTGTGCCATCTCAAAGAGGCACGAAATCACTTTCAATTACTTTTTCATTAACTGTTCCCTCCTGGTGGAATGACCTGCCCAACTCAAGCCGAGCATCTGAATCCTTAGTCATCTTCAAGATACGACTAAAAACACATCTGTTCCATCTTTATTTATTTGACCCCCTAACTCTAGCACTGTCTATTCTAATTCTACTTATCTATGGTAATGCAATGTTTGAATTTAAAATGGGTTTCAAAGGATGCATTTTAAGATTGTAAGTTTTCAAGTGATATATAAATTCTGATGATTTCTAAAGTGTGATAGAGAAAAAGGCAACAAATAAGACTTTTTTTTTTTGACAAAGGTCCGAACTCCTGTTATGATGTAGGTTTTTGAGGTGCACTCTTGCCATAAATTCAATTACTACTTTTCCTACATATTTTTAACAAGGTCTTAGACCTTTCCAAAGATATATAGTTTGTCATGATTATATTAGGATTTAATTGTGCTATAGTGAAGTAAACGTAGGGGGCCCACCGATGGGCCAGATGAAAGTTAACAGGAGAATTTTATTGGTTACTTAACAACAACTTGCTGTTGTTGCACAACCAGGTGGTTTGAAGGATAAATATTTAAAAATTATTAGTTAATGGGGACTGCACTATGATAATTAAATAGTGTTTTAATGTCATTAAATGATTCCTGTTCAAAATTTCCATGGTTACAATTTATAATAGTCATTGTCTTACATTTTAATGCACAGCGGGGAAGAAAATAACTGTATTAGAAGTTTTATTGTTTTGGTTTTAAAACAAGAGCTGTGCTTGGTGTGATTTCTTTATTCTTCGGTTAATATTTGTACATGAACATGTTAACAAAACATCAAAGAGACTTTTAAACTACAAGGAGTGAATAATTGTTCGGTTCCTCAGTTGCTCCACATACTCCTTGGCCTGGTCGAATCCTGTCTTCTGCTCAACTTTGGGCGGGACTCCCTCAACAAGCTTTACGAAGTAGTGGCAGTGCACCTTGTCCATGATGCCGAACATTCCACGTCCATGATAACGAATACGCTTGAGGTATTTTCCCTTGCCAGAGAATGATTCAGCTGTTGAGGTCAGAACAAAAGAAACTTTAGCTGTTACAATTCAGATTCAGATGTTACAATAAACAGTTTAAACTGAAGTCCAAAAGCAGTGTTCATTAAATGACATCCAATCCACAAAATAAATACATTACTCAAAATAAAATACAAAAAAGCATACATAACATATAATACATCAAATGTGAATGTAAAATTGGCTAGCTTGCAAACACATCAAAATGATTTTTTGTTTTTTTCCTCTGCATACTAATTGTTTGTTAGGTATCCAACTTACCAATATACAGATTTGATTTGTATTCCACGTTGTGATTTCTGACCGCCATGTCCTGAGCTTCCAAAATTACCTTTAACACACAGATAAAACTCACTATAGATTTCAAAAGATATTTCGAAAGTGTGACACTGTATGATTTTTTTTTTTACTGCAAAATACATTAATCAATATTATCTGAGCAGTTCAACATATATTCCAGTCATATCACTGTTTGTTTTTTTACCTCTTTGATTATTTTAGCTCCCTTCTTGTCATTGAACTCGAGCTGAGTGAGTGCCTGGTCAATGGTCATACCTCTGATCTGTAAAAAAAATAAATAAACCAATTATAAATTATTACTCCATACGTTATGCATATACCATGTTACCTACTAAAGTGCAACTATCAACTATTATAAATGACAGTCATTACACATATTACTCACCAATTTAGCCAAGTACCACATCTTGTCTTTGCTGTATTTAATCTGTCGTCTGCAGTGATAAATCTCCTATTATACATTAAAAATATATATATATAAATGTAACCCCATAATGAACTTCATTGCATGCAGAAAGTAAATTAAATGAATTACTAACAGCAGGTCTGCGTAGTTCATCTTTCTGCTGTGGTGGATATACAACCAGATTTTTCCTTTCCCAGTGTTTGCTATTTAACTCTGTACTTGTGTGAAGACAAGACACCTGAGATAACGTTGATGAAGATCCAAGCAACCTAAATGGAGTAAGGCAGATTGTAAAACAATAAATAGGCTGCGTCTCAAAACCTGGCATAAAACAGCACGTTGATGCCCAAGAATGACGTTTATCATGTAGCAAAGTATGTTTTAAGACAGTCGCACTGATTACATTAGATTTCGGTCAATGTGTCCTTTAACATTGCACATCAACTGCATGCGATTTTCTTACCTAGAGCGAATACTTCCACAAGCACGACCAAAGGCTGCTAAACCTATAAACAATGTCCATGTAACTTCCAGTTAAAACAAAATGAGCTGAAATACATATATAAATGTAAAAAAAAAAAAAAAAGTATATATGGTTTGACTCACCAGCCCATGTCACCACGGAGGCTGCCATATTGGTTATCACGGATGTCCGATTCGTGAGCGAATCGATCTTTTGATTTGACTCTTTTCAGTGAGTCGGTTGAACCGACAAGCTCCGTTGAAACCATAGACTGTATGGTTGAAACCACCGCCAGGTCTGATTTATTCGTTAGCAAATCCTACTGAAATGTAAAACATCCGAGTTATTTTTTTTTTTCAGAATCAGTGCAAATATTAGGATTCTTTATGACTTAATGTTTTGTGTTATTAGCTAAATTATGGCTGCAACGATTGAACAGGGACACATTCAATTACAATATACTCCCGTATACATCGAAAACCGGCCGTAAGTACCTTACTTACATGGATTTACTGGTTTTAGAGTTTTAAAGCAGGTGGTATGTCACTCTGCGATATCATTTACTGTCTCGAGATTTGGTAAAATAATACATAAATGAATCGCTGAAGTGGTGATTTGAACTAACGTTACCTGAATGAACAGACCCTCGAAAATGAGATCCGGTTGACTCTATGGGTTGACTATATTACGACGCTTTGCTTTACGGCAAATGTCACAGCTGAATTAGTTCAAAGTTATACGTTTTATTATTAATAGTAAAATCGTTTTCAACAAAAATATTCTAATTACAAATAACGCGTATGATATATATTTCTTCAAACCTAGTTTTTGAATATGTCGGTCTTAAACAAAGATTTCACTGTCTCTATGGCAACACTGTCCCTTCTCGCGTTCCGTATAATTTTTACAGCTCACGCTGTTGATATTCGGCAGCCGGCGTGTTTTCGGCACCATGAGTAGACGTGAAAAGTGAATTCACTGTCACTATCCGTGAATTTATCCTCTGATCTTGATGCAGCGGTCATTTTCTCTTTAAAATGCACCAACGACATCTGCCAGCGTCTCCAAACTGGTACTGTTCACGTTGCAGTGACATAAATGGAAAGGGAGTGCTGGGTTTTGGAGCAAAGAATACGATCTATCTGGTAAATGTGACTGCAACATCTCCAGCAGTAACAGGTATGGACTCAGGATGCTTTAATATAATGCTTTTTGCAAATTCACATTGATTTAATTAGACCTTCTTTCTGCAGGTGAACTCACTGGGCACACTGAAAGAGTTTCTGGTTTTGGATTTTGCTCCCATGATGGACAAGAACACATTTGTGCTAGCACCTCAGATGATAAGACAGTCAAAATCTGGGATGCTGAGCAGAAAGTTCTGTTGAAAGAGCACAATGTCCACCAAGTGAGTGAATAGTCTTTTTTTAAGCTTTGTGACTGTCTCACAGGTTGTCCCTTAAACAAGTTTTGCACTATATTACAGTTTTCTGTCTGCCATTTTTTACAGTGGTAAAAGTGTAACTTCCTGAATCAATTTAGTCAGTATATTATTATTTTGTTAAATTATTGTAAATAACTAAGTATGGAGTAACTATAATAGTTATTTTTTATAAATATTTATATTTTCATACAGCAATTCGATTGAGGTTTTTTTTTTTGCTTTTCTACTGTAACAGCATGAAATCACTACTTATATCAAGAAGAAATCAAACTAAATTGATGGCATACAAGGCAAAAAATAATTCATTTCTAATGTTCTATCCATATCACGGATCAAGTTATTTTAAACAACCACTTCTGTCATTCTGCTACAAAAATTTAACACTGGTGAGGTGACAGTTTTGCAACAACATTAAGACCGGTCTGAAATGTAAATTGCCGCCATCTTTTCATCCCTTTTGTCAGCTTCTAGAATGAGAAAATATTTATCTTCAAGAAATTATGGTCATCCTTTTTTTTTTTTTTTTTTTTTTTTTTTTTTTTTTTTTTGGTGACCAATATCCAAGTGAAATGTTTTTCAAGTGAGAAAAAGTGTAGTGTGGGACGAGGTTTTCTTTTCTTCTCCCCATCATGATTTATTTGTATTTTTTTTTATAATAATGTGCATGAATAAATCATTTATGATAAACAATGCAGTATTCCATAAAAGGTATGAATTGTCTATTTTGATGTCATGGTGACTTTAAATGTTTTACAAAATGACGACTTTGAAATACCGAAGTTTGCAAGGCATAGAACATCATAGAAAATCATGGTGACTGACTTGCCATATGTTTGAACAGAGCACCATCTCTGCAGTCCACTGGTCTCCGGTGCAGAAACTTCTTCTAGTCACTGGAGATGAAAAGGGCATTGTGGTGTGTTATTGGTTTAGCAGTAATGACACCCAGAGCTTCTTCCCTGAACCTCGAACAATCTTCTGCTTATCCTGCTCTCCACATGAGGAAAACCACATTGCAGTGGGGTAAAGTATTATAATTATCATTTTATAATTATTCAATATGTGTTGTGTGATCATAGAGAGCTCTAGACTCATCAGCGGTGCATGCTAACTGTTTATGCTTCATCTTAAAGGTATAAGGATGGAATGATAGTAGTGATAGACATCGGTAAGAAAGGGGAGGTAATCCATCGGCTGAGGGGGCATGATGATGAGATTCATGCATTGACATGGTGCCCCCAACCCAGAGAAGAACCTCTATATGGGCGATCAGAAGACAACACAGGTAATCAAGACATGCTTAAAGATCCGGTTTGCCTCATTCAGTTATTACCCTTAAGTGTTTGGGAGTGTGACCAAATGATATTTCAGTATATGCACTAACCTTGCCTTTCCCAAATGGGTAAGCAATATTTCTCATTTTCATTTAGTTAAACTTGATGTACTAAAAAAAACTGAAATAAAAGTTAATAAATATTATATAGACATATTAAAGGTCCCGTTATTCGCACTTTTTTGAAGCTTTGATTGTGTTTACAGTGTACAATATAACATGTGTTCATGTTTCGCGTGTAAAAAAACACAGTATTTTTCACACAATTCACCTATCTGTATGCCGCTGTTTTCACTGTCATAAAAACGGGCTGATGACTTCCTTGTTCTATAAAGTCCCTCCTTCAGAAATACGTAACGAGTTCTGATTGGGCCAGCGGTTCCTGTGTTGTGATTTGACAGCAGCTGAGCTCACCCTGCCCTCCTGCTAACGTGATTGGGCTAGAACGAACGTGCTGGAGATGTACTTATAATCACAGGAGCGTTTTTACTGATGAGATGCGCATGAAAATCACATTCGTTTTTTTGCACAGCCCTAACATCTAGTTAACAAAGCTAAACAGCATTGTCCTTAGTGTAACAAGTTACAAAAACTGTTAAATGCACCAACTTAAATAATAAAATACACTTACCAGTTGTGGTCCATAAACAACACCTTCTCCAGAAAAAGAGAGAACTGCTCCATCTTTCAAGAATAATCTTAGTGCGAATGGGGCATTAAACTGATTGAGATTGAGAAAGTTGTCCACAGCAAACTGTCCTCAGCAAAATGTGCTGCTGGTTTTACATGTGGATTATAATTTTCGGGAACCGAGTTAAACATAAATTGTAACCATTAATCTCCAAGTACAGCGTCCCTGTGAAGCCCACACAAAGATGATTTGACTACAAGATGAAAATAGCAGCGTTTCAACGACATGAAAAACAAAAACGCAGCTCTTCCTTCTGTGAATTCATGTGGGCGGAGGTTAGTCAAAAAAACAGTTTTAGTGACGTCAATCCTGCAGGAACTAGAGGGCTGTAGTCCAAAAGTATTTTGTAGGCGAATTCTGTTAAATAAAATATCTCGCTTGGCACTTAACTTTGAGCTTTAGAATTTTACAGATATTATTTATACTCTAACAAGAACCTTACACACTAACTACAGTTTAAAACATGGGATCACGAAGAAGGGGACCTTTAAAACTAACAAATTCTCTCAAATTAAAACGAGAACAGAGAAAATATAAAAATAAAAACAGAATATTAATAAGAACTATTATAGAAAATATAAGATCAAAATAACTCTTATTAGTAAGGGTGTAACACTACAAGTATTCGTATGGAACCGTTCGGTACTAGGCTTTTGGTTCGGCACACAATACAAACTGAACAATTAGTTGGACTTAAGGCCCATTCACACCAAGCACGATAACTATAAAGATAATAATAATAATTCATTACATTTATATAGCACTTTTCTAGGCACTCAAAGCACTTTACATTGTGAGGGGGTATCTCCTCATCCACCACCAGTGTGCAGCATCCACCTGGATGATGCGACGGCAGCCATATTGCACCAGAACAGCCACCACACACCAGCTTACTGATGGAGAGTATAACGATAAAGGCACAGAGAAACGATATCGTTGGATATCGCTTAATCACTTTCAGAACTATTTTTTTTTTCTGATGAATAATAAAAACATTGACAGGCAATCAGAATCCATCCTTTTGTAATGAGCTCAGGAATTTAAAGCGGCACATGCATGTGCGCTTAGAATAAACAGACAATATCGTTTGCTGGTGTGGACGCTAATATGGTTATCGTTATAGTTATCTTTATAGTTATTGTTCTTTGTGTGAACGGGCGTTAATCCTATTACATTTGGAAAATAAAAGAGCTTAAAGTGCATGAAATATAATTTTCTCAGTTCCACTGCACTCAACAAGTGTGATATCTGTTGGCTCGCCTCCATGGTTTAAAACAGAATGTAACCAATTACCTCCCCCACCCCCATATTGAAAACGTACCGAACCATAATACCAATGTGTCGTATCAAACCGAACCATACATTTTGTAAACCGTTACATCCTTACTTATTAGATATTCATCTATATCTATATCTGTTTACTGGCATGTCATGTGACCTTTAGCTTGCATCAGAGAACTGTGAACAAAAGAAAGAATATGTAAATAATTCTTAAAATATTAATTTTAAGTCTTTAAGGGGACTTCAAGTATATTATATTAGGGATTAGTAACCCCTGAAATAATAGAGAGGACAAAATGATAAGTGACATGTCATTGATTCTTTCTATAGATGGAAGCAATGGATTGACAGAAGGAGCAGAAATGGGGTGTTACCTGGCATCAGGTAGTCGAGATCAAACTGTGCGAATATGGAGCACAGCCAGAGGAAAAGGTGACCGAGACAGACTCATTGCCCAAAACTTGCACAAACAAAGCTGGTTCTTAGTTGCTTTCAGGTGCAGGGTCATATACGTCACAGTGTGTCTGTCTCCTTTCAGGAGTAATGACCCTGAAGCTTCCCTTCCTGAAGAGACGAGGAGCAGGAGTTGATCCAACAGTGAAGGAAAGACTCTGGCTGACTGTCCACTGGCCTAAGGGGAGACCTTCACAGATTGTGTCCAGCTGTTTCGGGTATGGTTGTATAGATGAGATGCCAAATGGTTGTTTTGTGTCAGAGGATGTTTTCTTGTAAATTAACATGAGTTGACTGTGAATGTTGGTGTGCAGTGGCGAGATCATAATGTGGGATCTCAAGAAGTCAGGCAAGCAGAAGTGGAGTCTGCTGGGCAATTCCTCAGATGGACAGAATCACAGCCGTATCGTCTTTAACATGAGCTCGTTTCGCTCTGGGGACAGAGAACTTTTGCTCAGTACCTCAATGGACAGAGAGGTGAGACATTCCTCCAATAACATGTGCTTATAAACTGTTTCGTCTGGTTAGGTTTTGTTTTTGGTTTTGTTTTTGGAGGTGTTGGGCGATATGGTCATTTTTCTAATCGTCATATCGTCAGCCCGTGAGTTCGACGATACATGATATTAGTGTGCATGAGTGGAGCAAGAGAGAGAGTCTTTGTTCTTGTCATAGCATAACTATTTGGTGTTTTAAACCGAGCAGGTGTGCGAGAGAGCCAATGGAATCACCAATAATCAAAAAATATATACTTTAAAACATACTGATAAACTTACGTTAAATATAAAAATACTGTATTTAAAACGGCTAGTTCATATAATCGGACACAACTGTCATATCGCGCGTCCAGGGACAAAGTTATCAGTCTAAATGTTCTGCAAAATCAGTCAACGGTGAAAATCAATAGTAGATTTAATTTAAAGTCCAGCAGTTTAACGCTAATATTGGGCATAAACAAACACATTAAATGTAAAGTATTCAAAACAGGTAAGTTCATATATTTGGAGTAAAGCTGAATTGAACTGATGCATCAGTCATACAGTGCTCCGGACCGCGCGCCTCATGACGAGACCGACGCACCGCCACAGAAACAAGAATGAGATGCATTCTAATATAACTGTGGCATTAAACTCAGTAAGTGAGGGCTCGTTTAAAATACTGCACATATATAGGCCGGTTAGATTACTTGTTAAAGTGCAATGAAATACCTTATATCTGCAGACGATGTACGTCTGTTTGTGGATGGAGACTTTGTAACGGCCAAAACTATGTATTTTGCATTCATCACATTATAGTGCGGTGTGCATGAAAATAATAATAAGGCGGCAGAGCGAACTTGTCCATAGTGTTTCTTGCGTAGTCCTTCTAACGTCATCACCACATAGTGAGTGTTATAAGTTAAATGATCAGTCTTTAAGAGAAGGACTACGTGAGAACCACTATGGATAAGTTCGCTCTGCGGCCTTATTATTTTGTATTTACTTTATTTGTATTGGCAAGAGAGTTAATCTCTTTCTTGAAGAGCGCGTTGCCGTGTACCAGCCATTAAATGTGTGGGACACCAACTCTTCATTTTCGGTCTCTTTCATTTCATGGATTTAACGAGTTATCCAAGTCAAGCGGTGTGTGTGTGTGTGTGTGTGTGAAATGCCGTGCTAAAGTGAAATAGCTGGGCAGTTTGATAGCCGAATTTTAATAAGCCGCCTAATAAAAATAAAAATAATTATTATCTAATACATTTATAGGAAAATGAGCCTAATATCGTATTGATTATAGACATAAGCAGATCTCTGTTGATATCTCTGACTATCGTCGATACACGATACTATCGTCTATCGGCACAACCCTACTACCTGTGTCTGATTTGTGTCCTGAACAGTTCAACTGGCTGCTGTATTTGAAACCTTTCCAACAATGACTGTATGATTTTTAGATCAAAAACTGAGCGACTCGTATGCAACTATTACAGAAGGTTCATACACTCACTGATTTTGAATTTGAAGATCATTTATAATTTTACTTATTATTTTGGTAAACATGTAGGTATCTTCTGTAAGGCAGTACTAAATGAAAAATATTGTATTTATTTAGCCAATATAAAAAAAAAATTTCACATCTTCATTCTTTTCAAAAAAAGTTTTACCCAACCCCCAGTTGAACTTTTGAACGGGGTCATTTTTATCAATTCAACCATTATTTTCTCTTGTGAACTATATGTAAACGTCTTTTATGTGTTTTCCAAACAAACTAAAATGGCCCGCGCTCACCCATTTAGATTTTTGTCTAGTTATAATAATTCTTAGATTTTCTTGATTCAAACCATTCAGTCTGTTGTCGTTTCAGATTAAGTGTTGGGACCTGGCATCTCTGGAATGTTGTTGGACTCTGCCCACTCTGGGTGGGTTTGTGTATTGTCTCAGCTTTTCTCCAGTTGGCACCGGCTGTCTGGCACTAGGCGTCGGGGACAGCATGATCCGGGTGTGGAACACCCTGTCTATTCAGAACCAGTATGACATCAAGACATTCTGGCAAGGGGTCAAATCTAAAGTTACAGCCGTGAGTCAGATGTATATACACGTCACATTTATATTTTCCTCAGTACCATCCCGTTAGTTTGAAATTAAGGCCATAAATGCCTTTTTTGCTCCCATCAATATTCCAGTTGGCATGGCATCCACTAAAAGAGGGCTCTCTGGCGTTTGGTACAGATGACGGTAAAGTGGGCATCTATGAGGTTTACTCTAACAAGTAAGAACAACAGATATGCAATCAGTTATCACAGATTTTTGGTCTGTATATATGCATATGAAATGTTGCAATTTCTTAGGTTCATTTGAATACAAGATTCAAAATTACAATAAATATTTAAGATTTTAGTTATAAAATTGGATTGAATTTAGTTTGATTTAATTTAAATGTAATTTCATTATTTGTTTTTTTACACACAGGCCGCCTCAGATCTCAAGCACTTACCACCGCAGAACCATCTACTCCCTCTCATGGGGCCCTCCTGTGCCGCCCATGTCTTTTGGTAAGTTAATAAACTATACACAAACCCACATGGGCCAGTAAACATCGAACTTGGAATAGCACCAAGAACAATCCATCAGCAATAAGTGATGCCCAGCTCCTCTTAAACGCACTCCGCAATTGAGCGAGTGTGGACAAATTGCTTGCTTTCCCTCTGTTGGTTTTGTTGGATAATCAAGGAATGAAAACTTAATTTCACCTCACCACAGAGAAATGACACATTCATCACTGTATCCATCTCCGATGCTCAAGGGGGTGGAGATAATTGCTCTTGTTTGTTCAGAGGGGTATGAACAGTAGTAACAGTGATGTTGCTGTTAATAATTATGTATGTGTGGGGCACAGGGGGATCAGGAGACAAGCCGTCCTACAGCTTATACAGCTGTGCCGGAGAGGGGGTCATCTTCCAGCACGACCCCTGGAAGCTCTCAGGAGAGGCCAGTAACATTGACAAACTTATCCGAGACACCAACAACATCAAAGTAAGATGAAAAATCATTATTCTTATTCATCTTTATGTATATTTTTCTAAATGAAATATTATTCTGTTATCCAGCACAAGATCCCCCCCCATACAGACCTCAGCTGGAAGCCGGACGGCAGTGTTTTGGCCATTGGAAATGAAGATGGGTAATAATGTTGATCAAAACCATTTCCTCTTCCTCAAGTAATAAATTGATTTATTTATATGTATCAATTTCTAAATCATTTATTAGTCTAGATAAGTAATAACCTAGACCCCCCCTTGCAATGCACAATGTATAATTTATAAAACGAGGGGAAAAAAACACTAAATGTTATGAAGATTGAAGTATACACTAATGTTTGTAAGTTTGAGGTCTGATTAACTTATTTTATTTGTTAATGTAATGTTTCTCCACATGTCTTTGATTATATCAGCAGAAAAGCAAAATCATTTTAGGGATGGAGAAATGCAAGATTATGAATGTGACCATTTTATTTCTGTTTATCTTTTTTTTATTTTTTTATTTCTTCTGTTCTTCAGATGAATCATGTGTAATCTGATTTCATGGTATGTTACGCAATAATGTAGAGTGCTAAGTATCAAAGAGGTCGTGTCAAGGGTCTCACTTAGGGATGCACGATAATAACGGCACAATATCGGTATCGGCCGATAAAAGCTTAAAATTACCATTATCGGTATCGGCCGATATGAATATTTCTGCCGATGAGCCAAACCGATATTCTCCAAGTGAAATAATTGACCTGTTTTTCAGATGTGAATGTCTGTCTACATTTGTAAAATAATAAATTTATGGTAGAATCAGTACAGAAGAGATACATGGATTTCTCTTCAGTAAAATTAAAGTTTAAATATATCAGTATATATTTGTATATATATCGATATCGGCATCGGCCAAAATTATTTTGAAAATATCGGCATATCGAATATCGGCCAAAATCCAAAATCGTGCATCCCTAGTCTCACTCCATATGTGTTCTTGTTTTAGGTCCATAGAGGTATTGAAGGCACCCATGCTGAAGCTCTTGTGCACAGTGCAGCAGCATCATAAGATTATTAATTCACTGCGTTGGCATCATGAACACTCCTCTCAGAATGAGCTCCAGTATCTGCTGGCGTCCGGCTCCAGTAATGCCGTAGTCTATGTCCATGACCTAAAGAGCGTCATTGGTGAGAATCGGCTTTACCTCATTTGATTGTTCTTGTATCTATACTTGTTGGCTATTCTGTGCATACAGAAAATACTATGGGTATAGTAAGAATAGTATGATAGTATGGTATTCCGACCATAGCCAATCATAACCTTGTATATGTTTTTCTCACTTGTTTTTTTTTTCTTTTACAGAAACTCCATCAGAGAGTCCATTGCTGATGACTGAACCTTTTAGAACTCTCTCTGGTCACACCAACAAAATCACCAGCCTAGCCTGGAGCCCCCATCACGATGGCCGTCTGGTGACCGTGTCTTATGATGGAACTGCTCAGGCAAGTACATTTTTTAACTAAATGTGATTTTATATTTTAAAAAAAAGACTTTTTTTCCCAATAATATCATGGGAATCAAGGTTATTTTAACTGGAAACTGACTGAAAATGTATTTAATTTAGTATTATCCAGTTTTAAATTTGATGAGTATGGATCGTCCTATTGGACTAATGATTCTTAATGATTTTCACAGGTGTGGGATGTGCTGAAAGAGGAGCCGGTCTGTAACTACAGGGGTCACTCAGGCCGACTACTGTGCGTGCAGTGGTCTACTGTTCACCCAGACCTAGTCTGGACCGGTGGAGATGACTTCACCCTCCATGAATGGGCCGTATCCAAGCAGGAACACGTCACACCTCCGAAGGGTGTGTATACCATCATATTTCACATCAGTGTATATACACAAGTAGAGCTGATTGTGAATTAAATGTCTATTACAAGAATAATTTGCCCCTAGAAGTGAAGCTTTTTATCATCATTCACTAGAGCTAGGCTTTATGACGATATCCTTTGTGAGCATGGTATAAAGTGGATATAGCCTATTGTTTTTTTCATGGTATGTAAATAAAGCAAAGTAGCACATTATTAAAATGTATTGATATGCAAGAGTGATATAAAAAATGCATTACTGTGAAAATAGAGCAGGAAGTGCTTGTTGTTAAATAGTTATTAAACTTTGAACAAGGAACTCAATGCGGTTCTCTTGCTAACTGACACAGTCAAAGCGTGCACAGAAAGTCGCCTCTCTGAAGCCTTTACCAACAGTATGTGATTATGAATTCAGTTCCCTTTCTGGGCCTTAATGCACTCGAATGAACAAATACACACGGTTATGTCTTAATGCAGTATTTATATAAACCCAGTCAGTTAAGTGAAGGTAAACCGTTGGTGTAAATTGGATTCATATTTGATTCATGAAGCAAAGAATATGCAGTGTTTTAGTTTTAGTTTGATTATACAATTTCTGTAGCGTTTCTTACATGTAAAACAAACTGAAACTACAAAATTCTAATTTGTATCCTTGTTCTATTGTATTTGTCATGTTTGTAATTTGCTTTTTTTCATGTTTTTTAAGAAATAGAGCTAAAAGCTCTAAAATATATAAATAATTTTCATCATTAACCATATACATGCCTTTAATGTTTTCATTAACAGCTAAGAAACGTAATGAGATGGAGAAAAAGAGAGGACCGCAGAAAAAGTCCAAGAAGAAAAAGAAGGCACCAGAAAAAGGAGGGATGAAGGCAGAAGAAAGTGAATTGCCTTTAGGTGAAGATATTAAAGGAGCAGCAGGCAGTGGAGCAGAAGAGGGCCAATCAGACAATGTCGAGGAGGAAGAGGAGAGGGAGAACACAGACGGTCCATCCGTCACGGGTAACGGTCCATCTTTTCTGCTTTCATCTCTCGCTGTCTCCTTTGCTTCCTCTCGCTTTGTGCTTCCAGCGCAGTCTTTGAAATGTCACTCCGGTTGTCTGGGTGTCGTCTGATGAATAACCTTTATCATTGGGGTCACAGGCTGGTCCAGAGAGAGCAGTTTGGACACACGTTGCACTGAGAGGGTTCAGAATGGAGAAAAGTTCAGTCATGCAGTTAAAAGGGAAGTCAAAGAGGAAAAGAAAAGAGAGAAACCAGGTCAGTCTCTGCTTTGTCTGTGTTTAATCAAGATATTTTTCTTATAATATTATCTTATATTGACTTTTTTATTTTTTTTTACTTGCATCATGCAGAAAAACTGATTATGAAATCGATAGTTGAGATGCTTAATAAATGCATTTGTCACCACATATTCTATTATAATTGTGGCTTGTTGATGCATTGCTTGGTAATTGTAAAGGCTGGTTAGTTGTAATAATTATTGTATATAATAATAATTTGTATTATGGTTATTAACAATAATATTAACATAATATAACTTTTTTTCATTCAATTTTAGATCTGTCTTTAAAAAAGAGAAAGCCACGCTCCATTCTCCCGTTAAGTACTTCTATGGATCACCGACCCAAAGAGGAACTTCAACAGGACTGTCTGACACTCGCCGCTGTAAGATACTCCCATGGTAAGTCAGGAGCCAAAAAATCTGATTTAAGAGTGTATGTATGTATGTATAAAATATAATATAAATCCTTTAGTAATTTAATAATAAACTCACTGTTATTGTCTTGGTGAGATACTTTCTGTCTCAGAGTTTAGGTAGAATGCTTAAAATAAATTGCATTTCATTAATCTTTCAGAATTTAATGAAATTTCAGAAGCATCATTAACAACAAAAAAATCTGAAATGTTGTTTTGGCCTTTCACCATAGCATTACCATGGAATTCAATGATTTACCATGAACCATGGTCATTTTTTTATTATTATTTTTTTTAATGTAAAGTTTCTTAAGCTTTCCAATCTCCATTTCTTGTAAAATGCAATACTGTAAAATATTATTACAATTTAAAATAACATTTTCTGTTTTAAATTGTAAGTGGTTTCTGTGGGGACAATGCTGAAGTTTTAACAGCCAAAAAAGCAAACCTTTGATAAATAGAAACTTTATACAAAAATACAATCTTTTGTAATGTTTTACTATATATTTTAATCAGTTTAATGTGTCCTTGCTGTATAAAAGTATTAATTTCCTTAATCAAAAAAAATAAAATAAAATATAATAAGTGAAATGAGTGACAAAATGAGAACAAAACAAGTCGTTACAATATGTACATAGCATATTTCCTTTCCCTTCTGCTCCTCAGGGCAAAGCGGAACATGTGTTCCAGGATCTGGAGATCATATTCAGCTCGGCCTGTTCACAGACAGGGATGCCCTCTACAGGATGTTTCAGGAGGAAGGTGAGTCAGGCACAGAAACAGCTGATCCCAGTGTAGGATAGTGTCTGTATCTGCTAGTATGCTGAAGATATGAGGTGTATCATGGAGTCACTGATGTGGTGTTTTGAACAGAGGAGAGCCATGTGGAGGCTGCTCATTATGACTCAATGGTGTATCTGAGGCTGTGGAAAGGAGATCTGATTGGAGCAATAAATCTTGCTGCGGAGAAAGGAGAACTGACTGACCATCTCCTCAGTTTAGCTCCAATGGGTAAGACGTCTGGCAGTATTATGGCTATTGAACAAAGTTTTACTTTAAAAAATATCTATAATTATAAAAACAAAGTAAATGTAATTAATAACAATATTATTATATTTGTATATTAATGGGTCATTTTTAGGTTATTCAAAACTTTAAAAATTAAATTCAGACCATGTCAGAAATGTCAAAAAGTTTAATAATACAGTAAAAACAGTCTAAACTGAATTAATTTCTTGAAAATTAATCGACACATTTTTATTAACAATTTACAAATATTGACCAGCAATTGTGGTGTAAAAAACGTTGTTTTCATGTTATGTTTTATATATATATATATATATATAATATATTTGGCAAGGTTTGTGCAAGTTTTCAAATGTCAGGTGGAATGACCCCAAGGAAATTCATGATTTTTTACTTATACTTTTGTTACTGAATTACACACATAATAATGTATACACACATTTTCAAAGAATTCTTTAATAATTACTACTTTAGATTTTATACTTTATGGTTACACCACTTTACATTCAATCTATTAAAACTTCAAACTTTTGGTTAAAAATAGTTGTTATGAATATTGTTTTTTAAATCACACAAGCGTAGACGCAAAGGTTTGCACATGCATTTATGATTTCTCCTTTTTATTTTTCTGGTTATCCCTATTTGACACTGACCCTCTCTCAGCTGGCTATCAAGTGTGGGCCAGGACTGTAGAGGTGTATGTGAAGCAGCTCTGCCACCAGGAGCAGTTCCTCAAAGCAGCATCACATCTCGTCTCCATCCATAAACTCTATGAGGCCATCAGCCTTCTGAAGAGCCACCAGTTCTACCGGTTAGAAACATCACAACAGGCAATTGTGTGTTATGTCAGTGGTGTTTGGCCTGAGCAGAAAGTAACGTTTGTGTTTGAATTAAATCCTCAGGGAGGCCATAGCTTTAGCAAGAGCTAGACTCCAGCCTGAGGACCCTGTGCTGAAAGATCTGTACATGAGCTGGGCTGCCGTGCTTGAAAAGGATGGCCATTATGCTACTGCAGCAAAATGGTAAGTGAAAAACAATAGGAAAACAATGTAGAGGTATAAAAACATGCATGTAGAAAGAGGTCTAAAACATGCATGTGGAGGTATGTGCGAAAGATGTCAGTCTATAATATAAAAAATGTTGTAGTTAAGTTAATTTAAAATGTGTAATGTACAATTAACTGAATATCAATTTAAAATGTAATCGATCTTAATATTATATGTGTATAATTTAATTGTTGTTCACAGTCCAGGATGTGTGTACAGCGGGGAAAATATTTATTTGGTCCCCTGCTGATTTTGTAAGTTTGCCCACTTACAAGGAAATTTTTATGGTAGGTTTATTTTAACGTAAAGAATATCAACCAAAAAATCCAGAAAAAAAAAACACATTATATAAAGGTTAGAAATTGATTTGCATTTCAGTGAGTGAAATAAGTATTTGGTCCCTAAGCAAAACATGACTTAGTACTTGTGCAGAAACCCTTGTTGGCAAGCACAGAGGTAAGATGTTTTTGTAGTGGGTCACCTGGTTTGCACACATCTCAGGAGGGATTTTGCTCCACTCTTCTTTACAGATCCTCTATGAATCCTGAAGGTTTCTTGGCTGTTGTTTGGCAACTTGAAGTTTCAGCTCCCTTCTCAGATTTTTTTATAGGATTGAGGTCTGGAGCATGGCTTGGACACTCTTTGACCTTAATGTGCTTCTTCTTGAGCCACTGCTTTGTTGCCTTGGCAGTATGTTTTGGGTCATTGTCATGCTGGAAGACCCATCCATGACCCATCTTCAGTGTTCTGGCTGAGGGAAGGAGGTTGTCGCCCAAGATTTTACAGTACATGGCTCCATCCATTTGCCCCTCAATGAAAAAGTGAAGTGAAGTGACATACAGCCAATTAGGTGACCCATACTCAGAATTCGTGCTTTGGATTTAACCCAACCAAAGTGCACACACACACACACTGTGAATACACACCCGGAGCAGTGGGCAGCCTTTTATGCTATAGTGCCCGGGGAGCAGTTGGGGGTTTAGTGCCTTGCTCATGGGCACCTAAGTCGTGGTATTGCCAGCCTGAGACCCGAACCCACAACCCTAGGGTTAGGAGTCTCTAACCACTAGGCCACGACTTCCCCTAAGTGAAGTCATCCTGTACCCTTAGCAGGAAAACAACCCCAAATCATAATGTTTTCACCTCCATGCTTGACTTTAGTGATGGTGTTCTTGGGGTCATAGACAGCATTTCTCTCCCTCCAAACATGGCGAGTCGAGTTAATGCCAAAGAGCTCAATTTTGGTCTCATCTGACCACAGCACTTTCCACCCAAGCCTTTTCTGAAGCAGTAAGATGTTCTTTGGCAAACTTTAAATGGGCCTGTGTATGTTTCTTCTTTAACAAGAGACCTTGCGGGCGTTGCAGGATTTCAGGATTACATTGCGACAGTGTGTTACCAATATTTTGCTTGGTGACTGTGGTCCCAACTGCCTTAAGATCATTAACAAGCTCCTCCCATGTAGTTTGGGGCTGATCCCTCACTTTTCTCATGATCATCCTTACCCCATGAGGCAAGATCTTGCACAGAGCTCCAGGCCGAGGCCAATTGATGGTTGTTTGTATTTCTTCCATTTCCGAATTATCACACCAACATTTGTCTCCTTCTCACCAAGCTTCTTGCTGATGGTCTTGTAGCCCATTCCAGCCTTGTGCAGATCTACAATCTTGTCTCTGACATTTTTTGGCAGCTCTTTGTTCTTGCCCATGGTGGTGGGAGAGGTTTAAGATTCAGATTGTGTGGACGGGTGTCTTAAACACCTAACAAGCTGACATTAGGAGTAACTTCAGGAGTAATCTGTGTTCCACATACCGATCTGTGGGAGTCAGAAATCTTGCTGGTTGGTAGGGGTTCAAATACTTATTTCCCGCACTGAAATGCGAATCAATTTCTAACCTTTATATAATGTGTTTTTTCTGGATGTTTGGGGGGTTGAAATTCTTTCTCTATATGTTAAAAAAATCTACCATGATAATTATCAGAGTTCAACAGGGTTACTTACTGTTCATCACGAGCCCTGTACAATCACATATGCAAAAACAGAAAAATATACAGGTAGATATACTGGGAAAGGTACATACTTTAAGGTAATGTATTTATGAGATAAAATGAATTAATGTGCTTAAAAATGTGCTTTCTTTCTTCACCTGTCAGTTACCTTGCCGCAGACTCGAGCTTTGATGCAGCTAAAGTGATTGCCAAGAAGGGGGATATGATATCGCTAAGGACTGCGGCTAATCTGGCGCAGATATCAGGAGAAGATGAGCTTGCACACTCTCTCTCTCTGAGGTGCGCCAAAGACTTGATGCTCTTCCAGGACTGGGCTGCAGCACAGGAAGTCCTGAGGATGCAAGACTCCCTTTTGGTGAGTTTTCAGTGGTCTTCACTGCTGGATTGAGATATTCAATAAATTAGAATACTAAGTAGACACCTGATATGAATATTTTTATTTATGCACGTTTTCCTTTAGTAGGTTTTGCTCTTGACATTAACCGTTTTTCTATTGCCAGTAAAAAGTTTAAATATTCCAAAATCAATATTATGAATCCTCTTTCACTCCTGCTCTTCACAGGGTCACAGACTGGTGTTCTCTGTTAATGAGATCCTCACTCAAAGACTGGCAGATGCAGATGTGGTCACCTGGAGTGTGGTTTCTTCACACACCTGGTCGAAGTCCTGTGAGGAGAACTTCCTCTCCACGGTGCACAGAGTGTGGCAGAGTGAGTTTGGAGTGGCGGCTACTGACCTGGTCAAAGTGAAAACGCTCCATCAACAGCTGAGAGCCATTGAGAATCCTCCTGCCACCACTAGTGTTCCTCTGAAGCAAGTATGTGTGAAAATAAGATTCCAACAGATGCACTTTTCTTACTACAGACTGACAGATCTAAATATAATATAAAACATGTACTTAATGAATTCAACTTAAAGACAAGAAAAATTAAAGACAAATTAAAAACAAAATGCATGATAATATTGAACTTAGCAACATCTCTATAATGATATATATTTTTTTATTAAATTACACTGACATAAATGGTTGATAATATTGAATAGAGCAATATCAGTATGATATAATGCAGAATAATATGACAACATATTTTTTTAAATTGTTATTGAATAAATTAGACAAAAATGGTTTATATTAAACTGAGGAGCATCTATACATACAATAACATATTTTTAATTCTAAAACATATTCTATTTAAAGAGTTAACAGAGTTGAACTGAGTAACATCTTTACCATATTTGAATACAAAAATTGTTTTACTAACCCCCATATAATGCATAGCTACAGTATAATTTTGTATAAATATCATTATTCTACTTGTATTTTTTGTTTATATTGTGTAAAGCAAGTTTCAAATAACACTATTTTGATGATCACCTTAGAACATTCTGTTCACTATAAGTAATCTTGCATCTATGTGTCAACAACTCTCATTAGAGTATTACTAGACTGTCTATCTGACTGTCTGATAACTCTTTATTTTAATGGTCAGCCAGCAGACATTATGCTGACTACAAGTGTATTTACAAGTACATGTAAATTTAATCTTAGTCTAACCCTAACCCTACCAGTCCACCAATGCTCTACTAACACCTTAATAAGAGCTAGTAGATATTTAGGTGCAGTTTTACTTAGTCAACAGAATTTGCAAAAGTGACCATCAAAATATAAAGTGAAACTCAACACTGTTTACTGTAGATTACTGTATACTGTTATATAATTGTTAGCATTACATCATCCATTCAGTTATCTATTACATTGTTCACCCTCGTCTGTAGATAATTTTTGACCAGAATGTTTTTCAGAGACGACACCGATTTAGAAAAAAAGTAAGAAATCTTTTGGATGTAATCATCAAATCACCAATCTTTCAATTCTCTTTTATTCCTCAGCTCTTATTTCACATCTCATTGGACGTGGCACTGTGTGCTTTGAGTCAGCTGTTGTGTGATTGGCCATCTGTTCTAGAGGATCTGCTGCGAGCTCTTACTCGAGGTTCTGAGGTGGGACACTTTACGCTAATGACGGAGATGTGCCAGCTGCTTCTGACGCAAGGTTAGAGAGATCAATGTCTTTTGAGATGAGATGAAATGAAATCGCTTTAAATTAACTTTGAAGTGAACCATCCAAATGAGGGATGGGCACATTTATGCCGCGTTTCCACCGAAATTACCCGGAACATTTGTACCAGGAACTTTTTTTCCCAGGAACTTTTTTCCCCCCAAACCTGTTGCTTTCTGCGTTTCCACCGCGGTGTAAAGTACCGGGTAGATTAGGCAAATAGACTGGTGACGTAGGTCCGCGCGCGTTTCTCAATACAAAGTACCGCTGATTTAAAAAAAAATACGCTTTTTGGACGTGCATCCTCGGTAGTTGGTTCAGACTTTGTGCATTCATCTCGGGAGTGTGATGTCTGTGACGACGCAAGTCCGGTAAATCTATAAACAGCAGCGTACTTGATAACTTCAGTCTGCTCGTCATGGCTACTGCAATTTTCCTTACTGTATATTTACAATAAAACGAAATATGATATCAAATACCACTGCCTCCTTTCGTTTTCATTTAAGCATAATAACAACTGCAGAAATGTACTTAGTTCAGGGAAATTTGTATATGCAGCCGTTACAATGAAACGAAATATTATATAAATTTGCCTTTTTTATTTTCATTTTAACATATAGATAAATTGAATACAGACCAAAGAAAACCTGTTAGATTTACCCCGCAGCTGAATTATATTTTATGTTTAACCACTAAAGACACATCAGAGCCAGCGGCACATATCAGAAGGTCTATCCCAGGTGAGGCTGCTTCTCGGCGGATACATGAGGACTGAGCTCCCGCTGATCGAGTGGAGCTCACCGTCTACGAGATCGGCGAAACACATTTTTAAATAGGCGCTGTCTTTATAAATAAACAACAGATTTGAGTTTCAAACAACTACATTCTCGCCTGAAATACTTTTAAAATTACATTTCATGACACAATAACAGTAAAATTTTGAAAATGTTGATCCGAATAAATGGTGGTTGAACTCAACCAATGTGCGTGAACTCAACCAATCAGCATGTTTAGCGCCAAAGTCCCGCCCCCGAAAGTTCCGGAACTTTAAAAAAGTACCACCTCGCCAGCAGGGACTTTCTGGGGGGCATTTTTTTACCCGGAACTTTTATTTAGTTCCTGGTTCCTGCGGTGGAAACACACCAAGTACCGGACCAAGTCCCTAGTTCCTGGGTAAAGTTCCTGCGGTGGAAACGCGGCTTTACAGAAGACTGTGTAGCATTTCATATTTCTAGTGCTTGATTTTATTTTACTTTTTCAGTTGTGTATTTATTTTATTGACCGTTTACTTTTTATTTTGAGTGCACTTTTGTTTGGCTAGTATTAGTTTTTTGTGATATTGAAATGGATCATAATAATTGTGCAATTTCAATGTTATCAATAATTTGGATTTCTCAAAATCCTTACTTTAATTTTTTTATGCAGGTTTGGAGTCTGTGATGGTCTATAAACAGAAACTAGACCCCACTGATGAAAGAAGCTTGGTAATTTCTCAAAGTGTGGAGGCGTTTGTCTGTTATCAGCTCATGTATAAGAAATGGTGGAGCTACAGTGCTGAAACATCAGCTTTGACCATTAACACCTTGGGCAATGGTCACTGCTTAACAGAGAAGAACCACTGTGAAGTTGAAGCAAACTGTAACAGAGAAGCTCAGTCTGATGTCATTTTCTCGGAGAGCTTCTGGAAGGTTCTTCTCTCTGAACCTCACGCCAATCTTCAGGCCACCCAGAGAGCCATAGAAGAGATTCAGAGGAGAGTCGCTAGCCTCATTCAACAGCACCAGTGTAAAGACTCTCATGAGAGCCCACAAGCACTTAGTACTTCTCAGTCTGAAACTTCAGAGGAACATGGAGGATCTTTGAGTGGGAAAAGGTATTTCTAAGGCTGTACCCTTTTAATGCTTTGATTCTGGTGCTTCAAAGAAGTGTCTGACAGTGGCTTTTTGTCTCTCTTAAGCAGTGAATCTCTCTCTAGTCTGACTGCCCAGATTGCTGAACACCACAAAGCGCTCACTGCTATTCCGGAGCTTGTCAAAGTAAGTGGCACTGTCTGTTTAACATTATTATTACAGCATGGCTGCTGTAAGTTTCTTATTATTATCAGTAATAGTAGTAACTTACTATGTTTATCAATATATTTTTTCTTTTATGTGACTAGACTACAAAACCAGTCAAAGTGTGAATTTGTTAAATAAATGAATAAAGAAGCTTTCAATTGATGTATGGTTTGTTAGGATAGGACAATATTTGACAATTTTGGAGTTTAAACTATTTGAAAATCTGGAGTCTTTGGTGCAAAAGAATCGAGAAAATTGCCTTTAAAGTTATTCAGATGAAGTTCTTGCCAATGCCTATTACTAATCAAAAATTTAGTTTTTGTATATTTATGGTATGATATTTACAAAATCTCTTCATGGAGCATGATCTTTAGCTTCTTAATATCCTAATTAATATCTGACAGTGTATTGTTGGGCATTACTACAAATATGTCTGTGCGACTTATGGCTGGTTTTGTGGTTCCAGGTCACATATATTGTTATCAATGTATAATTGCACAAGATGCATATTATCATAATTAACCCCTCCCCCCCTTTTAGAAATACTCATTTCCAGATGTCATGGAATGCTGTATCGTCCTGCTGTACATGGGAAAACATCTAACTCCATTTCCACAGCACATCTGCGCCAAGGCAACAACTTTGTTGTGCAAATATGGAACTAAAGAATCGCTCTATAAAGCGTGGAAGAGACTGACACAATAACAGTTATAGCACTTAAGTGTTTTTGATATGCAATTTCTGTTGTTTGATATGTAAAATTCACTTGACTAATGTATGTAATAAAAAAAATCCCCCACAATTTACTGTTGTTACTGAAGCAATTGATAGCTTTCAGTCACGTGACCGGATTGAAGACCTGGATGGCAAAACATACATAGAACTGCAGCACAGAACTATCAATTTGCCATCTGTTTCACAGCCATAAATATTTAATCACCCCCTTTAAAAGAATTAAACAAAGGTATGTGAACAAAATGCAAGTTTTGGCCATTTGCAATCCATATTAAGCACCCGCGGTGATATTTTAAACATTAAAAAGTGCAACAAACATTGTGAAAACACTTACAAAGTGCCTTAAAATATAAGAAACTGTAATATTAAAAGATCAAATTAATCAATATACCGAATTTTTCAGACTATAAGTCGCAGGACCAGCCAAACTATGAAAAAAAGTGTGACTTAAAGTCCGGAAAATACGGTATTAATGATGGATAGTTTACATATGCCATCAGATGAGGCCAGAATATGAACTCAATCTGCTTAATGGTTCAGTGTTTTCCTTAAAATGGTTTTCTATGGGATTCTATTTCTGTGTTTATATTATGGGTTCATATGCTTGCCTGTACAGAATATACATCATCAGTAAGGTGCATACTAAATTTAACCTTTTAATATCTGTATTTACTGCATTACTATTTAATGCAAACTGCTTCATTTTGCCCTCCAAGTGAAAACTCAGTGGATCCTGTAATTATCCAATGTTTTTTTTTTCACTTCAAATGTTTACTTGAAGCTTGCCAAGATTAAATTATTTCTATAATTTAATACATTTGAATGTTCATGCTTTGCTGTTGGTTAATTTTCACATGACAAAGTGGTCAATAAAAAAAAAAAAAAAAAGACTAAATATATTTTTACACTTTTGTAATTTATGATTAGCTTTTTATCAACACAGCCCAGTTTTATATATACATGCAATTTTATTTTAATATTAAGATTAAAAAAAAATGTACATCTTTCTCCATACTGTGGTGTACATTTGAATCAAAAAGATTGAGGGGAATAAAATTGTTGATTGGAAGATCTGAACGTGATCTTAGTTGTTCATAAAGAGGCGGAGTTTAATTAGACTAAAATGATTTGAGAAGTCCAGCATCATCTTTAGCTCAACAAAAGAAACATGCAAAGATTAATTATTGATAAAAAGGGTAGAAGGGTAAATTTCCACTTCATGTTGACTTTAAAAGCTGGAACAAAGGGTCAGTTTTCAGAACACATGCCTTGTAAGTAGACATGAGACCACTGTGGCAATAGAAAACATTTTAATACATAACTGCCTCGGACAACAGATACAATAAAAACATGTACCACAAACAGTCAAGATTGTGAGATGAACACATTTAAAACTTGTTACACAGGACCAGTGGACTTGCGTTCCCAAAGATGCCCCAAACCTGAATCTAAAATGTATCCCTTACAGAAAAAATGCTTAAAGAGTTTATTTTGAAAGTTTCAATTTTAATATACATACATGCTGGCATATTTTAAAAACACAACCCCACAGTCATGTGTACCAATAGTGATTAGACATTTCCTCTCAGTAATGAATAAACCTTGAGCCTTTCTAGAAAATATCAAAACATTTCTAAAAGGACTGAGTATATTAAAATGCCTGGAGTCTTGTAAGCCATAAGATACACAAGTGCTGGTCCCATGCTTAAAACAATGGTGTTTTTAATACTGTAAAACAAGATAAAATTTTAAATTTTCAGCTGATGGAAGAAATAGGATCACATCTGGAGTCCTGGAACATTGCAATATGACGGACTACACAGCAAAACAGAATCTGAGATTAGCATGTTTGCATTTCCCAATGTCCCTTAAAGAATGCATGAATCATTTTAAATCATCATTGTAAAGAAGAGTAAAGAACAATATCTGCTGGGTGGGATTAAAACAAGTGTGTCATCCACTAGGTTTTGGTCAGTGCTTGTTGTTGGCTTCCTCCTGCGAGGAGTTGGAAATTCCATTCTGAGTTTGAGAAGAACCCGATCCCAAGCCATAAAGCCGCCCACAGTACTTTGCATCATCAATGTTGTCTTCAAAAAACAACTGAAGGAAAGGAAAGGATAAAAAAAACAGACTAAAGGTTAGGACTGATCAGTTAAAATCCCAGTATTCAGCTATGGTCTCATTTTGCTAATATTAACCTCTTTCATGCGGAAGAAAGCCATTCCAGTGAGCAGCGAGTCGGAGCCAGCCTGATGCTGCCTGCCGATCCTTTTTAGCTCCAGCTGGTCTGCCACCTCCTGAAGTCCACCCTAAACGCAGCAATTAATTTTTATTTTTTAACAATAACGGTAACATCTATAAATGTTAACACGGGTTACAGTATTTTTCATACCTTAAGATTTTTGCAGCTCTTCATAAGATATTTGACGTCATAAATAGCTTGGAAGAAAAGATTCAAGATCTGAAAGAATTCATGTTCCTCTTCTGGCAACCGGGAATCCGTGAGCAGCTTCACCAGGTAACCAAAATCATACCCACTAGTGAGAACAGAGAAAGTTTATAAAAAACATTTAGAACACACTAGATGCAAGTCAAGTTTATTTATTTTTTTAAATGTGCAGCGACTTATTTTCCAAAATGTTTTTGCTCGAAATAGTTTGAAGGGGATAAACATTTATGGTCAATGATGTGTTTTAACTATGTCTGTATCCATTTCGTGCACAAAAGATGGATAAGCTACAACATGTAAACATGTCAGCAGTGTGGACCTTTACTGGTGGCAAAAAATGGTGCCAAAATTGTAAAATTTATCCGAAATATTGAGGTAGCTATCAGCCAAAGAGCTTGACTATGAATGATTTATCACCTTGGAAAACGGCACCCTGAACAGTAGTCCAAATTTACAACATAAACTCGATTTTCATTTGATGACTAAAGAACTTTTTAGTTTGTGTTTCTGTGAAAAAAATAATTTCAGCACTACTCATCTCTAGTAGTTTGAAAGACTTTTGCGTCAGAAGCATTTCATACATCACTACACTATTGACAATGGACTTTTTGCATGCCAAATTTCGACAAAAACTGCACTAATATGAAGGCACCTTTAAATTGATGTCATTAAAATTTGGGTTGCACTTTATTTTACAGTACGTGTATTAACATGTACTTATAGTGTACTTAGTGTATTTATCTAAGAAAGTTCTGGTTACACAAGGTAATTACATGTGGTAAGGGTAGGTTTAGGGGTAGGTTCAGGGTTAGTACCTAGTTATTACATAGTTATTGTAATTACTATAATAAGTACATAGTATGTACATGGGGAACAGGACTGTAAAATAAAGTGCTACCAAAATTTGTAATATTTTTAAATTGTGATTTTAAGAAACCTTATTGAGTCATGTGCCATGAGTCAGTGGGTTAGTCTCAGACTGGCAAAACATCCGATACATACGGCACACAAAAGTGGAACACTTCAGGAGTATCGAAGTCATCATCGGATTGGCTGAATTATACAGGTCAGGATTTCAAGGAGACGTATGCATCTCGTTCTTAAATGTTCCGCCTGGAAACAAAGCTGCTGTAAAGCCAAACCCCTTACGAAAGAAGATAGCCGCCTTGTTTACAACTGTGACAAGCCTTTATCAAGATCAACTAAACACTGGATATTCAAAAGAATGTGACATATTTAAAGTTCATGGTGCCATGGATTCCAGACCTTCAGCCGGCAGTCTGAGACTAAATAGATGAGTTTTCTCAAGAGTCTAAAGAGTTTTCTTTATTTTCATGACTATGAAAATTGTAGAGTCACACTGAAGGCATATGAATTAACATGTGTGGAATTATATAAATAACAAAAAAAAAATGTGAAACAACTGAAAATATGTCATATTGTAGGTTTTTCAAAGTAGCCACATTTTGCTTTGATTACTGCTTTGCACACAATAATATTTAAAATATCAGTTAGCTTAATTGATATAAAACCATAATTTATTGGGCACTTTCAATGGGGAGGTGGCTGTCCCGAAACCTAACCCCTAAATTTTTACTTTTTACATTTTTGTTTTTAAAAGTTTCTTTTCGAATCTTTTAAAAATAGAAGTTCAAAATTAAAATATATTTTATATTTATTAGGGTTGGGTATCGTTTGAATTTGAATGATTCCGATTCCGATTTCAATTCCAGTTACTAACGATTCTCGATTCCGATTCTTTTAAGAGGCAGAGTCAAAAAAGTTTAGGATATTTTAAATTATCTATTTAACCAACGGTCTTTCTGAAGGAAAAGACCTCAATTTTAATTCCATGAACTTTTTACTTTTTATGAATTTTACAATGAATTTCTCACAGGGCTGTTTTCAACTACAATATGAATATCAAATCTATGAATTTGAATATAAATATTATAATTTATGAATATCTCCACAGGGGTACACTTTCCTCAAGAGTTTTATTTTTGAAAACCTCATGATTTTCCTTTTTATTTTTTCCCAAATTCGTTTTTACTTTTTTCCAAATTCCGTTTAAATATTTATGGATTCTTTTAAATTTTTCTCAACTCCTTTTTAATGGTTAAATTAAGTTGTATTAATCAAAAAGCAAGTCTAATTCATTAAAATCATTAAACTTCTACATTTTCACATCAATTTATTAAAAAGTTTACAAAAATTACATATTTATGGACCTATGAAATGTTTTATTTTTTATTCACCATATGTTTTATTGTTACCTAATTCTGTGTTTTAGCCTGTCTAATTATTTAAATGCATAAAAAAAAAACTTACATTTAAATTCTTTCCTTAAAGTAGCCTTATGAAATGTTTTTCCCCCTCAGAAATTATGTTGTGTATTTGCATTTTTCTGGTTATCAAATGAAGGCATAAAACATTACAATAAAACAATTGATCTTTTAATTGTTGAAAATTAAGCAAACTTTATTAACAAAGGGGATTTACTACTAAAAATAAAACATGGAAGAAATGTTGTGATTTAAATGTTGTCTCTTTAAAGAGCCACACAGATGGGAAATCAAAAATTACCTGTATTACAGTGTATGATGTAGCTTTCTATCAGCGTAAACAATGTGCAAAGTAATTAAACCAAAAAGTACACGATTTATAAAGTTATTGGCTTCTAAAGTAAGGAGTCGACTCTGAATCACTGAAACGAGTCGTTATAGATTTCAAATCTTTTGCCCATCTCTATGTACATCACTAGGAACAACGGCGAGAAACTGAACTCTGAAAAGCAGCGAGACTGTTCAAGTTTTTTATTTTACTGTTTGCTTTGCGGTAAGAGGAATAAGACATAATTCACCCCAAACAGATGCTAACGCATTGTTTACCGTGAAGTTGTGTGGAACAACCAATCAAAACTATTTCAGTTGACCAATCAGAACACAGTATGCAACCGAAAGGTGTGGTTTAAGGAAACTGAATCTTTTGAACAGCTTTGCGCAAACCGTTTGGAGATCTCTGAGAATTGAGGTAATTTTAAAATGATATTTTGACAAAATTACAATGTTTTTTAACCTTGGAAGGATTTAAACCTAAGGTACAGGACTTATACACAGTGATAGGAAGCTTAGAATTTTCATCTTACTGGCTCTTTAAACTAAACCAGACTTTTATTTTGACGGGTTGACGAGAATACCTTTACAGTTCACTGTATGTGATGAGCTAGTTTTACTCAAATCAACGGTCAAATGCTCATGAAGTGACTCTCAGAGCAGTTTGGGAGATGTTGTTCATGTGTTCACATCCTGATTTAGTAAGAGGAAAGACGATGAAATCAATAATCCATATTGCGATTTTATGTAAGAGCAATGACCAACTTTTGATTAATTCATTCAAAATTTGGCAAATTCTGTGATAAACTGTCCATCCGCATTTTCTGCATCGCAGAAATCATAGGGCCCTACAATAATAAACAACTTGTAAAACCCAGTCTAGATTAGCAGCAGGTACAGTATAAAAATCATAAACGGTTTTTGTGTAGGAAAATTATCATATCTGCCTTCTCAGGCAGGAAGCGTGAGCATTCTGAACAGATAAAATTATTATCTCCTGCAGTGGAGAAAACACATTCACTGGGTGTAGAAAAAGCTTAAACGCATAAAGGCAGGACAGTCGGCGCAGCGCATCAAAGATGGGGCACATATTTATTTCTACTCCATGAACTCGTTGGTGCTTTATCACGTTCGACGTGCACACTCCTATGCACGAAACAATCTTGATGCAAATGTTGCATGTTGCCGAGATTTCGTTCGGTTTACGAAAGTGAGGCCACACTTAGGACCGCCGACGCACGCTAGCCATGTTCGACTAGCTTGATTATGCCAATACTTCCGGTGGACGCTTCTTCGTTGGTGTTCATATTTTCTTCTTCTTCCGGTCGGCGGACTAGGAATCGAAACTACGAATCAAAATTGTAACTTTTGAACGATTACGGGAAAATCACAAAGCTAGTCCCAGTTCCAATCAATACTCGACACCCAAGCCTAATATTTATATATAGTTTCTGTAGTTTTTTTTGTGTTATCCCATAAAATGTCACTACCGAAACGGTCACGACCAAAACATGTCAACATTGTTTCAGTAGTGACAAAAGGGAACATATAATCCTCAAATTTGGGGGAAATAAACTATTTTAATACAGTTATGCAAATGTTTTCGCAAATCCAAGTTGAAATTCTGTAATGTGTAAAGTGGTTGCTACAAAAGCATTACTGTCACTACCGAAATATGTCATGTTTTGTCAAAAATAAAGCATACTTAATTATAAATTATCAGATGTTATGATGTGTTTTTGGTTCAATGTATATTCAGACTAATGAATCCTTCCCTTTGAAATCAGTATGATCAACTTTTTGCCTTTTACATAGAAAAATGTAATTCAAATTCAACAAATCTCGTGATTTAAACTTGAAATTGCTCTAAAAGGTAATTTTCATTGATTTACTATTTTTTTGAAAATAGCAAAATACTATATTTACAATATAAGATGTAAGCAAAAATCTCAATAGGTCAATATAAAGATTCTAATTAAATTATTATTACTGTGTTTTTGTAGTGACAAATATTCTAAAACTTTCGGAAAATACAATATGAGAATTAACTGCACAATTACTAGAAATGTGTACTTTGAAAAGATTTGTATGCAAGTTGTGTAATATCCAAAAAAACTGACTTTGGACCAATTCTGTAGAATGGCCCATAAATATAATTTTTAGTGGTCGACTGACATATCACCAATACCGTTTGACGTTTTTCAGCTGGGCCGATGTGTTGGAGGCTGAACTTTTATTTTGAGAAAGGCAGCACCTGAGCACACAGTGCTCACATTCTCCCTCTAGTTCGCTGTCGTCATAAACAGCTCTGTCTAATAATCAGATAGAACAGTTAAACAAAAGAATATGTATAAAAAAAAGAATTATAACATTATCTTTTATATTATTAGTAATAGAAAGGCAAACATTACAATACTTTTTCATTTTGTCAGCATTAAGCCAATACATATTTCTGTAACAAATCTGCACAAATCTTTGAATGGCTAATGAACATTTAATTTCACAAACATTGCAAACTTAGTCAAATCCAGCTGTGAGATCTTGTGAAGTCTGCATTTTTATCCTGCATGATCGTGTGTTCTCAGTGTTAAATGAATGCTTTAAACTCGTGATTTCAAATTATGCTGCGCTTCATGCATATGCCCACTGTCATATTCATGACGTCAATTTCTCTGTGTGTCGTAAAATGAGTGTTACCCTGGCTTTATTTGAAAAATGTGATTCCCAATGCACACAAACTCCCCAGAATACCGAGAGCCCTGTTGGTTACAGTGTTTACTTTTTATTATATTTTTATGCAATAATTTTTTTGTGAGAAATCTTACTCATCTAAAGTATAAGTATGCTTATTTTAAAAAAAATCCATTGTCAAATGATTTCAAATGTCTTAAATATTAATAAAAATAAAATTATATCTGCTTTATATCACTCCCCCTGCTTTCCAAGATATTGGCTTTCAAAAAAAAAAAAAAAAAAAGTCGGTCGACCACAAATTCCTTTTTTCTCTCTGCAAGAGTGAACACATCGGCCCAGCTATCTTTTTAGAGTGAGTTTACTTATAAACAGCGATTGTATCCTCTCGTCGATGGGAAATCTAATGTAGTGGATGTGCGAGCTGCGTGATTTCCGATATGTGTGTGTGTCAGTTAGCAGCTCATTAATACAAAAAAAAAAAAAAAAAAAATGTCGGTCGACCACAAATTCTTTTTTTCTCTCTGCAAGTTGGTATACCACATGACTTTGATTTAGCATATGCAAGATTTTAAATATTAGCAAAG
The DNA here is from genome assembly GCF_003368295.1 of Carassius auratus. NCBI lineage: Eukaryota > Metazoa > Chordata > Actinopteri > Cypriniformes > Cyprinidae > Carassius > Carassius auratus. The sequence continues at coordinate 7,264,860 of NC_039263.1, read as the reverse complement.
AGAGATTTTTATTAAGAAATAATTGTCAAGAAATAAGAAATAGATATACTTTATTACAATTTCATAATGATGCTTTTATCTATATTAGGATATCAGGGCAGATATTAGCCCTAAAATAACAAAACGTAGAAATTAAAAACATTATAGAATAGCGCTGTCCAACGTGTCTCCGATTATGAAAATACAATAATTGATATAAAACAATTATTTTGCCCCATTCCGACCCCTGCAGTGCACTTTCACTCCACCATAAAAGCCAATTTTCATTTGTAAATCAGTAAAGTCATGTAATGTGACTTTTGCAAAATGGGATGTGCTTGAGTTAAAGGTAAAGGTTGTAGGACCTGCAACCAGAGGGCGCACAACCAAAACAATAATCGCGTGGTTTGATGACGCTAAGGAATATGGAATGATTGGATTTGTTGTCCTCTACCCAACTGCTGATGTGAGTTCAACGATTTGCGCAAGTAAAATAAAGTCAATGCAAAGATGCGATCAGACTATTGATAAGACGCGTCCTCGCGCAGGTCTAGATCCCCCGCGTTTGGCGTGTATGCCCCATAATACTAATATTGTTGATCGTTATAATAACATACGTTTTCTGTAAAGATACGAATCAAAACAAATCACCTGTCGAGTAAAACAAGCTAAATCGACATCTCTTTCTAGTTGAAGTTTGTCGCGAAGCTCTCTACATCTAGAATAAGCAAAACAAATATTGATCCTCGCTCTTCCTCTCCTCTTGTCCCAAACTCTTCTTGGGCTGTATGGTTGGCCTGTGCGCTTACGTTTATGGCAGCTGTCCTTGTTGACAAAACCAGCGGCAGACGGTAAACAGTAATTATGTTCCATAAATAAGTAACACAATCCACCATAAAACGTGCAAGTAGTAGTAAATAAGGAACTGCTAAAAGCAAGCTAGTGGTTTGCTGTACACTAGACACTACTTTCACATTTGTCCATGACACTGTTGTCATGTGGTTTCTACGTCAGCAAGGCGGTAACAAAGGGCAACTAACGTCATTGATAGGCGACTGCACTGCCCCGTGTCACGGTTTAGAATGGGAATTTTCTCATGATTTACAAGTAGTTGGAAACGTTAGAGATATTGTTAGTAATCAGCTGGTCAAAATATATAACACTAGCCTAGTGGTTTTTGGATATTTTACTGCAAATATCTTACAAATTGTACCTTTAAAGGGAGTTGAAGTTGATAAGCTTTATTAATGTGCACTAAAAGTGCAAAATATTACCGTATTTTTCTGACTATAAGTCGCACCTAAGTATAAGTCGCCTCAGTCCAAAAATACGTCATGACTAGTCATATCATTACAGACTGCATGATAGTGCCACAGCATATGTCTGATCAGGGCGATAACTGCTGTAGACTAATCCCCCAATAATTAGAAATCGCTAAACCATTTTCTTAAATATTGCCTATTCGAGAGAAAGAGAGAGAGAGAGAGAGAGAGGGGGAGGAATGGAGGTTGCGTGTATTCGTGTCTGTTCGTTTATCTTTTTAGAGTGAGTTTACTTATAAACAGCGATTGTATCCTCTCGTCGCTGGGAAATATAATGTAGCGATTCAGTATTTAAGCTGTATTTAATAAAAGTCACGGGGCATCGTTGACAAGTTTATTTTCTCCTGGATTTTTGAGTTGCGCGATTTTCGATATGTGTGTGTGTCAGTTAGCAGCTCATTAATACAGAACGATAATTAAAACCTCTAATGCACACCAGTATGTGTGTATAGAATTGGGATTGGGCCTAAATAATAACCTTTTTAAAAATTACACAAGTTCTGTAATCATTATGTACTTTTAGCTACAGGAATTAACTAAAAAAAAAAAAAAAAAAAGAGTTCTATTTGTTACCTGTGAAATGAGAGCCACTTGACATTTTCACAAAGCACAAGGCCTGATGTCATGAGGAGCTCTGCGAAGTAGAGTGTGTCGATGCCCTCCTCCTCATGCTTTTTAAACTGTAGCCCAGAGTTCTGAAGGAGATCAATGGAGTCCTGGGAGTACATGTCCTCTCTGCAAAACACGGGGATAAACAACTCCCACAATCATTGCTAGTATCATTTCTTGGTAAGGCTAAATCTAAAAAAAAAAAAACATAAGCAAGTAATGCTGGACACCTACGTCAGATTGAACTTGAAGTTAAACTGCCATGTTGTGGTTCCAGGCGGGTAGTCTCCATCTTCATTCATAAATGTCAGGCCAAGCTGGATGATTTTTAAAAGGTCTACATTGCACCTCAGGAGCTGGTACTGATAATCAACAGTGCTACGGAATTCTCCGATGGGACGAACCACCACCCCGGGAAACTCAGTGTCCTGACATACAAAACAAACACAACTATATCAAGTATAAATCACCAGACTGTGCAAAGAACAAATATGCTGCTAATATTTTTGTTGAATCACTTATATTGGACTGGTGATTGTTTTTTTCTCACCAAACCTACATTTAGTCAAATATAGAGTACAAGCAGTAATATTGTGAAAAATAATTATTTTCTATTTGAATGAATATTAACCCTCTCAGGCTCAAATTAAGTTTTAGTAACAAGTTTTTAGCACTCCAGATACATAAAATATGTATCTGGAGTAATTAGTTTTTAAACTGTTGCCAATCAGCAACGCCTGCCTTGAGAGGGTTAAAAGTAATTTATTATTGTGATGGCAGAATTTTTAAGCAGCCATTACTTCAGTGTCACATGATCCTTTAGAAAACATCCATGCTGATCTGGGGGTAAGTTTATAAAAAATAATAATAATAAAAAAACAAAAAAACTTTTGTGCAAGGACACATTAAACTGATCAAAAGTGACAATAAAGGCATTTATATTATCCCTAATTTATTTTTTTATTATTCTTTTTTTTTAGCATCTTGTTTATATTTGTTAGAATGATTTTTGAAAGATCATTTTACACTGAAGTATGCAGTAATGGCTACTGAAAACATCTCAGGAATAAATTACATTTACAAATATATTAAAAACAGAAAAGAGTCCATTAAAATATTTCAAACCATTAATCTCATTATTGTATATTGGTAAAATAAACACAGCCTTGGTGAGCGTAAGAGACTACTTTCAAATATATTACACTTAATTCTTCTAGATTTTTGACAGGCAGTGTGGATGTGCAATTTGACCCATAATGCCGTTTTAATGGTCTCTTTAAAATTATTATAGGACATTTCTTATGTTATATTAACATTAACATAGGCTCACACACCATGGCAATGTAGTTGTAACTTTGAATGATCTGTCGTATCTTCCTCATCTCCTCCTCCACATTGCTGGCCCAGACCTCACAGATAATCTGACTGGTATCTGCAAGTGCGGCTGGCATGATGATGATGATGAAGGCTGAGGAACTGACCAAGTAACACAGCGAGTCTGAAGCTCTCACAGGCAAAAGAAACTCTGCCAGGAAGAGCAATTAGATTAATGAGGTTTGAATATAAAATACCATGGCTTTTAATATGATTTAACTCTTATAAGCATGGACATATAAAAAAGAACATACATTTTGACGAAAGACTGGTGAATATTAATAACATAGATCGTGATGTATCGTAAAAAGCGCTATACAAATAAACTTGGATTGAATAGACAAATGTTCACAAACTCAGTTTTAGTCTATTATCAGGGCAAGGATTTTTAATTCACTTTTATAGTGGAAATACGACAAAAGCAGGTGCATATAATGATTACTGCTTAATATTAACCACCACAACGCTTTCAAACCCAAACGAACATCTATCATTAGCTTAGATTTGAGTTTAATGGTTAAGTACCCAAAATAACCATAAATATGAACTAAACTTTCGTGAATATTAATCCATATAAGTTTAATATTCACAACCCTTATGATTAAATAACGTTACCTAAGCATCTTTTTAAATTAATTTACAATACAAACGGCAATTAAATAATTTGATTAAACATCTTTATCGTTCAAATAAGAAGTCGGTCATGAAACACAAAGGTAAAATAACCATAATTTTGTTGAGGATGTGGATGATGTTAGCTTTAGAACATTAGCATCTGTTTCTTTGTTGTCTCCAAAAACATTAAAAGACAACATTTGTACTACAGCAAGAGTATGAAACGATATTAAACAAATATAAAAACGCAAACTTTCAATATGACTAGTTACCTGGCACGAGTTTAGTCGTTATATGTAGATGTAAAGCCGCTGTGCAGCTGGAAAGCTAGCAGCGACTCTAAACACACACACAGCGCACTGCTTCCGGTCCTGCGGGATTGTGGGTAAACACCCGCCAAAACTAAAGCCTTTCAATCATTGGCAGAGCAGAGCAGAATGTATTGTGGAAAAAAAATAAAACACCGCAAAATCTAGTGTTATTAAATGACTTTTTAAATATATGTAGTTAAACTTGAATGTAATGGGCAAGATGTTGTGTGTTTATCATGGACCTATAAACAAGTTTACAAACACACTTTATATATGGGCCTTATATATATATATATATATATATATATATATATATATATATATATATATATATATATATATATATATATATATATAATCAGTGTAACTGCATTTGATAGTTGGAATGAGAAGAATATCTTGGCTTCAAACATTTCTGTACAGGTAAATCTATTATTAGGAATGTGAGAGTACACATACAAACACACAAAAAAAAACATTATACAGATTAGAAGAAAGGATTTTTTTATATTTGTTGTGAAACTACAAAACATACTATTGTGCTGGTGATATATTTACAATTCTGGTTGACAGTACAGTGTCGATGATACAATTCACAGCTTTCAGAAGTCTCACAAGAAAAAAGAAAGACAGCACACCCAAATCACAAAAGTGCAATAAATACAAGCTGTACTTCTCAAACCATCTCTGTGATCAGATCAGGTTCTTTTTCCATCATTAATACAAGATTTTTTTTTAACTGGAGTTTTCTAAAGAAAAGTCCTACTGTGAACAATAAACAAATGAATCATTCATGACTAACAGCATCAGATACTGACAGCATTTTTTGTTTCTTTGTGATTATTTTGAGCAAGTATTACATGATTTATGCATGACTGGACCAAGCGTCCAAATAAAAAATAAAAAAGCCAAATATTATGTCCTCATGAACCTTAAAATTGATAGTTGAAGAGCACCTAATCAATCAAGACAACTCTCTTCAACACATACTGTGAACGGTAGATACTGTACGACCAGTGAAAACATTAGACATTGTTCGAGTACTCTCAGAATGAGATCAACTTTAGTGTTTCCAGGTAAAGGGTACAAATTTAAAGGGGACCTATTGTTTCTCTCGCATTCAAATATCTGTAATTTCGTAAAAAGCTGTAAATCTGAAAAGTTCTGGTAAAAATAACAACAAAAGAGTACCTTAATTAAAAATGCCAATCTGAGAAAAATGTGCATCACGCAGCAGCTTAACAAACTAAGCTGGGATGTACTCTATGTTTGGCAGTCTACTGTCTTAACTGGGTCTAATCTGCAGAAATAATACATTAAAGAAGAAAAATAAAAGTGAAAGAAATGTTTGCACTCTCATAAGCTAAGTTAAACAACAGAGTACAATAGCTCTAAAGTGGAAGCTATATGATGCGTCTATTTGAATTAGATATTTGGCTAAAAGCTTTGGGAAAGCATTTCGGTTGGGTCTTCGATGTCGTTTATAATGCGGCACCATCAAAATGATTATGCAATCTCCATCTCCTAATCCAATTTTAGGCAAAATCACAATGGAGGAGAAATTAGGGTTTCATAACAAGAGTGCTAGTACAAGTTCAATTCTGTTTGCCAATAGGTGGAGCAAGAGACTAGGCCATATGCATATTTGCACTGCAGATGAAGGAGGGCTTCTGGACCATCCGTACCAGACTTGACACAAGTTTCAAATTTGTGGTATCATTTTGGAGCATATCATCGCCTGCTTAGTCCATACGGGTACATTTATGCATTATAATGAGAGTAGAAATATTGCTATTACAATTCCTATGACATAGTAGTTGATCTGAGGTTGAACCAAGGACAGTACATTCAATATTACCTTGAGAAACAAAGACATAATGTAGCACAGGAGGATCTCATTAAGAACGTGACTGTACATGGGAAGGCATACCAGCAGGGGAACTGAGAGGATGTAAAACAAAGATGTCAAGAGCATTAACTACACCACAGCCTAACAAGGTGCAGATCAACTGGAGATTTCATGTAACATTTAAATGGGAGCAAAATCCATGAAATTGGGCAGGCTATACCATTCATAACTGGTTAAATTAGGCCAACATTATGTACCATGTAAATCAGTATCAAATAAAGCGTTGCATCAACTGGAGCTTTTTTTAAAGTGCTACATTCAGACTGTGATGCTAAGCTATTGTTCAAAAGGGGCTTTAATGACATGGTAGAAACATTCATCGTCATCAAGATACTTATTTTCAAGAACATTTTGCATGTAGATGAAGAGTTTAGTGGAAATCAATATTAGTTTAGCATAAATGGAGCACTCATTTACATAATGCAAATCACCAGTGACTCCCTCCTTATGAAGAGTCTCCAAATGTTACATAAACGGATCTCTGCAGTGGCGTGCGATACATTATTAAGTGTTTACAGGGAGAGCTGGGAATTATAAACTGCGTGCCTTCACAGCTTTCAGTGCCTTAGATGTGTTGACGTATTCTTGCCGCAGCAATTAATACGGTTCGAAATTTCAACACTGTTCTTCACAAAATGGTTCAATCTCACAAAAACGATCCAAGTCATATTTTTCTCCAAAATTAAAAGATGAAAAATTAGAAAACATGTAAATAATAATAATAATAATAATTTATGGCCATTAAGGATTTGGGATTTTGATTTGATTGGATTATTTTCAGGTAATAGTCTACTGAAAGGCATTTTTCTCTTTATTGTATAAAACAACAAAGAACAAATTAGCTATACATTACGATAGTACTTAATTTTACATCATAAAAAAATTATGTAGATGTGATAGTAATGAGAGAAAAAAAAATATTCTCATTACAGTAATGCATATGACACTGCCAAACGGAAATGAGTTTTTCCTTCACATTAGAGTATTACGAATTTAGACGAAACATGCTTGATTTTCATCAAAATAATCGTACATTTCAATTCATTTGATTAATTTAATGCAAATCTTATGCAAAATATAATTTCCTATTTTTCTTTTGTTTGTGGAGTGAAATATGATCAGATTTTTTTAGATTCAACATACCAAAGACTCTTCTAGTACTGGTAGGTAGCAATTCCAATAAGTTTTGTTAAGATACTGGCTTTGATGTGAATGAAATGATGCTACCGTTTGTGTTCAGTAGCTTATTAGTCACATCCAAAGACAAGTTTGTACTCTAGAGCAAACCTGCAGACGTGGTGGTTTTAAATTAGAAGACATCCAAACCAGTAGAAATGAAACACTATTAGAACGTGCCACTGTAGGAACTAGAATGGAAAATTAATTAACCTAAAAAGACGCTTAAAGTTTTCCAAAGATAGAACAAGAGCTAGTATATGGGATAGTACGATCTTAGTGTTCACAATGTGCTTTTTTTGCTTAATTTTCTATATTGATGCCTTTTTTCTATTAAAGTGCATGAACTATCTGATATTCTACCTGAGAGTTTGTGGAACTAAGTGCAGTTTCTACATCATTTTACGAATATTTGCACTAGCATGTGTCTTGTTTGCATGTGCAATTAACAAAACGAACATGGAGAACTGTTAGCAATCAACTTAGTCTACTAACCGGTCTAATAAACTCATGCTTTAGATTCATGCTTGCTAACATCTGTAACCGTTTACACATTTAAAAAAAGAAAACAACAACAACAACAACGGCTGAACATTAATGTGGACAGATGTGCTTGTTTTAGAGGGACGTGACTGGAATAGTAGGATTTATGCCCATTCATTTTTGTCCTGAACCCTTGTGCTATGAACATAAGTAGTACCTTAAGTATCTGTATTCACATCTTCAAGAGTTACAGTAAGCAGTTCTGCCCAATTAGCAGAATTCGTCGTTTCAGAGACGAACTGGTGTTTCTGAATGACCAGTAAAATACCAAGTACAGCTACGGACATACTCTTATTAGTAACAGAACATGGTGAAATTAAAAAATAAATCTAGCTAAAAAAAAAAAACGGATCTATACATTTTCAGTTCTGAGAGTTAAAACCCAGTGTTTTAAAATTACATTTTTCCTGCCCAACATACATTCTCCTGTCACACCATTCTTCATTCTTCATAATACTGCCAGATGTCAGTTTTGTCTCCAGGGAAACAGCAGTTGAGATGGATATCTTCTACACGTCATCAGCTGGTAGGTCAGGAATGTTTATCTTTGCCCTGGTGAAGAAGGCCATCTTCTCTCTATGAGAGATTACAGCAGACAGTAAGTACAGCTTGAAAACTGATGTCGGATTTAAAAAAAAAAAAGCTTATTACTTAATATTAGCTCTGTTCCAAACCCTGGTGAGCTGCCTAACCACAAATAATTTTAAGAAGTGTCTTTTAAAATGTATTATTTTAGCCCAATATTTGTGCATGTCGTGCCCTTTACACACTTCTGGGGTCCTTGGAAGTCAAAGTCATCATATGGTGGTGAACGGAAACCACAACAAATCTAGTTTTTGCATTTACATTCACAAAAAAGAAAAAGCACAATATTGTTTCTGTGATTTTCCAAAAAATCTAATATCAACGGACTGATTCTGGTGATTAAAAGTGAAAGATATGTCAAATTTGCAATCTCTTCCTTGGCCATTTTATTAGAAACACCCATGCAGCAGCTTTTAACTAGTGTTCTGTAATTCAATGCCAAGGTAATTCAACAGTACTTCAGTATTATTATTATTTTTTTAAATAACAGTGGAAACACATCCTCACAATCTGTGACGGGGTCCATTATAGTATCACGTCTTTAGCCTATCTTCTAAATATATGGAATACTCCAGTCCAAATCAGTTTAAGATGTACCATTAGACATCACTGCAGCTCAGATTTTGGAACAGAGCTATTTCTTCCTCCAATAATCTATGCTTAGGATCAGTTCAAAAACAGTGGTTTGGATGGGTAGCAACAGATGCCCACCTGAAGGACTGGACCCCAGGAACCTCCTTGAGGCTCTGTCCACGAATCTTGTGCACATCCTTGGCTGCCGCTCGCATCATCTTCTCTACCCTCTGTTCCTGTAGCTGCTCTTCGTGGGTCTACAGCGAGAGTGGCAACACAAAATCAGATGTGACAGGACAGGCCATTTGTGGATTTAGTTCTGGAAATCTAGTGGCACTCACCTGTCTCTCTGTATGTTTGAGCAGCAGGCGAAAGCGCTCATCCTCCTGTACCCATGTGGGAAGGACATGCTGGCCCTGCTGCCGAGCACTCTCTAACTGCTCCTTTAGCTCCCGCAGCACACGCAGTTCCTCGTTCAGTCGGCTGTGCCGTGTCCGAGTGACCTGCAGGTCCAGCTCCAGATCCAGAGAGGTGCGCAGGAGCCCGTCAAGACCTTTGACCTGCATCTGTGGCTGTGTGAGGGAGAAAACTCGATCAGTGATTCTTTTCGGTCATGTATGTGTCTTGTGCTATTTATTGCAGTATTGTATATGGGGAGTCAAACGTCTGTGACCAATGATGAAAATTCTTCTTTAAAATCTTTTAACTTTCTGTTCATTTCCAGGTTAGGTTAGATTTTGATCTTAAGGCATTCCCAGAGATTCACTGACCACTGTATTGGTATTGTTATGTTGGCACATATAAATAAAAAACAGTGTTTAGTGTAACGCATTACTAAGTAAAGCGTTACTGAAATTAAATTACTTATCCACTGAAAAAGTAAAGTAAGGGATTGATGCTAATTTTTAGGTAATTTAATTAGTTACTTATAAAGTACTTGCGTTACATACAGTAAATAATTTCAACAGTTCTAAAATAAATATTAAATTTGAAATCTAAATGTACCGTCTAAAGATAAAATTGAATGCAGCGTCTTTAACCCTCTACGCACCAGCAAGTTCACATTCAGTTTTTCCTGATTCACAGAGAAACCTTAAATAGTCAGATAAGACTCAAATCAATAGAATCTAAAAAGAGCCTACTTTTATTTGTGTACAATGAGAATAACAACAAAACATTGTGCTTTTGTAAAATAAACCAAAGAAAAACAGGGTGCACTTTCTGCCGTCTAGGTCTCTGTGTGCAACTTTCTACACGTCACAAACTCAGCGAATATTTGACACAGAGATATGAGAAATATGTCTATAGAAAGCTAGTGTCTACTACATGAACAAATTCAAATCGAAAAGGAATATTATCTGATTATGTAATCCATATGAAACTAAAGCGAGGTACAGTCTTTCCCGTATCTGAGCTCATTATATGCAATCACCTGCGCGCAAACACCCTCATCTAGATACAAAACAATTATTTAAAAAAATAATATAAATAAATCAAGATTCGTCTATTTTTCAGCTTTTGAAAGAAGTCCTGCTATGAGGAATCTACCTCAGAAGAACAGCTTGATCTGACACAGCTTTATTCAGATGAGAAGATCCTTTATGTAATTTATTCTTACCTACATTAGTTAATGTGTTTTTACATAAACCTGTATGGATTTTACTAGTTGGGCTTTTCAGGATCTTGCCAAACTGAAATGTATTGTTTAACTTTTCTTAAGCTTTTTTGTTATCCAGGGTATTTCTATTTGTTAACCAATACAGTATATATTTTCTATAAAAAATTTTAAGTACTACAGTTGTTTTAAAACTAAAAGGCTAAACTATTCTATGTTCGACTCAAATTGAAAGAATAAAGATTTTAATTTCTATTAAGGTTTATAGGGATTTTAAGATGTACCCTAATTAGCGATTTGAACAATTAAGTTACTTTTCAGACAGAGTAATTAGTGAAGTAATTTAAATACAATATTGTTTATGTAATTAGTAATAGTAATTAATTACTTTTTGAGAGTAACACCGATTAAAACTCTTCAGTATCATTCATCACAAATCTTAAACTGCTTTGCAACAACAGCCATTTGATTAACACCGTTAACCCTACCATTGTAGACTGGGACTTGTGATTTTCATTTTTAAATAACTAAGGAGACTTTAAAGCCTGTACTATAAATCACTGAAGCGCTCTGTACTGTCCTCATTAAGCAAATCAATGCAAACTTTCAACATCTTAGTTTCTTTCGTAGTCTCAAAGTAATGTGTCTCCTAAGGCACAGTGAGAGCAAACCTGACCTTTCTAGACTATTTAAGGGCCTGTAAAGGTGCTCAGCAAACCCATTTCCTCACGCTGAGACTGTGCTTCATTAACATTGACCTTAGGTCACTACAGAAATGTAGGCATTAAATATTAAGCTTCTGCTATAAAGCTTTAACTCCCCTTTCTAAGAAAAATGTTTGGCTTTAGGGTTGGTGAAATGCATTCAGTTTCCTAAGAAGAATTCAGTGGATCCCTGGGTGGTATTTGATTCTAACCCTGACTTGGGAGTTGAGATTAACTACACAGGTTTTATGCTTGGGGTCCCAGACACTCCCAAGTTTTGAGCCCCCAAATATTTTTTTTCGTGGATGGTTGAAGCATGTTTATCGAGTTGCAGTTTTCTTTAGAATGGGTTTACATAAGATTAGCAGAGGCCATGAAGGATCAATCTGAATGTAAAGCATTTTTTAAACTATTAAAGGACTATCAGACACCAAACTGAACAAATAAAGGTTTATATTTGCATGGCAATTCATTGCAAATTTTAAATAGTACAATTTGTTTCCCAAATGAGTAGATGTCAATGTCAATTTTTTTTTATGTTACCTTCTTCATTCGAACACTGCGTCTCTCTGAGGCGTTCCGGACGAAGGGAGATTTCTTAGACAGGGTGGAGCTGTCACTGTCGCTGCGGTTGATCTGATGATGTGATGATTGTGGGAATTGATAAAAAATACCACTATCAGTACGTACATATATTTTTGTGCGTGTATGTGTGTTCTTACCCTGCAGATATACTGGCTCTGAGGTCCGGGGGAAAATGTCTTGGACCGGATGATGGTGTTTCCTCGCATAAAAGGGTTTTGCTGATGGACATCATGTCGCCGGCGCTCCTTGGGCCGAACGACCGAAGCAGACTGCGGGAGACCGTCCACACTTGTCTGTTTATTCACCTAATAAGACAAAGTGAGGATGTTTTCACTGAAAAGGTACACAAAACTTGCATGAATCAATGACACAGTTTTATGTAAATGAATCATCAATGTCACCTTTTCCGTTGCGACTGCTGTTGGTCCAGGTTTAACTGGCTCTTCCTCCTGCTCCCATTGGCAGTCATCGGGGTAGAACTCCTCGTTCTCCTCACCATCACTACCTTCTTCATCCACAAACACGTCACCCTCCAAAGCCTCTGCGGGGCTATTATATAACATATACCATTTGACACCAGGGTTATTGTGGCTCAAAATTGAATTAAGTAATACAGAAACATGAATTAATATATGTTTGACATTATTGAGAAAATCGGTACTGAAAGTCACAGTGCTCCAAATTAAACCGAAAGTTATTGCATCGACATGGTTGATTCAAACCGTAATGTTCCTAAAAGAGCAACACTTTTACCTATCTAGTCTGCAACCTTTCAGAAGCAAGTGTGAGTAAGGGTGGAAATGCTCTTGAAAAATGCAGCCATGCCACATTCCTGTTTTTGTTTTTAAGTTCTATGACAGGTGGTTGTTTTTGAATCATCGTCTGAAACAATCAGGTCTTATACTGCAGTTTTGGTTATAATCATGAGACTGCCCGATAGCCAATCAGCTTGTGACACAGTGAGCTAATTTACCGAGAAGCAACCTCAAAAGAGTCCAGAACATGGCATGAGAGAAGAATGCTGCTCAGTAATGCTCACGCACTGCACTTGGATTAGTTGTTCATCCTGTTTACGTTACTAATGTAATTTTGGCAGAGCAGATCAAACATCAGGAAAAGGGAGCCATCACGCTGTGATGAATTCCCAGGAGACAGCAGAAAGGAGGTCAATTAATAGGATAAAAAGAGTTTTGAAAAGTAAGAGATGGAATAGGAGATCCTAAGAGCTTGTTGATTGTTGGTGTGGATGCTGGGTAGGGTACTGGATGTGATATGAAACCCAGAGTCACCGTGACATACTGTTAAGTTGACAGCTGTGCTAAATAGGATAAAAAGCTTATTATACAAGTTGTGGCCGGTAACATACCAGTCCTCCAGAGGAGCGTTCTCAAGGCGTGCAACAGTGCCCTCTGAGGTGCTGGGAGCCTACAAACAAATAAAGAGATGAGGATCATTTATTTAAAACAAAACTAAACAAAAAAATACTATATTTTGGCATTTCTGACATTTTTACTAGAACTAAGTTCTTTTGGAAAAACTGCATCTGATAAGACTGACTTTTTTAAAGAGCACTCTAATAGGGTACAAATTTATGTCCCATTTTTTTTGTTTTAAAAGCATTAGAATGCAATGTATTCAAATATATGTTAAAATGGTGAGTTCGGTCAGTCCCAACTCGGAGGTATTGACCTTTTCCATTGTATCCAACAATTCAAATTAAACAAAATATTAATTTTGAGAAGTAACACACGAACAGTAAAATGCAAATACATTTCCTTAATCCATCTTAACGGAACAGGCTGTTTGTAAATTCGAAGCAGCTGATAAAAAGCGGAGCAACTAATTCTATGTCATTTGATCATCAACAGTTTTAGAGACCAGAAAGGACCATTTGAGCAAGAAAGAATCCATTTCTTCATCTGAATGATGAAAGAAACAATTATAAAATTA